>NW_026067927.1:31507837-31509732 GCF_014885135.2 Alexandromys fortis | reverse complement strand
TCTCTCTCTCTCTCTCTCTCTCTCTCTCTCTCTCTCTCTCTCTCTCTCTCTCTCTCTGTGTGTGTGTGTGTGTGTGTGTGTGTGTGTGTGTGTGTGATGTCATCAATAGCTTTGCCATGAACCCTGTGAACTGTAATAATGTCTGGCATGGCCAGATAGGCCCATGGATAAAAGAGCAGCACCAACTGTTTAGGGAGTAACCAAATACTTCTTGTTTCAATTTCAGACCCACTCCGCAGGAGGAAACACACATGCATGGTGCTGCAAACCTGGCCAAGAACCCGTGGTTAAGGTGCTTACAGGCCCCAGGGGTGAACCTACTGCTGTTATTTTTCCAAATTGACCTAATATTAAACCGTCCTCTAAATTTACATCATATATATACATATACATATATATTTAGGCACATATATATTTACACATATGTATTTCGATAAGGTCTCTCATTCAACCCATTGCCTCTTCCATTGGGCTAAGGTGGCTGACCAACATTTTAGCTGCTTCAGCTGCTACTGTTTTTCAATGTGGGTGTAAGGATCTGAATTCAAATCCTCCTGTTTGCATTGCAAGCCCTTTGCTAACTGAACTGTCTCCCCAGTCTGTCTCCTTCTCCCTCCTTCCTGTGTGTTACGTGGACCAGCATGCAGGCCCGTGTGTGTGCGGTTCTGTTTTCACAACCTCAGGTCTTTCTCATTCTCTCTATAACTTGTTTGTTGAGACAAGGTCTTCTATTTTCACCTGGGTCTTGGAGAGGCAGCTGGGTGGGGGTGGGGCAGGTCAGTGGGCTCTGGGTATTGGTAGTCTCCTCCTCTGCAACCCTGGAGTTAAAAAAACGCTCACTCTCGCACCAGGCTTTTTAAGTGATTTCCAGGCATTGGCTTAGTTCCCTGTGCTTGCACAGCAAGCATTTTACAAAGTGAGCCAGCTCCACTTTGTTTGTTTGTTTGTTTGTGATAATAGCCATTGTGACCTGGGTGGGATGGAGTCTGGTGGTTTTGTTTTCCATTTCTCTGGTGACTAAAGGTACTGAACGTTTTAAAATACATTTGGCATCATGGGAGAAACACTTGAAGGTGTTGGTTCAGGAAGTGCTTTCTAGATAGGACTCCAAGGCCCAGGAAACAATAGCCCTTTTAAGCATAGCTGCACTAAGAGAAAGACCCAGATATGCTAGGGCAGAAAAGGAAGACTTGCCACCCACTCCGTGGGCTGGGGTGCTGGGGACAGCTGAATGGCTTCAGACATCCTTTTTGTGAGAGACAGAAGCATCACAGTGGTTTCGAAGTGTGAAAACAAGGCTCAGAAAGGGGAACTCAGAGCCATGCAGGCATAGTGGGAGAGCCAACAGACTATCACATAACCATAACCTCGCTTCCGCCCTGCTTGTTCCTCTGGGGACAGCCCTTTCCCAGCGATCCTGCCCGGAAGGAGCTTTTTAACTAGCACAGGAAAGGCTCAGGAGCAAAGGCAGGTTTAAAATGGTCTCAACAAGCAACAGCCTGGGGCATTAACTGGGAGATTCAGCGTCCCTGCGTCTTCGGGACCAGGGGCGCCTGGCTATGCTGGCTGCAGCGAAACCTTAAGGCTTGGGGAAAATAGTTAACTATCTTTGACACCCGACGTGGGCTTTCAGAGGCGAGTTGGCAGCAGACAGAGAACCGAGAAACCAGCCAAGAACTATGCGCATGCGCATGTTTCCGGCTGCTAACTGGAAGACCCTGCTTTGATTGGGGGAGGCCTGGATTCCCACCGCCAACCTCCATACCCCCCCCCCACACCTGGAGGCGTTGCGTTAATACCATCACTAGGCAGTACAGACTGTGTCCTTTCCGTCAAATTAATCACCCCAAAGTGTCTCTGTGGATGCTACACCCGGGAAATCGTGATGGGGGCTG
>NW_026067927.1:31190337-31502837 GCF_014885135.2 Alexandromys fortis | reverse complement strand
ACTCAGACTGAGCTTTCATCCTGCAGCGGATTTCCGGAGCCTTCGAGGAGCTCTGTCATTCTCTGTCTTTCCCAAGTGGGCGAGGGTGAAGGAGCAGGAGGCAGGGAGGAAGTGGGGAGGGGCTTTATCCCAGAGCCCTTTCTCCAGCCAGGGCACCAGTGACTCTTCTTCTGTCCCCACACCCTTCCTCTTCTCCAGGCCTCCTTTCTCTGGTTCTTCCACCCAGCTAACCACAATGTTTATCCCGTTCCCAGGAGACAGTGGTATTTGATGTGGTTTGTAAATGTGGCCCTGTAGACTCAGTGGGAACAACCCAGACAGGAAGCTGATGGCGTGAACCCTTCAAGTTTTCCAGTGTTGTCAAGAGGAGGAGGAAGAAACGGTCTTCCATGCACGTCTCTCATAGCCCAGCCTCCTCAGGAATCCTTCTCGGGTGGCCCACCTGGGTGTCAGGCTTGGGTTTCTCAGCTCTCCTGCCCATGGGTGTTCTCTCACTTCCTGTTACTCCTTCACAAGTGACTTTCCAGGACAGTGACCTCCAAGGTGAATTCACGGAATTCTTGTGTGGTTCAAGGTCATCTTTATAATCCCCTCAGACCTGGCTGACCATTTGACCATTTGACTGGGTATGAAATTCCAAAGTGAAATCCATTTTCCTCATAATTGGCACAAGTCATGAGTTTTACATTCTCTCTCTCTCTCTCTCTCTCTCTCTCTCTCTCTCTCTCTCTCTCTCTCTCTGTGTGTGTGTGTTTCTGGTGCATGTAGAGACCAGAGGTTGGCATTGAGTGTCTTGCTTAATTGTTCTTGAGACAGAGTTTGTCATTGTACCTGAAGCTCATGGATTAGACTAGGCTGGCAGCTCAGCGAGCCCTGAGGATCCTCCTGTCTCTACCTCTCTAGCTCTTGGATTACAGGTGTGTGGAGGCGTGGCTGGCTTTGCTCGTGGGTGCTGGGGTCAAAAGCAATCCATGTTTTCGAGGCCCTGTGACAGTGGAGATGAACCTTGTGAATGGAGCCACGTCTCCGCCCTTGAGCGTACCCTTGCTGAAAGCCGTTAAGGTCTGTCCTCATTCGGTCCCTAAGAGATGCTCTGATGTCAGCTGTGGGGTTTTGTCAGTCTTTTGGTCAGGCCCAATTCCTTCCCCTCTGTTTCCTTCCAGAATGTTGAGTTTCTGTATTTATTCTTATAATTTTGTTTTCCTTTCTTGCTTATTTAATTAACCTCTCTCTTTTTTAATTTTTTAATTTTAACCTCTCTTTCTTAATTTGCCTTTTAAATCTAGGACATCTGTGTGTATATAAAATATTTTATATCTGAGCCTGACAATGGTGGCACATGCCTTTAATTCCAGCACTTGAGACGCAGAGGCAGGGGGAATCTCTGTGAGAATCTTCCATGAAGAGATCTCTGACAGGCCCAAGCATCGCAGAAAGGTTTTGCTCACCCCCTTCTCTCCCCCTTGCTCAAACATTTAGATTAGGTTTCAGACAGGAGGTGACCTGATATCTGGTGGTCTCCGCCTCTCTGTTCACCTTTATTCTTCTAGGTAGATAGTGGATGCCAGCATTTAGCTCTGAATTCTCCCCAAAGCCCAGATATTAAGCCACAGCCTGTGCTTGTACTATCCTTAAGTAGAGAAGCCTTTAAGATGAGGGACGGGTGGGACCTCTGATAGCGTAGGCCCTTGATAGGGATTGTGGGGTCATGGCCCTTCTTGTCTTTCATTTCCCAGTCACTCTAAGGTAAACACCTTTGCCTCTCCACACGCTTCCTGCCATGAGCTACCAAAAGTAATGGACCCAGCTGACCTGAGGCCGAGACCTCCAAAACCATGATCCAAAGCAAACCTTTCTGCTTCATGAATTGCTGGTCTCTCGTATTTTGTTACAGTAGTAGACAGCTGATGGATACACTGGGCCTTATTGCCGGGGAAACCACGTGACAGTGACTGCAGTTCCTTGGTTTAGACATACATTCATGTTCTCTGGTGGTAGAATCCTCTGTTCTCCCTCTGAGAAGCCATCTGGGAGCAGGTAAGGAAGTATTCATTCCCAGTATTTCTTGATCTTCCTGTGGCAGCTCCTGCCCCAGGCTCATAGCTCCAAGCAAGGCTGTGTGCGTCCTGAAGATGCTTTGGTAAGCCTGCTGTCAGCACTGGCCTGCGCAAGACCAGGAGACGCTTGCCCCCATGTTGCCACAGCTATTTCCATCCTCCAACCACTTCTCTCTGCAGAGTGTGCTGAGCTCGCCCTCGCTCTCTCATGGATTTCATGGCCTTTCTTTTGCTTTCTCTGGTTGCTTTGATCTTTAAACCTCATCAGTTTGTTGCCACTACGGTGGTTTTTCAGGATGGAGAGAAGGTAAATGTGGTCAGTGCAGCAGCTCAGAAGGAAGTCAGCAGGCTTCATCATCTTCAGAGGAGACGCTCTCATCTCAAATGCCGGTGACAAGAGGAGACCTCTCCCACTCCCGCCCTACCCTTCTGAGAAACTCTGGTTTCCTAGGTCTCCTTCTCCTCCAGAGAGCCCCTGGCTCTACCGCAGCTCTGCTGTGGCTAACCCCAGGGCCCCGCCCCTAACTCTCACTGCGCTTTCCAGCTGGCTGCACCAAGGTGACCACACACTCTTGGGGGCTTTTCCTCGCAGCTGCTCTTGTCCTTTGCTTTGCAAATGTCTCTGGCTTTCCCTGTGACTCAGCTTGACTAGCTCAGGACTTTTACAGTTTTAGTGATGCTACTACACACACACACACACACACACACACACACACACACACACACACCTGAACACCTCCCCAGGCACACTTCATACTGATGTCATAAGGATCTTTTAAGGTGTCGCTCCAGGGACCCCCTCCTCCAGCACCTGAGATGAAGTCCTCCTTCCTTCATGACTTTTTTGTAGGAAGGCAATTGGTCTTCTTGCTTCTCCCCTCCCCCCCCACTCCTCTAAACCTTTGGAAAGCTACCACCTGGTCTTCTGCCACAGGACTTTTGCATGTGCTGCCTCCGTCCTCATCTGAAGTATTAATTAGTTTCCACATCGGCATTTTTTAATTTACTTTTGAGACGGGATCTCACTATGTAACTGAGGGTGGTTTTGAACCTCAATCGTACAGCCTTCAGGGTGACAGATGTGCACCACCACACACAGCTGGCTCCCTTCTGTACCTCATTAGGTTCCACACCTGCTTCCAGATGAACTAGCTCTTCCTACGGGAAGCTTTCCTGGCTGTATCAGCTTTGCTCCATGTTGTCTTTTGTCCATCTGAGAAATTAATGTTTCCCAGTTTCTTCCAAGACTAGATTCTGCATCTGCCTGAAGATCCAAGTTCCATTATGAAGGGGGCCCCTGGGCAAGGTGCTATGGGGGTTTGCTCCCAAGATAGTTTGGCCTTGAGGTGGGAGGGTGTTTCTGACTCCTGTGAAGTGGAAACACAAATTACTTTCACTTTCTGGACCTCCGTGGGAACAGCCTTTTCTCATCTTTTGGGGGTGCCGATGAGGGGTAGGAGGAATGCGTGTATTTTTCTGATTATTTATGTGAAATGTCATTTTTCTTTTTAAGTTTGCTGTTGACTTACACGTGACAGCAGAGACTGTTCAGGATGTGAGACTATTTTCAATCTGCCACAGCCTGCCACCCCACTGGAAACTGGTGCTCAGGAGCCCTGGGGAATCACCTGGGGGAGTTCCCATGCCACAGCTACGCCTGGGGGCGGGTGACCAGCTTGGAAGACCTAGGGTGAGGTGTGGAGCCCAAAGGTGGCCAGATATGGAGATTTTCTGTTGTGATACAGTCTTCCAAACGTCAGAGGTTTCCACTCCACAGGTTAGAGTGTGGACAGTTGATGACTTGGTGTAGCCTGGCCAGAAGGCAGCCTGTACTGGGACCCAGAGCTGGGAAATCTACCCTACAGAATTATAGGAAAGGAGAAAGATGCTGAGGATCCTAGCGATGTGCTTTGACTCCACGAGACCAAGAGTGAAGACGGGGGCAAAGGTCCTGACCTGTGTATCATCAACACAGTACCCACCCTCCCAGGTTTCCACAGAGGGCATTTCAGAGCATGCTCTCTTGACTGCATGAAGTTCAGGCAGACTAAAGGTGCCATCTCTCCTGTGTTAATCTATAGAGTCGCCTGTTCCATGACTTTCTCCTGCCTTAATATGGAGACCCCAGGATCCCCCTTCCCAAACTCCAGACCTGTTGACAAGACACCTTGAAGAGACAGTACACAAACCGTGTACATTCAGTACGAATGCAATACTCTGCATGAATGTGTGTAAATTAGGTCCTTTGAGACAGGTATGTTGACTAGCATAAGGACAAATAGATACACACACACACACACACACACACACACACACATTTAGGAGCACACATGACCACACAAGCAAATACACACATACAAGTACACACATACAGCCACATAGTCACGCTTATATTTCAACCCTAAAATTAATTTAGTTTTCTAATTAAGACTGTAGAAATAGTTTCACCCAGCCCCCTCCTTTTTTTTTTTTTAACAATCCAGCTGTTTTTGCAACATTTTCTTTTTTCCTGCCCTCAATTATTTGCAGACCCATGGAATGATAATTATTATTTACAAAGCAAACAAAGCCTTCGGAGCAAGACCAAGTGCTTTGAGGCTTCACTTCCTGTGTGGAGACTCTGGCTCTCTGGCCTTGAGACGCAGAGAGCACCGGGAGGGTCGTGACAGGCAGCGGAAATATACACTGGGAAGGTGTCCTTGCTCTTTGAAACGGGCAAGAGTAAGTGGCGAGTGAAGAGATTTGGAGAGTCTCTGCAGGATGAGGCTGGGAGGAGGAAGCTGCCTGGTCACTGGGGAGCTACCGGCTGCTGAGCTCATGGGCCACAGGGAATAGGATGGGGTGGATAACACTGCTGGCTGCACAGTGTTCTCAGAGCACCTGGAAACGGCGGCCGGGGCCTCCCTTAGCCCCTCTGAACTGCTGGACACTTTGCTTTTATAACTGTGTTTTTAGCACCAACACCCAATGAAGGTTTCACCCTTAGGATCCTAAGGGTGGCTTCAGTGTGACAGCTGGTAGCCAGAAGGTCTGAATAAACTATCCAATTGCAGATTCCTGAGCATCCCCTACCCCCATCCCCAGGCACAGCAATCTCGGAAGGACAAATGGCAGACATGGTCTGAACTGTGAGATCCAGCTGTCACAGTGAACCAAGGACCATGGTATGGGTCGGCAGGCTTTAGGACAAGGGGCGGAGCGACTCCATGTGTGGAATGTGCCCATCTGCCAAGGTCCAGAGGCCAGCTCTAAGGTGGGTGACAGAAAAGGGTGGGATAATGAACAACAAGGTCCAAGGGAAGAGTGTTTAGGCAAAAGCAAGTGGGGGAACAGGCCCTGTGACTTCCTGGAAAGGTGGGATTTGATGACAGGACACCAAGGGGCTCAAAGAAAGCACATGGTGCCTCCTGGCCCCTTTCCACTTGGAGGCAGAGGGATGGGGAACCTCCTTTCCCCTCTCAAGTGGGACTCACTGCTCAGAACTGAGATCCAGAGCCCTGCAGAATGCCTGGCAGAGCAGGATGTGGTCAGCAGTGGCAAAGCGAATGGTCACACTTCCTCCCAGAACAGGCTTGCTCTCTGCAAAAGAAGGCCCCAACTTTGCTAGGTTAGGGTGGTGGACAAGGCCCATGCTGACCCCAGGGTTAGACACAGAGCACACAGGGGAGGGGGAGGAAGTGGCTCTGTCTAGCCCTGGTCCCCCGTGATTGGACTCCGCAGTACAGATCGTATCTACCATTTGTCTCTGGTGGATTGCAGAACTCTGGGTGCTGCTCAGGAATCTGCAATTGGGGGGCTCCCCCAGGCCTTCTGGCCACCAGCTGTCACTTTGAAGTCATCCTTAGGACCCCACGGGGTCCTTACTATCAGTGCACGTTGGGACAAAAGGAACCTGAAGCCCATCTCTGACACGGAGCGCAGGCTCCTTCTCTAAAAGTGGAACTTTCAGGCAGTTTGATACCATAAGGGCAACAAGATCAGGAGAAAACCAGCGAGGTGACAGGAGAATGTGACATCAAAGAGCAGAAAGGAAACTTTTCGGGGCCCTCCCAGGGGCCAGCTTCAGAGCAAGGATGTTTTCAGAGTTTGTTAAGCAAGGAGTTGATATTAAGCCCAATCTGTATTCTCCTTCCCTTCCAAAACTCTCCCCCCCCTTCTCCCTCCCCACCCCTATGTTACCTCCATTATTCCTCCATTTCCCTTATATTGTAGCCCCTGGCTACCTTCGCTCTAGTTCTCGTCAATGGGTTCCATTTTCTTATGTTCTATATATGAGTTTTGTAAAGTCAGAAAGGAAGAAAGACAGACAAATGGGCGAACAGCTCAGCAGCGGCAGAGGCTTGATTCGGGAAAGGGCATGCAGAGACCCCTAGAATCACGGAGCAGGACGGGAACCTACAAGGAGAGCTGCAGCTGGCCACGGCTAGGGGTAATGCGAGTGCCGGATTAAAGGCCATTGATAAACATCTCTTCTACAGCTGTTGCTGGGGGGGGGATTCTATACAGTGAGGGGGGCAGGAATCTAGAAAAACAATAAAGTTTCTTTAGTTTCTGGAATTGATGTTTAGCCTAAATGTCAAAGCTCTACAAAACAGTGTGACAATGGCTAACAAGACTCAAAATGGAATGTGTTGCTAGTATGAACAAGAATTCCTGTGATGAAGTTGCACCCGCTAAGAATGGTGGGTGGACTGGCGAGAGCGGCCGTGATGTGGGGCGGTAGACATGGTGCAGACCCAGAGGCTCACTACCTTGCCTTAGACTAACTTCAGCCCCCTTAACAGCCTTTTCTTGCCCACCTCTGTGTTAGAACTAACAGATCTAACCCCCTGGAGCCCATTAACTCAGCAAACAACTAGTTTTCACCAACCAAAAGCTAAGAATGTCATCCAATAGCATCTGGGCTGATAGAAAAGCTTCCTCCACCTTGCTGCTTAGCGCCTCTCAGACGGACCGACCAGTTTATTTTGAACTTGCCCTGATTTAGGATGTTCGTTCTGTAAAACTATAAGAACTTCGTGAAACTGCTTCTACGTCAAAACATGGAATTTGGGATAACCTAAATCCATGTTCCTGGGGCGTGATCTCTCAAATTTACCTTCAGGATAAACTACCTCTTATCTCTTTAAGATGGGAGTCGTGTTTTCTCATTAACACTAATGAGCTTATGGATTTGGTTTTGTTTTGCTTGTCTTCTGTCCCTAGGTTATTTCACTGAGCCTCACACCTTTGTGGCTTGCTCATGTGTATGCAAACGGTGACTCTGTTTTTAACTCTGTGTGTGTGTGTGTGTGTGTGTGTGTGTGTGGTATACGCATGTGTATGTTTTTGTCTGTGCACATGCATGTGAAGAACAGAAGACAGAAGACATGTTGGGTGACTTCCTCAGTCTCATTCTGTCTTGTTTTGGAGGACAGAGTCTCCACTGAACCTGGAGCTTGCTGAGTAGGCTACGCTGATTGGCTAGTGAGCTGGAGGGATCTTGCTATCTCTGTCTCCCAGTGTTGGGGTTACAGATGTGAGCTGTCACATCCAACTTTTCCTGGGTGCTGGGGATCCAAACTCAGCCTCTAATGCTTGAACAGTAAGCACTGTACCCACCGAGCCATCTCTCTAGTTTCCGTTTTTCGGTTTTGGGGGAGCCCTTGCTGCACCTCCATTCCCATCCACAGTGTGCACAGTCTCTCTCTTCTCCACAGCTACATGGGCAGGCCCACCTGCCTTTCTGACAAGAGCCATTCTAACCACACAGGGTGCTTTCTCATGGTGGCTTTGATTTGCATTTCCCTGATGACAGTGGCACCAAACATCTTTTTATAGACACTGGGCCATTCCTGTCTTTCTTAAGAAATGTATGCTTTGGCCCCGTGTCTCTTTTTAAGCTGTGTTATTTATTTTCTTGCTAATGGGTTCACTGCATTCCTTGTATAGTTGGGCATTACCCCTTACCAAACAGAGGACTTGCAAGTACCCATGACACAGGGCACCTCCACAGTGTCCCCTTTGCTGTGTGGAAGCCTCTGTGCCCCACATAATTCCATCTGCCTGCTGTCGAATTTGTGGCCTGTGCTTTGAGAACCACATTTACAAACATTCACTAGACCTGGCTGAGAAGCTCTTTCTGTTTTCTTCTAGGAATTTTGGAGTTCGGTTTCTTAGATTAAAATTTGCAATCTATGTTGAGTTTATTTGGTCAAATTCTATAAGGTAAGGATTCGCTTTTGTTTTTCTGCTTCTGGATACTTGACTTTCCCAACAAGATTTGACTTGATTAATTGTAATTTTTTTGGTTGGTGTGTGTATTTGCAGGTGTGCACACGCATGTGTATGTGTGAAGACCAAATGTTGATTTCAGATGTCTTCCAGGGTCCCTCTCCACTTTATTTTTTTTTTTTGAGACAAGGTCGCTTTCTGAACCTGGAACTCACTGTTTCAGCGAGACTGATTGGCTCCCAGATCCACCCCCTCCCTCCCTCCCTCCCTCCCTCCCTCCCTCCCCCCCTCCCTCCCCCCCCCCCCCCCCCCCCCCCCCCCCCCCCCCCCCCCCCGCCTCCCCAAGTGCTGGAACTATGAGTGTGCACTGCCCTACCCAGGTTTCACATGGGCTCTGGGGATCTGAACCCAGGTCCACTCCAAACACTTTAGTCACCGAGCTGTGGCCCCAGCTGCCCATCCCCCAACCACTTATCAAACATACCATTTTCTATTAGTGTTCTTGGCACAATTGCTAAAGATAAACCAAACATAAACAGTTAGACTTATTTCTGGTTTCTCTACCCTGACCCACTGGCCCATCAACCATTTTAATGTCAGTAGCCAAGCTCTTTTTGCTGGTGAGATCACCGCCTCCACTATTCCTCATTCCTTGCCGGGCCTAGGAATTACACTGGCAGAAGGCAGACTGGCAGATGAAAGCAGACAATGTGTTTACTGGTTTTAGATGGTGCAAAGGTTTTCGTAAGGAGACGGACGGAAACAGGAGGAAGCTGCTAGCAACAAAGCCCTGTGTACTGAGTTGGACAAAAGTAGCAAACATAAAGATGTAAGCAAGCCAGCGGGTGGGAGCCGGATGATTGATTGGCTGAAGATGTGGGAAGATGCGGTGGGTGCAGTAATGTTTGCTTGCACAGACTTTTTCTGGAGCTGGCTGCTGGTCCTAGCTAGGAGGATGCTTCTTGCTTTTTGGTGCGGGGAGGGTGTTGTTCATCAGGGAACTCATCCCCTGTTTATTAAAAGCAAGATGGCTACAGAGATCATTCATCTCGTCTCACAAGTATGAGGACCAAAGTTTGGCTCCCCAGAAACCTCAGTAAATGCTGTATGGACAGCCCACCTGTGACTCCAGACTTGGCAAATGGAAACAAGGGATCTTCAGAGCAAAAAGTCCAGCAAGACTAGCTGTATCATGAGCTCTGGGTTTGATTGAGAGGCCCTACCATAATGAATAAGGTAGGAGAGTGATTGAGGCAGGTGCCCAACATCTAGCTCAGGTTTCCACATGTACACACATGCACATGCACCGATAATCATGAAAAAGTACATGTGTACACATGCGTACCACATACATGTGAAAACACAATAAAAAGAAACAGAGAACAAGCCAGGGTGGTCATTGCCTTTTATGTTCTCTAAACACAGGGTTGTTGACAAGCCAGGGCAGCACGTTTGTGTGGTTCTTTGTTTGTTTGTTTGTTTTACAAGATAGGGATTTTCTGGGTAGCCCTGGCTGTCCTGGAATTCCCTCTGTAGACCAGACTGGCCTCAAACTCAGAGAAATCTGCCTGTCCCTGCCTCCTGAGTGCTGGGATTAAAGGCGTGTACCTCCACCACCTGGCTTTGTGTGGTTCTCATTCCTTGTTGTCATAGTGTATTTTGAAGTCATATAGTGTGTGGCCTTCTCAGCCTACTCCTTTCTCCGCAAGCTTGCTTTGATGGCTTTGTGTATTCAGGATATTTTGTGGTTCCACACAATTCCGGTTTCTGTGAAACTCATCTCTAGCACTTTGATAAAGATTCTATTGAATCAATGGATTGTTCTGGTCAGAATCCTTCAGATCACAAACAAGATGAATCGTCCCCTCTCACCACTTCCAGTCAATGTAGTCCTGGAAGTCCTGACAAGCACAATTAGGCAAGAAAAAGAAATAAAACTTATCTGAAAGAAAAATGGATTCCGTTTGCAGATCACGCGATCTCACATATAGAAAACCCCAAAGATGATGCCAAAATCACCTAAAATAATGAATAAACGCAATGAAGTTTCAGAATAAAGAGTCAGCATAGACGTGTCGGTAACGGTCCTCTTTACTAACCAGCAGGAAGTAAAAGGGCTGCACGTGAGGAGCAGCCCACTGCAGGACATGGGTGAGAGCTGATGAGAGGCTGAGAACCCACATAAAAGCCATGGGTATTGACAGCACACTTGTAGCGTGAGCTCTGGCGAGGTAGAGGCAGGGGCTCGCTGGAGCGCCCGAGCCAGCTGGGTGGAGTCTATGTGTCAAGCTCCAGGCCATGGAGAGGCTCTGGCCCTACAGAATAAGGTGAAGGCTTCTGAGGAGTGGCAGCTGAGGTCATACACTGACCTACACACACATGCACCTGCACACTCAGTTACATGCACAAACATACAGACGTTAATGAAATAGACGAAGAACACACAAGGAAATGGTAAGGGATCCCATGTTCATGGGCTGGGATAATGAATGCTGTTAAGAGTTTGTAAGGGTTTGGAGAGATGGCTCGGCAGTTAAGAGTGCTTGCTGCTTTCCAAAGGACCCCAGTTGAGTTCCTAGCACCCAAGATGGGTGGCTGCAGCCACCTGTAACTCCAGCTCATAGAGAATCCAATGCCCGTTTCTGAATTCCATGGGCACTTCACACATGTGGTATACAAACACACACAACACACACACACACAAATAAATGTTATATGTTTTTTAAACAAGGCATTAGTTTCATATGCAGATATTAGTAAAATAACCCCCCCCACCGGAAGAAGTTAGGAAGCAACTGTAGCAAATGATTGCAAAATCAATGATTGGAACAACACGGATTATGGGCCTCTATTTGTGTAGCCCATAGCTCTAACACATATTACAAAGGGGATCCATTAAGTTGTCCTACACGATAGGGACCGGATCGTCTCGCAATGGCTGTCTGCACACTGTAGAGGCTGAGAACCTGGAAGCCTCTCAGTCTATGAGGCTGGATGTCTCAACAGTTCCAATTTAGCAGTGAAGACCTGGATCATTCCTGGAGAGCTGCTGGTCTTCAGTTCACGCTGGAGGCTGATGAAGCTGCATTCTGATGTCATTGAAGGAGGCGGCAGGAGCCCTATCAGCAGTAGTGCCCTCATCAGCAAGAAGTGAAGCAAGGCAGGCAAACTGATTTTTACTTTCCTCGGGCTCTGCTTTTAAATCTGGGCCAGAAGGCAGTGCATGCTTTTGAGGATGGCCTCCTGTCAATCAGTCCTTTCTAGAAGAGCCCTCACAGAGGCCAGTCTCTCTGCTGCTCCAGAGCCAATCAGTCTATGATGAAGTAGAAACCATCACAGAGTGTTTTCAGGACAGTCCCCTCCTAGGGGTCTAGGGAAGATTCCTTTCCTATCTCTAGGGACCACTGCCACCCATGGCTCACTCCTTCCTCCCCCTGGAAGCCTGGCACCTCACACTTCAGGATTAGATTGTCACACCTGCCCTTCAGGGCTGGTAAATCACTACGCGAACACACACACACACACACACATTTGCTCATATGTATGCACATATGCCCACTTTTTAGGCTCTGCTTCTCCAGAAGCTGTTGACCAGGATTCTGGCCAGTGGACTCATGGCCTTTTCCTCTAGGGGGTATTTGAGAGAGATTACCATTATTTACAGGCAGTAAACACTCCAGCATATTCCACTTGACCCCTGTGGACACAGCAGGGCGGTGTCCTTGCTCTCCAAGATCCCTAGTCAGAGGAGGCTCTGGGGTTGCTGGGAGGAGGTAGATATAACCTAACCTTCAATGAGGAAGTTAGAGGAAGTTTCTAGCAAAGGATTTGCTTGAAAATAGACAACTCTGGAGCTGGGGCTGGGATGCCTCCCAGATGGCCTGGGAAACGGGCATCAGTGTTGCCAAGGAATCACTCCTAGATTCATCACTGAAACAGTGGGTTTTATGAGACAGAAAGAAATTACCCATGACTGATTGCAGAGGTGGGAGCCCAAGCCTTGAGTTAAGATGAGTGTAATCCTGGTCTGCGCATGTGTAAGCAATCTCTGTAGTTCTTCATGGGACATATGTTCAGAACACCGTGTTATCATGTTTTGGGACTCTCTGAATCAAATGGACAACCATCAGACACATATACAGGTCTAAGGAAAAAGGTCAGTCAGGATTAACAATTTTAACAAAACTGTTCCTCAAATTCTTTGCCCTGGATGACTTTTGGTGAAGGGAGGCTTATCTGTTCCTCATTGAGGTGGCTCTCAAGCACTGGAATCCCCTGGAGGACTTTTGAAGATGCCAACTTCCTGTCTTGACCTAGGATTTCCTGACTCAGCAAATCTGAGCCTGGGACTTTGTGTCTTTGGTGGTGAAGGACAGATGGTCTCAGGGACTTCCTTTGAGGACCACTGTCCTACTGAAAGGGATTTTTAAGGATTCATAGCTCTCCTGGGATGAAGGTTAAAGTTCCTGTCACAGGCTATATTAGTCAGAGTTCTCTAGAGTTCTCTCTCTCTCCTCCACCAACCCAGAGATTTATTAGAGTGACTTACAGGCTGTGGTCCAGCTAATCCAACAATGGCTGACTATAAATGCAAAGTCCAAGAATCCAGTAGTTGTTCAGTCTGTGAGACTGGATGTCTCAACTGGTTTTCAGTATACACTGGAATTCAGAAGAAGTAAGCTCAATGCCAGTGAAGGTGGACTTGCTCTCCAAGTTTCCTTCCTCTGTGTCCTTATATAGGCTCCAAGCAGAAGGTATGGCCCTGATTAGATCTGGATTAAAGATCTAGATTAAAAGTGTAGATTCCCACATCAAGATGCTCGTAAAAGTTGTCTGTTCTCCAGCTCCAAAGATCTGGATTAAAGCTGTTTTCCTATCTCAAAGGTCTGGATTAGATATAGTCAAGTTGACAACCAAGAATAGCCATCATACAGACTCTCAGAGGACCAGACTGCTGGGAGAATCATTCATCTTCACTTTTCTTCAGAACCTACCTGGGATGCCAGCCTTGCCTCAAAAAAAGAGGCGGTTACAAGACAAGTCAAGTTCCGGGAGTAGAGGAGATGCCTCACCAAGTTTTGGCATGAAGCATTTTTACTAGCAAATCTAAAACACAAGCTGGGGATATGGCTCAGCAGGAAACAGCACATGCTATACTATCATGAGGGCTGAGTTCAGATCCCACCCATGGCTGCTGATATTTGTAATCCTGATACTGGAGGTGTGAGACAGAGACAGGATGATAGCTTGGTTGGAAAGTGGAGAGTGCTCTGTGAGAAAATCCTTCTCAAGGAGCTAATAGAGAGGGAGTAAGAGGGAGGGAGGGAGGGAGGGAGGGAGAGAGAGAGAGAGAGAGAGAGAGAGAGAGAGAGAGAGAGAGAATGAGAGAGAGCGAGCACAAGACACCAGACACCCTCCTGTGGCCTACACACACTGGTGTGCATGCACCACACACACTAGGGAGGAGGGGTCTAAAGCAACAAGGCACAAGTGGTCATGGGACTGGACTCTTAGAGGGACAAAGAGTAAGCCTGTTTGTTTCCTTAGAGACAACACAGAAGAAAAACTTGGCTTGCTGTAGAGAGATGATTGCCAGGGAGGAGTCCATCAATAATGCAATAACACTGGAGATAAACCTCTGAAGCCCCGCAGGGTCCACAGGACCCACATCTCTTTGTTATCATCCTCTTCCCTCCAGCTCAGCTCCTCTCCCCAGCCGTTTCCCTGGGATCGTCTCCAAATGATGACAACAGTCAGTTTATCTCAGTTCTGCTTTGGAGGGAAGATGTGTGCCAGAATGGGCAAGGACTTCCAGACAAGCAAGGAGACCAAAAGGCATAATATGCTTTGGAAATCTTTTTAATTGACTTGTTTAAGAGGATATGTAGGGAGAGGTGGCTCGGCGGCTAAGAACACTGGCTGCTCTTGCAGAGGACCAGATTCAGTGCACAGCACCTACGCCGTAGCTCACAACCAGCTGCAGTTCCAGTTCCCAGGATCTGACGCCCTCTAGAGAGTGGTTGCCACTGGTTTTTGGTAGCCCAGGTTGCTGTCACAACCTTTAGGAATCAGCCTCCCAGGTACCCTGCAAGCAAACCATCCAAGAGCTGATTTTCAACTTCTGGGAAAAGTTTGTTCCTAATAAAAGTAACAATTTCACAGTGAGTTTTATGAATGTGTGCTAATTATACAGTTTGCTGAGGCTATAGCCATTTCCAGGGACTTTTCCCACAGTCTATATAAACAGTTGATAGGACAGCACAGCCACTTCTTTTATAACCATTCATTATTCAGGACATTCGTCATAGCAACTGTATCACAGATTATGAATGATTAAATGATTGCTATTGAAGATGGTTTTGAAATTAAATTGAAAGGCAGTTAACTATCAAATCAGTGGCATTGTGGGGGCAACACAGCCTACGAGAGAGGAGCTAGGTAGCAGCATTTTTAACTGGGATGGATTCAGGCATAAATATCTGTTTGGGGCACAAGTTTGCATGCAAATGTATGTGCAGACATGTGCATTCACATATACATGTGCATACTCACTCATGCATGCACACACATCATGCCAATTCCCCTATCACAGAATGAAGCAATGTCCACAATGAGTGTTTCTGTGGTGAAACTTTAAACTGAGTCTCAGTCTTGACTAATTGTCTGTGTTAGGGTTTTATTGCTGTGAAGAGGCACCATGACCAAAACAACTCTTACAAAGGAAACCTTTAATTGGGACTAGCTTACAGTTTCAGAGGTTCAGTCCACTATCATCATGGTGGGAAACATGGAGACATGCATAGGGCTGGAGGAGGAACTGAGAGTTCTACATCTTGAGTCACAAGAAGCAGAAAGAGACTGTGTTCCACACTGGGCATAGCTTGAGCATATTAGACTTCAAAGCCTGGCCCACAACAACACGCTTCCTCCAACAAGGCCACACCTACTCCAACAAGGTCACATCTCCTAATAGCACCACCATTCACGGCTAAGCACTGGACACCAACAGCATCCGTTCAATTGTCTTAAGCAGTCTGGCCACTTGCAAATCTTCAGCAACCACCATCCACTCAAAAAAGACGTTTCCTTCCAGGACTGAGGATAAGAGCAACAGCAACCTACGGACATAAACACAAATGTTATAAACACCTGATGGACAAAACATATCTGGTTAACAAAACAAGGTGAGTAGTCCCCCAGCTGATTCCCATGACTTCCCAGCACAAGAAAACATGAGTTTCTTTTTGAGGAATGGGCCTTACAATCCACTCAGAAAGCAATTGGTTACACTCCTAATTGTGCCACTATTGCACCAGCAGACAAGCCATACCTGGCATGTTTCCAGGTAGCACACAGGGTCTGAGCAGGACCGTGAGTGACTGTAATCCCAACAGCTTCTACAAATATCCTTGCTTTCCATTTCAGCCAGCAAGCAGAAAGGGCGTGTAGTCCCAGCCGGCCTGATTTCTCCTGCAACCAAGGTGCGTGGTTCGCAATAAGGACTTACTATCAGATTCTGGCACACAACCCATGGCAGTGGCAATAGCTTATAGTTTGTGGGACCTCTGGGGACTCCTTGACTGACAGCCCATAGAGTGGCAGCCCACCCGACCCTGGAATTTTCATTGGAGAACTTCATGGCTTCTGGGAGAGCCTTTCCTGCTCACTAGGGGACTTTCATCCAGTTTCTTTAACTGCCGGTTTCACCATCACTCCAGGTACATTTCCAAACCGGTAAGACCCTCAAGGGTTAGCATTATAGAATGAAGCCTGGCCAAGGAAAACAAACTTTTAATGGGCCCTGCATTGGGGAAGGGGAAAGAACCAGGCTCCGTGAGATGCAAGATCCCTGTCCCTCTGTCCATTCCTAGGGTGGTGGAAACGGTAAGCCTTTTGTATCTTTTCTTAGGAGGTCAGTTTCAGCTCCCACAGGCTTGCTAAACGGCACAGCTTTGCAAGTGGGAGGAAAAGCTGTGATCTGCCAGCAGAAGGAAGAGCCACAGGGGCTTCTGGAGTAGCTCCTCTAAGGCAGGGCTCCAGCACAGTCCCAACCACAGATGGGCCTCTTTCACCTTTGAGTTTCCCCCACCCAGCGTGTGTGGGCAGCATCAGTGAACTGAGTCTTAAAATAAACTGTGCCTGGGTCTCCAAGGTCAAACTCCAGATGCTGAGCAGTAACTGGTCAGAGCAGACCAGCCTGCTCCACCTCTCAATGTCAAGAGTTCTCTCAAATGTTCCGCAGCTGAGCGTGCACTAAGGGAAATGGGCTCTGATGTTACTTTTTCTATGTGAGACAGGATGGTAAAACCACTAGTGCATTTATGTCTGAAAAGGGGAAATGACTGGCCAGCAATACTGACCAAATGTGAAGGTGACCCTGCCTTGTGATATTGGCAGACAGAGCCATCCATATTTGGTGAGTCCCGCTGGGATCCATCCTATGGTTGGTTTGCTTGGTCTCTCCATCTTCAACCATCAATGTCAGGATTCTCAGCTGTTGCAGAGAAGAGCTGGGCCTTGATGAGGGCTCTGCTCAGCTGGAAGGAGTTCAGTGCCCTTGCACACGGTGTCCTTCAGGATCACCTGATGGAGGACTTCACTGCTTTCCAGAGTAGCCAAAACACCCATGGGACGAGGGAATGCCTCCTCCCTCTACAGGGGTTCCATGCGGCCAGAGACTCTGCAGATGCTGACTAGGTGGCTTCCAGCAAGAGAAGGTCTGGTGTACTCTCTGAGCTAGCTCAAGATGGCTGATCCAGAGATCCTGAGGGAAAGGATTTAAAATGAAGGCAATAACCCTACTCACCCACGTGTCCGTGTATGTCTATGGAGACCAGAGGTCAACACTAGATTCTTGTTCTCTCACTTTCTACCTTATTTTAGTTTTTTTTTTTTTTTTGAGACAGCATCTTTGCCTGTGGTTCACTGACACAGACACCAGCCTGCGAACACCAGGCATCCTCCAGTGTCCCCACAAGCGATGTTTCAGAGTACAGGTGTTTTTCTCCTGTGGGTTCTGGGGATGGGCACAGGTCCTGTTTGCATGACAAGCTCTTTACCAACTGAACCAAAACCCCAGCCCCAGCAACCACACTCTCTAGGGCAAGAGTTTCTGTACAACTTCACGTTGCACATCCCACGCTTTTTTTCATAAAGCAGAGAAGACCTCCATGGACAGACTTCTAACAGCTTCCGGTCTGCTTTGTCCTTCTGCAAGCTATGGAAAGTTTGTGCGAAGGGCTCTTTGGGGGGGAACAGAAGATTGTGTATCAGTTGTTTTGTTTGGTCATGTGAGTTCTATTTGTGTCTACAATCTGTTATTGAACGGACCAATCTTAGTTTGTTTTTACAGGAAATAAACATCAGGATATCAAAGTCGGGGATCAGCCCCGTTCTGTATTTTTGTTGCAATACTCAGATAGGCTTGTGATGTAGCCTGACATTGTGGGGAGCTGCTCCAGCCTCCCCGATTCTAGGGCCAAGCTTCCTCTCCTCTACCCAGTGCAGGTGGGAATACTAGGATACAGTCCGGGCTGGGGCTGGGGCGAGAGGCTTGACTGTCATGGCTGCCACAGAGCAACTGGTAGTGAAAACTGAGTTTGGTTGAGCAACACACTATGCTGGTAGCAGCGGAGAGGATGTGCTCGTTTGTTTTTCCCAGGACTTAAACAGAACATGAGGACGTCATTGGAGCACCCGCTTCTCCCTTATCATGATGGGTGTTGATGTTCTTGCCATGAAATGGCTGTCATGTGGCTTTAATTGCTGATGATAAGAGCTATGGTCTAATTTGTTCACTAATTCTATCACTTATCTCAAGACCTACTCATTGTTGAAGCCGTGCCAAGCTTTGGGGGCCTTGACAGTGCATCAGACACAGACATCGCTGGGGTTAGAGTTGGGGCAGGAGTTAAATGACGGGAACCAAGGAAAAGAGGACCTGCAGTGAGCGATGGTCCTCAGGTGAGGGAGATGGAAGTGCACAGATGGTTAGGAAACAGAATCAAGGGGCCATGCCCTGTAACCCGGGACTTGTTGCGGAAAGAGCTTTGGCCTCTCTCAGTGTCTTGGAAGTCTCTAATCTAATTTGATTTTCGATGCCGGGGGTGGAAACCAGACTTTACACATGCTACGCAAGCACAGAGCCACGTCCCAGAACAGCTGCATTTCCTGACCCATCTCTCAGGACACTCCAAGAGCACCATCTGCCCAGTCCCCATTTGCTCCACAATAACTAGGCACATATTGTTTCTATGAAAAAAAATCACAAAACAGAAATAAACATTGATGAGATGGAAAATAAAATACGCATTCTGATACGTCATTTGCATGCTCTACACCCTTTTGAAGACGTATTCCCCCTTTCCATTTTCATGTGTTTGTGTGATGTATGTGTGTGTGTGTTTGCATCTCTCTGTGTGCAAGAAGGCACTCATGTGCATATGGAGACCAAGGCTGATGTTGGGAATTATTCTCAATCACTCTTTCAATTCAGTGGGGCAGGGCTGCTCAGTAGAACCCAGCGCTTGCTTGTTGATGCCACTAGCTAGGCTAGCTAGCTTGTTTGGGGGACCCTTTGTCTCTAGAGGGAAGAGTTACAGGTGGGATGCCATACACACCCTACGTTTACATGGGTTCCGGGGAGTCCAAACTCTGTGATCCCATGCTTATGCAGTAAGATGACAACTGTTGACCAAATCCTGAACTTCTGCTTCTCTGAGCAAAAGTCCTGAGACTGGGGGGTCTCAAAGGAGTCTTGGTTCATGTTCTGCTGCTACAACAGAATGCCTGAGTCCGAGTAACTTACAATGAACAGAAAGGTCACTGGCTTGTAGTTGTGGTGGTTGGGAGATCATCCGGTGGGGGCTTTTGTCCTGCGCCTGTCATCTCATGGTGGAAGGCAGAGGGGCAAGGCTGGTGGACAGCCAGAGTGGGCAGAACAGGCTTCCTTTTTCTTCTAATTAATAAAAATTAATTCGTATTCACCATGCAACTGAGTTGGTCCCCAGGTGACATTTCCTTGTATGCCTGTCACCATCCCTCTCTTTCCTGTTCTTCCAGTCCCCTTCCCGGCTCTGACAGCGCTCTTCCTTCTACCAACACACTCTCACAGTAACTGCTGTGACACTGACGTTAATTCATTCATAAGGACAGAGCCCACATGGCCAGTCACCTCCCACACTGCTGCAATAGAGACTGTTTCCAACACATGGGCTTGGGGCAACATTCAAACCACAGCAGCGTGTGGTTAGAAACCTCTGCTAAAAGTTACAGACGTGGGGCAGCAGGAGGAAAGGTTCCCGGCAGGTGCACATGAGGTAAATTCCGCAAGCTGCTGAGCCATCTTTCCAGCCCAAGGCCCTGGGTCTCAATGGCCTTTGACATCCAAGTGCCAGGCCAGGGGCTTCTCAGACCAAGGCTGAGTATGGAAACAAGATTTCTATACCCACTGCATGAATCTCACCAGGGTTTCTCTTTGTCTTGTCAAGGAACCATGTCCCTCATGTTTACTTCTGTGGGTTCTTCTGCATAAGCCCTCATGGTCATTCTTCCTGCCAAGTGTTTCTTCTCTGTGGTGTGTGTGTGTGTGTGCATAGATGGTTAAAATATGTTTTAAGTAATTTTTGCAACCTGCCTTTTCTATTTAATAATATGTCAGCTGCGTGCTCTTATACGTGTATCTTTTTTAAGTGACTATACAGTGTTTCTCATAGAGATATATAGATAGGATTTATTTTACTCAACCCTTATTCTAAGGCTATTGGCTTGTTCTCGTTTTTTGTGTTATCTTATACAACACAGTGCTGTGTCTTCATAACTAAGTACTTGCACACATGTCCTGAGTTTTCCCTTACGATCCACTCATAAATAGGAGTGGGATGGGGAGGGAGTCAAGTAGTGGAGCCAGCTCTTAAGAACTTCATGGGGATCCCACATTGAACCCGGGAGAAAGGGCATTCTCCTCTAGCTGCTCTCTGATGCCTGAAATTCCACCTCAAGCACTCGACCCTACTCTAAATAGCTCTCTACTTAGAGTTATGACCGACCATTCTTGGGGTTAAAATAACACATCCAAATGCTGGTCTTGTGGACTGAATGTCCATTCTACTTCCGTAGTGAGAGAAAGGGCTTAGGGTGGGAAGGGATGGGAACACGTAGGGTACATTACACATGCTCAGCCTCTTTTTGCTCTTCTTTGGATAGCCCCCTTCCCCAGCCTTAAGATCTATATTCTTTTTAGAATTTATCTTTCAGGATGAGGCAACTTTAGATTTGCAGAAGAGTTGCTGAGGTAGCTATGCTGGTTGGTATCATCATCACCATTATGTATGTGTATAGATGTTTTACCTGAATGTGTGTACATCATTGAAATACCTGTGAGACCGGAAGAGAGCATCAGAACCCCCTCCCCCGCCGAAACTGAAGTTATAGGTGATTGTGAGCCACTTTGTGGGTGCTGGGAATTGAATCTCCATCCTCTGGAGGAGCAGTGAGAACTCTTAACCACTAAAGTCATCTCTCCAGCTCCCTGTATGGTGAGTTTTAATTGCAGGTCTAGAAGAGCAGTTCTATGGGTCCAGATACCCTGTATATCAGATTTTTGCATTACGATCCATAACAATAGCAAAATTGCAGTTATGAAGTAGCAACAAAATAACTTTATGGTTGATGTCAGAACACGAGGAGCTGTATTAAAGGGTTGCAGTGTTAGGAAGTCGTCTGTGAAGAAGGTCTTAAAGAGGAATTAGCCAGATCAGTTCAGCCTGTGGGTATCTCTGTGTGGGGTTGTTAATTGATGTGGGAAGATCCAGCCCATTGTGGGTGGTGCCATTCTCTAGGCAGGAGTTCCTGACCAACAGAGGACAAGAGAAAGCTAGCTAAAAGCAAGCAAGCAAGCAAGGAACCAGGTATTTCCTCCTTCTCTACTCTTGATTTTGGACATTATATTTAAACTTCTGCCCTGACATCCCCCAATAGTGGACTGTAACTTGGAATTGTTTTCCAAGCAAACCCTTTCTTCTCTTGGTTGTTTTCTCGTCAAAGCACTCTGTCACAGCAGCAGAAAGAAAACTAGATCCATAGTGCACAGATGTTTCTTCTTCACTGAGCTCCCTTTAACATTAAGATCCTACATAGATGCACCTTCTGTCCAAACTAAGAAAACCTCAGTGGTGTACTGCCCTGTTAAGCAGATTAGCTTATCCGTGAATGTCCTTTTTTCCATCCCAGCACCCAGTCCGGAATCACACACTTCATTTCATCACCATGGTTTACCCTTCCATGGCTCTAACTGCGTCTGGCTGGTCCTTGCTGTGGCTCTGGCAGTTACCAAGAGAACTGGGGGCACTTTGGAGAATTGTCCCATAGCCTATATGTCTCTGTAACTTTCCCGTGGTTACACTGGGCTTACAGATTGGTCAAGTGCCCGCAATACCTTGGTTCAGAGTGCATGAGGACAGGTGACTTCTCCGTTGATGACAACCTGGGCCACCTGCTGGCGATGGCACCCTCAGGGTTTCTCCTCATGGAGATGAGGTTTCTTGTTCCTTCCTCAGCTGGTTATGTGTGCTCACCGAGTTCACCTCATGCTCAAGGGCAGAGAAAGTGCCATCAACCCCCTGGAGGGGGATCAAAGCCTTTCCAGACTTGTGTGAAGTTACCCTGTGAGTAATAAATATTTGGGGCTAGGTACTTTGAGGCTGTGCCAATATCCTGTCTCTCAGAGACCTGTCCCACGCTGTGGCATCCCTGCTTCTCCCCTGCAGCCGCTCCCACCCGGCAGCTCTCTCTTCTGTGTTCATTACTTGGAGTTTTAAAGGGAAACTTGTTCTATTTCCTCCTTTATTTATTTTTAATGGTTTATTTTTATCAGCATGCGCCCATGGATATTTATTTTATTCTCTGGGTTGTTGTGATCGAAGCCTCTACTTTATCTTGTTGCTCAATTTGTTCCAGTTTTGGCCACTGGAAGTGTTCTCAGGTTGCCTCCTGTGCTCTCTCAGCGGAACTTCCCCTTGTTATTTTTCCCTCCGTCTTGAGTACTTTCTCAGTCCTGGCACTACACAATGTTCCTGCTCATCGTGTGCTTCTCTTGCCCCCATCCTGGAAGCATCCATGTCTCCAGGGGATTGCAGTTCTGTCCTTTGGTTCATTGGAAAATGGTATTTGTGGTGTAAGAACCCAGCGTGGTGAGCTGGTTTTGCCAGATGTCCTGCTTCCAGACTCTCTTCCTGACAGTCAGTGGTGCACAGGCTCCTCTAGGTGTGTGTGTCTCGGAAGCACATGGTGAGTGGCAACATTAGTAAAGACCCACACTCAAGGAATGAATGAGCAGAACCAGCTCACTGAAGAGTAGCCAGTCCTACCACTGGGGTTGCTGGGAGTAGCTTCTACTGCAGGCTTCTGTAGGCTGCATGCTGTACAACCTTAGCCTGAGAAAAGGTCACACTTCAAAATCCTAAATATGGTTCCTACAGAATATGTATTGCTTTTGAGCCATGAAGTCTGAAAAGTGTAAGCTGATTATCTGTGTGTGTATGTGTGTCTACATTTATTTATCTGTCTGTTAATAACTGTAGCAAAATAAATATGAATTCCTGCATCTTCAGCAATATTCCATCATCAACCTGTTGACATAGTTAGATTTAGAATAGGTATGCACACACTCACACATGTACAGACATACACCACACACACATATCACATATACCACATACAAACACACACACAGCATTTACCATACATACTACGTGCATATATACTACATACACACCCCGCCCCACAATACCATACACACTATATACCACAAAAACCACACACATATACACCACATGCCACACTACCACATCCACATAGACCACACATCTGACACCCACACCAACATCCGTGTGCCATACACCCATATGCCACATACAAACACACACACACACACACACACACACACACAGCACACCACACAAAACATCACTCTTGATTCCGGCAATACGCTCACAGATCCTTTGGTTGTATATTTGGCTTCTTAACATCAAGACACGATTGTGGCAGCACCTCCCTGCAAGTATCAGAAATCAACCCTTTCTGGCGCGCAGATATTTATAGTAGTGGAGAGTTCCAGGTTTGGGGCTCACTGGGGACACGGAGCTGGATTCATCTTTTGGGTAAGAGATCTTTTGTAAGAGTTACTGTCGCTGTAGGCAGGCAGACAGCAGCATTGTGGGATCACTGAGGAGAAATGAGGGCCATGTGGGAAGGTCTTTTCTGATGGGGGAGGTTCTCTGGCATGTGACTGGTGTAGCCCATAATACTGAGGGCAAGAATCTAGAAAAATAAATCTCTCCAGTTCCGGAAACCAAGTTCCTGTGTTTCTAGAATTGCGACACTTTCACCAAAATGGAGGACTCTTAGGAGACACAGAGTACAGTTCGTTGTAGGTGCCAGTGGGAAACAGCCCGCGTGTCTGGTAGCTTGTGAATGAATGAAGTGTGCTGTGTTCATACTCTGAGGCACCTTTCAGCCACAAGAGGAGCTGGAGCAAGGATCCAGGCTACCAAGTGGATGACCCTGAAGGCAACGTGGAAAGGGAGTGAACTGAGCCGCTGCAGACTCACAACATATGACTTCCTGTACTTGGAACACCCAGAGCAGACCAGTGTAGACAGGGCTAGACCAGGGACCACCAGGCTGGGCAGTATCGAGAGGGGTACGAGGAGGTGTAATTGGAAACAAGTGCCAGAATTCTCTTCAGAGAAGGGAAAGTATTGTAACCTCAGACAGTGCTCATGGCTGCATCATTCCGTGAATGTAATTAAATACACTAGACCATATACTTTTAATAGGCAAATTATGCACATATTAAATATATTATAGCTGGTTTTTTTTTTTAGCCACCTATTCATCATCTTCCAGTATCCATGAGTTCCACAGCCCCAGACAAGTCTCCTGCTCTGGTCTCACAAGTTTGTGTCTCAGGAGTCCTTCAGCCTGCGTTCTCATGTGAAGCCTAAGTCTCCTTCCACGCTGGCTGGAGAATGTGGTTGTTGTGGCTATAGGATTCAAACCATCAGCTTCAGGACACCTTGTGTGCTCCTCCACCACTTGGTCCCATCTCCAAGCACGTCACAGATGTGTTGCTTCAAGGACGGCATTGGTGTCTCTCTGTGTGCATGGCAGGACAAAGCCTTGAGTATACGTTGAGTGTGCAATGCCCCCCCCCCCATGGGCTCTTGTCTTTGAAGTCTGTAGCCTGGACTCTACTTCCTGAGACTCTCTGGTGCCTGGTCCACCGTGATATGAACAGCCTCTACTACATGCTTCTGCAACTACAAACTGGCTTCTCTGTCATGAGGGATTAAGCCTCAGGAACTGTGAACTAAAGCAAGCTCATAGTTCGCTTAGGTTGTTTCTGCTTATGCAGTGGTCATTGCTTTGCAAAATGCATCAGTGCAGCACTTTGCAACCTGATCATGAGAGGGACATCCTTGACTGTGCCTGGTTGGTGAGAACAACTCACTGGTACCCTCCACTTTTAGGGAGAGGCAGGGCATTGCATTGAAGAAGGCCTGGGAGCCGTCTCAGCCTCCCTTCTCCCTTTACCCATATCTTCTGCCCAGAGAACTGGCCCCTAAACTAATTAATTAATTAATTAACACAGTAGCCTAGGCCACTCTCAGACTCACTCTTTACCCTGATAAATCTCAAATTCTTGGCAGTCATCCTGCTTTGGCCTCTCAAAGTTCAGGGATTACAGGTTTGAGTTATCAAGGTCATCTCTGAGCAATTTATTTTTAAACCTGATTAGAAACTCCTGCCTCTCTCCAAACCTCCAAGACTGGGCATGGAAGCCGGGTCTCATATGTGCTAGGTGAGAACTCTGTCATTATCAAACCATATGCCCAGCCTTTCCGCCAGAAACTTCATAAAGAAGCCCATTTCTCCTTCCCTACTAACATATCTATTTCAACATGTTGAGCCTTTAAAAATAAGCTAGTTTTAAAAAATGATATCATAGCCCCCCCCCCAAAGCTGCAATTTGAGAATTCAGAGTTTTAAAAATTTTTATGAAGAAGCAATCCTTGCTAAGAGGCCAAGGGCACCTAAAATTCCAGTAGCTGGGGAGACAGAGGAAAGAGGGCTGCCCTCAAAGCCTTCCTATTATGTATTCCTATAAAAACTTCCCACACACACTCTTAAACTCTCCTGTAGTTAATTTGCAAGTGTTTCTGTGTGGGTTGCTTCATGTTTATGAAGACCTGAGATGATTGCCTGGGTTGCAAGGGCATCACCGAGCTCTTTCGTTTCTGTGTCTATTCTCACCTGAATGCTGGCACACAGCATCCCAAACCTACAGCCTTTGCCTGGGCTCAGGGATCACACCACACCTGCCTCTCCTGGCCCAGGAGACACACCGGAACCTGATACACTTGAGTCAGGTTGCTTTGTGGTTGCTTGCTTGACCTGAGACAGGGCTTTGTGTTTGTCTGTGAGTGTGTGCCACCAGAGGAATCTGGGAAAGGGTGTGAAATCCCCCGATCTGGAGCCACAGGAGGCTGTGGCTGGATGTGGGTGCTAGAATCAGTATTTTGGTCCTTGTGATTGAGCAACAAGCATTCTTAACCCCCAAGCCATCTCTCCTATCCACGAGAATTGAATTTCTTAAATCCAACATTTGTTTCTATTCAAAATAGGTTTTTCAAGAGAGACTTAGGAAGTTACAAAAATAGATTGTAATAGTAATAGAGGTTTTTTTCCCTCTAATTCTCTTTTTCCACGGGAAGATAATACCTGCCGTTATTGGACTTGGACTGTTTTAATTTTATATTGCTGTGGTAAGACAGGCTGCTGAGCACCTTATGAATGAAGAAGGTCATTTGCCTCACAATTCTGATAGCTGGGAGACAGAAAGAGCATGGTGCCAGGACCCTGTGAGCCCTCCTTGTAAACATTGCAGCTTATATGGAAAGGTATCCTGGCATTTGGGAGCCAAGGAGTACCACAAAGTCAGCATAAGCGTGGAGTTTTACAGCCCTGCTTCAGGGAAAGGTTTCCCCAGTGCAAGTGTAACAGCTCTGCTCACTGGGAGGGTTTCCCACTGAAGTTACAGTTTGGTTTCTCTCTGCTGGAGAGAAGTATTACAGTTCTGCTCAGGTCCCCCAGAATGAAACTACTCTGTTCCACGAGGGGAAGTTTCCCCAGAGAAAGGGTTACAGCTCTGCGTAGGTCCCCCAGAGTGAAACTACTCTGTTCCACTAGGGGAAGTTTCCCCAGAGGAAGTATTACAGCTCTGCTCTGCTTGTGCTCTGGTGAACGTTGTTACAGCTGGGCTCCACTGGGGAAAGTGTCACACCGCGCAACAAGCCCCACTCAAGAGATGTATTGGGAAGGAAGACTCCAGGAAGGTAGTTGCCTCTAGCGTGAGAAACAGCCCCAAACTGAACAGGGTACAGAGCTTATATAGGATTTCTTGGGGGAGAGACAGAGCTTTCCAGAGTGGCTTGGGATTGGTGGACTTCTGTGGTCTGATTCTGGGACAAGCTTGGGGATTGGTAGGATTCCTTGCTCAGGGATTGGTGGATCTTTGTGCTCAGGGACCTCAGGAATTGGTGAGATTCTGTGCTCAGAGATTGGTGGAATTATGCAGCCTGACTCTGTGGCAAGCTCAGGGATTGGTAGGATTTCAAGCCCTGGTCATGGGATCAAGTCAGGGTCAGGGTGTTTATTCCTTGGCCCATTTCACCTCTACTCCCCAGAAAATGGAAAGGGACTTAATCCTGTATGTAGGTGTATGGGGTGCCCACCCTTTCAGAAGCACGTTCAGCAACATTCTTCCTGAGGCACACTCGTGTGTATTGCTTCTAGTTCATGAGGTCTGAGAGAGACTCAAACCACATTCAAGTCTTAGCAGAGACTCAGTCTAAATTGATGAGAAAATTAGGAGGCCATAGCCCCCTATTATAAGCTGGAATCTTCACAGTGCACAAGGGATAGGCCTCTCAAACCAATGATCTTGCACCTCACAGTTCATCAAGGGCAGGACCTCACAAACCCAGACACTCTTCTGAACCTCAGGGCTGGACCTATGTTTTCAAAAATCTCTTGAGGGTGGGGAATGTGGTTTGGTTGATAAAGCACTTACCTAACATACAGGAGGCCATGTCTTTGCTCCCCAAGACTGTGTACACCAGGCATGGCCACATGTAATCCCAACATTCCAAAGATGAAGGCAAGGGGGATTAGACGTTCAAGGTCATCCCTGACTGTAAAATGAGTTTGAGGCCACACTGAGTTATAGGAGACCCTGTCTCAAAAAGGGAGGGACCTCTTGAAGCATATATTCAATGATTGGGAACCACTGACCTGAGTTCCTCAGCCTTTGCAAACAAGTCAAGCATCAGAAACATGGATGCCCATCTGCTTGGATATGGTATTCAGTCATGGCTGTTTGTGTGGGTACTTGTGTCTGTGGGGTGCACATGTGGAAGCTAGAGGTTGATCTCATTCAAGTGTCTTCCTATACAGCTATCTACTTACTTAATTAGCTAATTAATTTATTGGAGCCCGGTCTCTCACTGAACTTGGAGCTTACTGTTTTAGCTAGACTGGCTTGTCAGTGATCCTGGGGCTCCACCTGTCTCCCTCATTCCACCCACCTAGTGTTGGCTTTCACATTGGCACTAGGGATCCAGACTCAGGTCCCTCATACTTGCACAAAACAAGCACTCTTCAAGCTGAATCACCTCCCCCTGGTTGCTGTCTTTGCTTTTGCTTAGAGGAAACATACTCTATGGGATGTCCCAAGCGGTCTGAAGATTTTTTTCAGTCTCGCTGGTTCTATATCTACAGCTCCAGGATAAATATTTCTGATGTAAAATTGAGCACTATGATTCCCCCATGAGGTTCTGCAGTGAGGTACCCTTGAAACCCTGGTTTGGGGGAAGATTTGTTTGTGTAGATTGTCCAGAGACCATCTACCTCAGTTCAGAGGGTAGAGTCCACATTCATCAGATTGGAGTGGACCGTAGAGTTTCCTGGCTAACTCAGGAGATAGAAGGACACAGAAGAAGAGGAAGAGATGAGAGGTTGGGGGTCTTTTTGATTGGGGAAATGGAGTAGAGGGCAGATGCTTGTGTCTCTGTTGCTCTGTGGATCTCAGGTTTGTTCCCTAATTTTTGCTCATGACTTTCATTTTTTAATAAAATGATAAAAGAAATCACAGTGACTGGTGTCCAATGTATGACAACACCACATGGCAGCTTTTAAACCTGCCACTTCCCCTCCATGTCACCACAGGTCACCAGCTTTTCACACCAAGGGCTTTCCCCGTTGTGATCTGTGCACCCACTCGCCAGCTCTGCAGCCACCTGAGTCAGCCACTCATTGCTGGCTCTGTCATTCAGGTGGCTGGGTGCCCTTCAACATCATGCCCTGTCCTAGCTGTCTTCTCCTACCCATTTCCCCCTTGTGCCTGCTTCTTAGGCCTCTCCCCCCCCCTCCCTGCATAGACAGCACAAGTACCTGGGCAGAACAGAGCAAGTCCCCCACTCCCCTTCCAGGCCAGTCCTTTATGGCTGACACAAATGCCAGACCGAGCAGAGAGCTAGTCCAGCTTCCTGGCCATCCCCCCACAGCCACCACCATGTGGCACCTGCCCACGGCAGCTATTGCTCTGGGCTCAGGCTTTTGCTCCTGTTGCCACCACTGCAAACTGTTGAGGTGCCCACCAACGTCCTCTGTCCAGCTGTGCTGAGCAGCGACAGCGCTGGCATATGCGTGGTTTTCTTTGACCAGTTTCCCTACGTTAGCTCTTCAGCCAGATCACCCAGCTCCCTGCCCTGTGCTAGAAGCAGTCACAGTGGCCCCCTCTGTACCCACCCTCCATGCCAGCACAGTTGAACATCATCACTGCGGCTGACTACCCTGCACATCTCTGTCTACCCTATCGGAGTCATCAGAGCTGGTAAGACACTTGGGAAATTTTAAATGGGAAGGGTTTTTGTTTTGTTTTGTTTTAAAAAAAAAAGGAAAATCTTTCCCATGTTCAGAATCAACTACAGGGAGTTAGGTCCGTATTTAATGCTACTATGGATGGCTTGAAAATAGGGAAAATAAATGAGGGAATAAACCACTTAGCTGGGATTGACATAATGTTGTTTATAATTATTATGTGTTTGATAATTCATATTTCATTCTTAAAAAGTAGTTTGATAACTATGCCAAATGTAATAATTTGACTGGTAAGTTACAAACCTTACAAAGACTTACTATTGATAAGACACAAGCTTTAGAAAGACTTAACTACTGGTAACAATCAAGCCCTAGAGGACTTAATAATAAGATACCTGCAATGGTCTGTCCTGTCCCTTTAAGAGACAAGACCTGCCTAGTCCACCCCCCTCTCCCTGTCCCCTGAGGCAAGATCTTCCTTCAGCTTCCAGCCTGAGCTCCTTCCTTCCTTTCCACCTATCTTCTGAAGAGTTAGCGGCTGCCTTGGCCCCTCTCCTGTCCCCCTCCCCCTGCTCTCTGCCTCTTTCTGCTCTAACCCCTTCTTCCCTATCCCCCTTGCCTTTTCCCCTCCATAACTCACTAAATAATATCTAACCTCACTCTGCATGGTGTGCCTATCCATCTGTCTCTCATGCACCGCACAGATCCCTGCCTGGGACCCACTGGCCCTTGTGGCCCATGGGCCACTCAGAGATCTGCAGCATTTTACCATAACAATACCTACTAATGAAAATAAAACAATTCAGACACAAACAGAAGAATTTGGAGAAGAATCTACCTCACCATGACATTATGAAATTGAAGAGGAGCAACCCAAAGTCATTAGAAAACCAACCTTAATTTATCCAGTTAGCATAAAATAATGACCACCAGATGACAGGCATCCCCAAGGCTATACAGAAACTAATTGAAATCCTGTCCGAATATTAGATTTTAGAAGATTTAAGGAAGCAACAGTTTCATATGGTATATATGCATCCACCTATTGTGAAGCAGATGTTGAATCCATGAGCCACTCAGAACAAAATCATTCCACAATACTGGAAACATTTAGTTAGAGCCGTATTGGAAGCTGGTCCTCAGCTACAGTAGAGAATGTGGTGGAGAGACAAAACTAGGGTCATCAAACAATGAGGTAGGGTTAGAGGTTATAAGATTTCCCAAGGTCAAATTCTTGGTGAGGGCCATTATGCTGATATGGAAAGACTGATTACATTTGGTAATTGCACCTTGGCCCTATGCCATACAGCAGCTTTAAATGCTTGAGACAAGATTAGAGAATAAGGAAAGAGAGCTGAGCTATTTATTAAAATTATACAAGGCCCAAGAGACGCTGTTGCTGATTTTTTCACAAAGATTAACGTCAGCTGTAAATAGAATAGCATCAGTTCCAGAAGTCAGACAAATACTAATTGAAACCTTGGCATTTGAAAATGCTAATTCAGAATGCAAAAGGGTAATCAGGCCTTTAAAGGTGAGATCATCATCCATAGATGAATGGATTAGAAATACAGGTGATATTGGATCTAATATCATGGTGATACTTAGATAGGAGAGATGATTTCCTAAACTTTAATAAAAATCAAAAGAACATATTTTAATTGTGGTAAACAAAGTCATCTAAAAGGAACTGTAGGCAAGGCATTCCTAAAAACAATGTTTTTTTTTTTTTTTTTTCTGGAGATAATCCAAACAGAAGGCCCCAGCCTTCGGAAATATACAAAAGTTGTGGCAAAGGCCTACATTGGAGGCAGGAATGCAGATCAATAAGAGGGGGAAAGGTGACCCTTTGCTATTGGGAAACCCCTTAGGGCGCCTCTTGCAGGCCCCAGTGTCAAATTTGGTTCAATCATTCCCTGTCATTGTAAGAGAAACTCTTCCATAGAGCAATTAAAGGAACTAAGGCCTGTATGTTAAAAACCACACAGCTCTGAATGACAAAACAGCTTTAGCATATAAAGCAAAAATTTGCAAACTTCTTAAATAACCAAAGAACAAAACTAAAGACATAGATAAATGACATTGTAATTAAAGGTTTGGTTGACACAGGTACAGATGTAACAATAATTTCACCAAAATCTTTCCATTCAGATTGGCCTCTTCTGGAGGTAAATGTTCAACTTTTTGGGATGAGAACTTTATCTCAGATAAAACAAAGTGCACTATGGGTCAAGTGTATAGGGATAGAAGGACAGAGGGAAATTAAAGCCATAAGTGACTAACATAGCAATGAATTTATGGGGACATGATATGTTGCAGCAATGGAAAACACAGATTAACATTCTTCTAGTCACAGAAGCAAACTGTTAAATAAGGAATGCTTCTGAGAGAAATATTAAGAGTTATTACCAAGAACAGTCACTTAATGCTCAGGTTATCCATAAGCAGGACACAACAGCTGGTGATCTTTCCAAGACACAAACAGCCCATCTTTGAAATGATTACTTGACAAAATGTCTGGGGGGAACAATGGTCTTTGACATCAGAAAAATTACAGGCACTAGAACAGCTGGTACAGGAATAGCTAAATGCATAAAATATTGAAGAGTCAGCCAGTCTTTGCAATTCTCCTATATTTGTCATTAGAAAGGTCTGGAAAATGGAAAATGTTAATAGATTTCAGAACCATAAATAATATCATCAGCCAATGGGCTCTTTACAGCCTGGAATTCCCATCCCTTCTCTATTGCTTAAAAGATTGACTTAAATAGTCCAAGGAAATTATCAGCTGATGCTGAGAAAAAAATTAGTTTTTTTCTAGAAAATAAATGACAAGATGAACATGTGGACCATTTGGATCCAGAGCTTGATCATGTTCTGGTAATTTTACCTTCTACATATTATCCTACAGGAATTCTTCTGCAGAGAGAAGATAATATTTTATAATGGATTGTTTTTGCCACACAGAGTAAAAAAATTAAAGACCTATTTAGAAAAGTTTTCTGAATTGATTCTAAAAGGAAAATTGAGACTTTGACAACAGGAACAGACCCCACAGAAATTGTAGAACCTCTTACTAATGATGAAATTTTCTCCCTGTGATCAGAAAATAAACATTGGCAAAGAGCTTACAGCAATTTCTTAGTAGAGATTAGTAACAAATACCCCCCAAATAAGAGACTTCAGTTTATAAAATAGCTAATTGGATTCTTCCTCACTCTATGTGAGGAACACCAATTTCCGGATCCCCTACATTCTATACCAAAGCAAATAAATCAGGAAAGGCAGGTTATAAGTCAGGAAATGTAAGTAAAATGGCTCAAAGCCCTTATAGTCCAAAAATTAGAATTATATGATATTCTCATAGTATTATTAGGTGTTTTTCATAACTTCTTAATATAGTTATTGACTCTCACTATACAGAAAGAGTTGTTTTACATATTGAAACCACTGAAGTTATTCTAGAAAATTCAAAATTAACTTTGTTATTTATTCAATTACAAGAAATAATTAGATATAGAAATCATCCTTGTATCCATCACATATCAGATCCCATATGGGCCTATCCGGCGCTCTAGCACAAGGTGATGATGAAATTGGTCAGCTATTGGTAGGAAATGGGCTGGGAGCCCCAGAATTTCATAAGAAACACCATGTTAACAGCAAAAGTTTGAAAAAGATTTTTATATCGCTTGATAACAAGTGAAGGAAATTATAAGAAAATGTCCTACTTGTTTTTTGTATAACCAAAAACTCAACTACTTGCAAGAAGTTACTCAAAGGGTCCTCCAAGAAATGAAATTTGGCAATGGATGTGTTTCATTTTGCAGAGTTTGGAAAGTTAAAGAATATGCACCAGGCCATAGATACTTATTCAGAATTTCAATGGTCAACTGCTTTGAGTTCTGAAAAGGCTGATTCTGTAATTACAGATTTGTCAGAAGTCATTACCATCATGGGGATACCTGTGCAAATTAAGACAATGATCCAGCATGTATCTTTAGTAGAACAAAATATTTATTATATATTACAGCATAAAGCATATTACAGGTATACCACACAATCCTACAGGACACGCACGTGTAGAAAGATCTATTCAGGCTGGGGAGTTCCATCCAGAGGGAACCTTCATCTGGCAATGGATGGAGATAGAGACAGAGACCCACACTGTAGCACCGGACTGAGCTCCAAAGGTCCATATGAAGCTGCACCCGAGATCTGGTATCCTGTGTCTCTCTCTCTGTCTCCCTGCCAGGGAGGATGGGCCACTCCCTGCTCTGAAAGGGCTCCCGGGCTTTCTCTCTGGCAGGATCTCTGTGTTTGATGTTCATTTCACAATGCCATCTTGTTTTTCAGGTTGTAGTGAACAGAAACCTTCTGCTGGTCTGCAGAAGGCCTTTAGATCTTCAGAAGAAAGCCAGCCATAAACCCAGGAGATCATTGCTCCCCATAAAATGACTGAGACACACATCTCTTGCTGGCCCACCCCATCCTGTGACAGGCCCTCCTCAGTCCTTCCCTCATTTGCTGGTCCTCTCTCCTCCCATCTCCGGGGGAAGGGAAACACTGACTTCATGATTTATGGGAATATGGAGCTTGTTTGTCCCCGTTAGGGCCTTGGAGACTTTGTTTTAAACAACTCTGTAGTTCCCATGTAGGCGTAAAGGAGGCCTGTATCCTACTGCCTCACTTTCCCCCTTTCTTAAGACTAAAATGTCACAGCCTAAGTTTCAGATGGTGCCGCATTCTGCAGTCACACAACTCTTCTCGGGGGCTGGGCTTTCCGCACAACTCAAATATTTTCTAAGGACCCAGACTAGACTGTTACAGCCCCTTAAGCTTTCTGACGATGGGCTAATTTCTAGCATCGTAGGGTGCATTATGAGAGATGAGCTACTTGGGAACGTGGCCCTGTAGTTGGCAGCCTGGGACTAGCAGTGTGCTTGGCTATTTCATGGCTATGGAAGCTTGGACACCAAACTTGCAGTAACTAAGTCTCCTTTTAATCAGAGGGGTCATTTTCAGAGGTGGGAACTTTGGCGGTGTAGTGGTACGTATGTGTGCACTCATGAGTGCAGAGGCAGGAGGACAGCTTTGGCTATCATTCTTCAAGAGCATCCACTGTATTGTTTTGTTTTATTTGTTGAGATAGGGCCTTTCATTGGCTTAGAACGCTCTAGTCCGTCTCCCTAGAGCAGGATTTGAAGTTGCTGTGTCTGGCTTTTTGCATGGGTCAGGGGATTGAACTTAGAGTCTCATTACCAACTGAGCTATCGGGCTCAGAAGGGGACAGTGTGTCCTATGTTAACTGCCCTGTTTACAGCCAGGCAGACAACCTGGAGGCACAAGATGCGCTTTCTGGTCAGACCAGTTCCCTCGGCACCAAGCGAACAAGGAGAGACTACCTTCTGAACCTGCTGATGAGTTTGGCTTGGTGCCACATGGGTGGAGTCTGAGGCCAGTCCACACAGTGATTTTCCTGCAGGGTGAGTTAGATGAGAGCGAGGGAGCTTCTCACAGGCTCATTCCAGGCTAGACCGGGTGACTCCTTGGGCCAGTCCAGTAAGTGAGCTTTGGTGGCATGCTGGCAAGTCACAACCCTGCCTCAGCTGATCAGGTCCCTTGGAGCCTCCCATTAACCTCCCTAGAAGCTCTGTATGTCTTCATCTACTAGAAGCATCTTATTCCCCTGCCCATTTAGTGGTGTCTGGCAGAGGGCTTTCTGGAACAGATTTAGTCTTTTAAATGATTTATCATTTTTCTGCATCTCCTATATTATGTTGACTTAAAGATAATTTCAAATTCCTATTAAGGGCATAGTGGTCTGTGTTGGTTTGGTAGTGGAATGTTGCCTGTATCCTCCTGCTTCTCCTTAAAGCACAACGGGCTTTTGACTGTGAAATCAGTCTGCCCCCCACTCACAACACCGCATCAAGCGAAGGAACACAAGCTTTGTTGGTGTGCCTACATGGTTGTTGTAGACCATTTATCTAAAAGGGTGGAATTTCTCCATCAAGGTGTCTTTGAAACATAGTCAGTAGTCATCCGGCCATACAGCGTGAGTGTGGCTGTTTCTAGTCTCTCTGCTAGATATTTCAACCCACGGCCTGTGAGCCACATGTGGCTGAAGGTAGTTATGACTTCAGCTCAACACAAACTCGTAAACAACTTTAAATGCTACGAGATCTTTAAAATTTTGATTGCTTGGGACTTAGTGAACATCCAGTTGTGTTGTCAAAAGGCAATACAGGCCTGAGTCCGAGCAAACAAGTGTACATGCTCATGAGTGAGTGTTCACACCACACACACACACACACACACACACACACACACACCTCTTTGGTCTATACTGTCACCAAAATAATACTGTCTTGATTATACTAGACTTGTTGGGAATCTAGACATGGATGCTAATTATCTTAATGACCAACATTAATTTGTTTACTGAGATAGGGTCTTTCTATATGCCTAGACTGGCTTCAAGCCATGATGCTCTTGCCTCAGTCCTGAGTGGTAGAATCAGAATTGTGTGAAACCAGATCCCAAACCAACCTTACTTTAAAAAGTTGTTTCGACAGTTCTGTGCTTTGCAATTCTGTATGAATTTAATTATCAAATGGGAAGGGGGACCTGCTGGAATTCCAGTTGTGTTTGTATGTGTTCAAACATTGGAGCTTTGACATTTTTTCTTTTTATCACTTCTTTTTGCTCAAGAAACTTTTATACAGCTGGATGCTGACTGTATGATACAGGAACAGAAATCAAAGGCTTAATGAAAATAAACCATAAGAGGGACGATGGTGACACACAGCTTTAATCCCAGCACTTGGGAGTAGAGGCAAGCAGTCTCTGTGAGTTCGAGGCCAGCTTGGTCTACAGAGAGTTCCTACAGGACAGACAAGGCTACATAGAGAAACCTTGTTACACACACACACACACACACACACACACACAAATTTTTAAATCAATTCTTTGATATGCATACAATCTTACCATTTGGCTGAAAGGAAAACAGATTTGCACAGTAATGAGACAGCTGTGTTTGTCTCTCTTTACACGGGTATTAAATCTGAGCTGAACATCTACATCCTACAGGATGTAGGACGTCTTTAGCATTTTTCAGAGTTGATCAATGTCTTGATTTTATAATCATCAATGCTGAGAATTTAGCTTTCTTAAGATACGGGCACAAAATGACAAAAGAATATTCTGGGTTTTTTCAGAAATTGCTGGAAATTCTGTTCTGACCTCAAGTCAAAATTCATTTAACAATCTTTCGGGAAATTCAAGTCCAGTTACTCAGCTTCTGAAAATCAAATATCTTAACGTCATAGAATGCAAAAGGAGATCAATCTGATACGCGCTGGGAAATGATGTCAAGATATAGAGAGTCTGCTTCTCGCTTTCAAAGCCTTATGTTTTCATGAGGACAGAGAGCTCTGCACACTCTGTACAAACACGGTTCATGACATTAGTGACAGGTGGTCTCAGCTGTCAGAGACACAGTCTCCAGTCTCCTGAGAGGAGAGTCTCGGTGAGGTACCGTGAATCAGGTTAGCTGGCGGGCATGCCTGTAGGGGTTGTTCCAGTTACTTTGACTGATGTGGGAAGAGCTGGTCCTTGACTTCCCTCATGATGGACTGGACCCCGGAGCTGTGAGCTCAGACTCAGGTTGTCAGCCTTCGTGACAAGCACCTCTGTGTGCCAAGCCATCTTGAAAGCCCCGTGCTTTCTTTTTGAGCATCTTTAATTTGTTAATTCAATGTTATGAAAGGCATTGTGTTTAAAGTAAGACTTAATAGAAACTAAAATAAACCTCTCCCGTTCAGTCTCTTCTCCAGCCATAAAACACACATTTTTCCGGTACAGGAGTGAAGAATCTTTGCTTCTTTAACAAATTACTCAAAGATGCTAACTGAAGTTAACATTCTGTTCTGTGTTAGCAGAAACACAGCTGGGGCTAGAGAGAGGGCTCAGCAGTTAAAGAACACTGGCTGCTCCTTCCAGAGGACCCCAGTTCAGTTCTCAGGACCCACATGGCCACTCACAGCTGTCCAGTTCCAGAGGACCCGCCGCTGACACCTTCACACCAATGCACATAAAATAAACACAGCAGCGAGTTTTGATTTCTTTATACTAGTTTGAAATACTTATTATCTGTCGGACTCATCGTAGTATTTCAAAATCTTAACTGCCACTAGACATGTGCTGATCTCAGGTTGACCTTTGAACTATGTGAAAGTTCATTTCTGAGGGCAGATGATGAAGACGAGGTCTGGTAGGTTGAAGTCTGGCAATCTAGAAACATCCTCCAGGAGTACTGAAAATGGAGCCACCTCTGAAGACTTCCTTGATTTTTCAAAAGACCTTTGAGTCTTTTGACATTCTGGCGACTACACATTTTGAAAACTGGATCTATTTTGAAAGTTAAAAAAAAAGAAGAGCAAGTGCTCTTAACTAACCCCAGCCCCTGCTCAGACATAGTGGTGCACACCTTTAATTCCAGCACTCAGAAGGCAGAGGCAGGCGGATCTCTGTGAGTTTGAGGCCAGCCTGGGTCTATTTAGTAATTCCAGGACAGACAGAGTTGCATAACAGAGTCTCAAAAAGACTGAATAATAATAATAATAATTGTTGGGAGCAGTGAGACCCCAGATCCTGAATTTCTTGTAATCCCCTGATCTGAGTGCCTACAGCTGCTCTGAGCACGAGAACTTCAGGAGTTCCTGATGGCAGGAGAGTGGTTTCTGGTGGTTTTGGCTGGGGCGTGGCTATCTCTATATAATCTGCTCCTGAACACAATAAAGGGGCATTCTTGGGGAACTCAAGGATGACCCGTGTCGCTGTCTCTCTGTCTGTGTGTGTCTGTGTATTTTAACCTCCAGCCCCCTTGCCCAAAGCTTGCGAAGTAGGTGCCAGCACACAGAGTGCAGACACAGGGGCGCGGTGCGCAGCAAATAATAACAGTAATAATAATAAATAATACATAAACCACACCAGAGGTATCTGCAGCAGCAAGCCTGAAGTTCAGATACATGTCTATCCTGGGGTCACTGTACCGGTCACTAGAGACCATGTCACTCACTTACACCTCTGCTTCTGTCTCCTACCCTCTGCTCACTTGAGATACCAATCAGTCTCCAGCTACCCATCTGTCCCTGCTTATTAGTGTCATGAATTGTTCAGATTAACGAAGCAGTGTGAGATTAGCATAAAAAGGCAAGAATGTGAAAGAAAGAGTGAAAAGGAAACAGCAGCCTTCATCAAAAGTTGAATTCAGCCAGGCAGTAGTGGCGCACGCCTTTAACCCCAGCACTAGGGAGGCAGAGGCAGGCGAGTCTCTGTGAGTTCAAGGCCAGCCAGGTCTACAGTCTACAAGACCTAGATCTAGAACAGGCTTCAAAGCTATGGAGAAACCCTGTCAAAAAAGAAAATTGAAGAATTCATATACATCTTACCAAATTCTATCCACTCCTGGGGAAATTTCTACTCTTCTGAGTGCTCTACTCAAATCTTATCAAGGATACAGAACACCAGGCTCACAAGATTTGTTTAAATAACCAGATTGCTCATTTAGGGACAGTCATCCAGAAGCTTCCAGACTCTGGCACAGGTTGTGGGGTACAGCAGCTTCCCTGCCTGGTGTGGGTCTCGGGCTCCGGGATTTGCTTGTTGCTCTGTAGGACATTTCGACAGTACCTGGGACTCTCTCCCCTCCTCCACATTCTCTCTCTCACAGCTGAAATGACCTAGAGGGAACCCAAACTGCCTCGTGTCTTAGTGCAGCTGTCCAGGGACACAGACCCACGAGGGCATATGTATCTATATATAGATTTGTTATAAGGGCTTGGTTCACATGACTGCACAGACCCGATAGGCTCCAAGACTGCCCCTGTGGGCCAGGCAGCCAGGGAAGCTGATTTTCAGTCCCCTCCCAAGTTCAAATGCCCGAGACCCAGAGTAGTTCCATTCTGAAGGCTGGCGGGCTCAAGTACCAACAGAACCTTTGATACCTTTAGGAGATGGAGCTTAGAGGGAAGTTTCCGAAAGGATGATAACAAATATTGATTGTCAAGTTGACAGGCTCTAGAATTACCTGGCAGACAAACTTCTATGTTTGTCTGCGAGGGAATTCCTAGATTGGGTTGGTTAGGGTAGGAAGATCCGCCCTAAATGTGAATGGCACCAGCCCATGGGCTGGGATCCTAGGGATGGACTGGGACCCTAGGGAAGGACTGGGGTCCTAGGGATGAACTGGGGTCCTAAGGAAGGACTGGGGTCCTAGGGATGAACTGGGTCCTTGGGTATGTATAAAAAGGAGAAAGTGAGCAATGAACACCAGCATTCGTCTCTGCATCCTGAAGGAGATGGCACTGAAGTCACTGAGCCTGAGACCTGGGGTATTGTTTGGGTCCTTCTCTGCTCCCACCTTGCTCAGGCTGCCCTTGGGGGACTTTGGGAAAGACTTTTGTACTCTCTGAAGCTAGTTTGCCCATCTCAGCAGATTTGGATTGTCCTGCGGCTGCACACAAGGCACCCTGGGAGCTGTCTGTGCAATCTAAGAAGTGCTGTTTTGCCAAGGTCTCCAGAGAACAGTGAGCACACACGGGCTGCACGTCTCTCTCTGCGGCTGTGTCACGTCTGCTTTACCGTCCAGTGGGTCCCCAGAAATTTTGCCAGCGATGTATTTTTCTTGGTGGAATGACAAACCTACTCGTATTTGTCAGTAAGGTCAAACACTGCAAGGAGCCCACGTTTTGCTACCAAGGACCGAGCCGGGTTACACGTTTGAAGCAAGAAGGCAGAAAGTCACGGGCTTCCCTGAGAGTCGCACAGAGGACTCTCAGCAGCTGGGAGCTCCACTTCCCAGGCCACCTCCAAACCACAGAATGTCCTCAAGACAGCCTTCCCTTATTGCATGACCCCAAAAGTCCCCAAGATGCCATTTGGGTACAAGTTTCATTTATTCTGGATGTGCCAAGAGTTGAAAACACCACTTTGGCAAAGTGGGCTAACGCTGATGGTGCATTTGAAATTTGTATGTATTTAGTCTGGTTTCTTTGGGAATACTGAAAAGCGTTTCTAAGCAGGATGCTCAAACCAAGGTTCTCAAAGACCCTACAATGTCTTCAGTAAGATTATCTGGGAAATCTCTTCTGGTTGTAGGTCTCCTTTCCATTGGGATGGGAACTCAACTATAGAGTCCGTCCGGAGAATTGCCCTGCTGTGTGAGAGAGAAGGAGGGGCATGGCTGGGAATTAGGGGACAGGGTCAGGGGATAGCCACCTATGGGCATCACGAAAAACTGTACACATCATATTCTAAAACTAAAACAGAGTGGCTATGTGGGCCAGTGCTCCCACTTCTAGGTGTGAATTCATAGAAATTGATGTTGGAATTGGAAGAGACATCTGTACTCCAAGTTATGGAGTGAAGCTCCCATCAGTTTATGAGTGGATAAAGAAAATGTGGTCTACATATTTGCGATGGATTCCTACCCAGCCTTAAGAAAGATGGATTGTATCATCCATAACCATATACATTAAGTCGGAGGACTTTAAGATCCATGAAATGTGCAGACATTGATGGCAAATGTCACATGGTCTCCAGTGTGGACTCTAATAAGTGTGTACTGCTACAGAAGCCAACAATGGTATCTAGGGGTTCAGGGTCAAATGGGGAAGAATTGGGGTGCCGCTCAGCCAAAATACAGTGCTATAGATAGAGGAACAGATTTTGATGTCTACAAAACAACAAATGTACCTTGCACTTCAAAAGAACTGAGGAAAGATTTTAAGTGTCTCCCCGTAAAAATGCCGGGCAAGTGAGAGGTGGCTGTGTCACTCGGCTTGATTTAATCCCCACACATTAAATATATATGACAACACATCACAACTTAAACCCCACATGTGTGTGTTAGTTAGTTTTAACTGCCAACATGCCAACCTAGAATCGCATGGGAATCATAGGGATTATCTAGACCAGACAGTGGGCTTCTCTGTGGGATTGCCTTGATTGTTGAGTGTTATAGGAAGACCCTGTCAGGGGCCTCATACTCCTGCCTCCCCCCGGCCCTGCCCCGTGCCTTCCTTCCTCACCGTGATGGATGGTCCCCTCAAACTGTGAGTCAAAATGAACCCTTTTGTTGTTGGTTGTTTTTTATTTTTACTCTTTGGCTCTTTGCTCTTTATTCTTTTGGGGGGCCTGCTACCCAACTCCAAATAAATACAGAGGCTTTTTCTTTCTTATGAATGCCCAGCCTTAGTACGGCTTGTTTTTAGCCGGTTTTTCTCAAATTATCCCATCTATCTTTTGCCTCTGAGCGTTTATCTTTCTCTATTCTATATACCTTTCTTTACTTCTTACTCATTGGCCAGCTGTATAAGCTGGGTGGCTTGGCCCTTGCATCCTCCTCCCCTCCTTTTCTCGTTCCTTGATCTTTGTTCTTAGATTTCTCCTCCTATTTATTCTGTCTGCCTGCCAGCCCCACCTATCCTTTCTCCTGCCGTGTTATTGGCTCTTCAGCTCTTTATTATAACAATCAGGTGTTTTAGACAGGCAAAGTAACACAGCTTCACAGAGTTAAACAAATGCAGCATAGAAGAATGCAACAACACATCCTTGCATTATTAAACAAATGTTCCAAGACATAGACAAATGTAACACATGTTTAACTAATATTCTACAACACCCCCCCTTTTTTTTTAAGTTCTGACAGATGTTTTGTAACAAGTAACTTTCCCCTTTCCTCTCTCTTCTCCCTCCTGTCTCCACCCACCTTTTCCAATTTCTCCTGCCTAGGGAAGAGATTGATCCCTCCACACACTAAACCCTCCTGCTGTTGTGACAGTCTGAGAGACCTGAGAGACTATAGCTGGCTGATCACCACAGCCAGGCTAGGCTCTCATAGCACCAACACAGCCAATAGGGAGAGTGGTCCAGGTTGTGCGTGAGATGGCCATATCCCAGCTGGACCGTGTATAGGTGCTGAAGACAAACAGAAACATGTATTCAGGATCCTTCTAGGGTCTACTTCATAACAAAATGACATAAAAGGACAGGGCATGGGTGCGTGTCTCATGCTTAATTCTGTTGTTCCCTGTTCACCCCTAGAACAGCACAGCTTGAAATCACTTCTCTGTACCTGAGTGTTCGCATCCACTGATGCAACAGGTCCCGGATGTAAAGCAGTCTAAGAAAATTTGCATCTGTACTGAACATGTAGACTTCTCTTCACCATTGTTTCCTAAACACTGGGGTAAAATAACTATGGACGTAGGGTTTAGATGGAATGAGATATTACAAATGCTGATTGCAGATGGTTTCAGGGATGTGGGAGGACTCGTGTCAGTTCTATGCAAAGAGCAGGTCACACTAAACAATGCAGATTTGGTCACCCAAAAGAGAGTCCTGGAATCAAACTCATGCAGATATTGTTAGAGAGTATACTTATCCTATCTATCTATCTATCTATCTATCTATCTATCTATCTATCATCATGTTTAAAAAATGAAAAATGTCTGGGGAAATTGCTCAGTGGTTAGTGAGAGGACCTCAGTTTGAATCCTCAAAATTCAAACCAAAGTTGGACAAGTGGTGTGAGCATATGAAATCCCAGTGAGCCTCCAGGGGACAGTGAGGAGGGTGAGAGAATTCCTGGAGGCTTCGGGGCAGTCAGCCTGATGTGTACAGTTCAAAACTACAAGGGGGACCATGCCTCAAACAAGGAGGAAGGTGAGGGCCACTGCCTGAAGTTGCCCCTGATCTTCACATCTTCACAGGTGTGCCTGGGCACACAGGTGCACTCTCTCTCTCTCTCTCTCTCTCTCTCTCTCTCTCTCTCTCTCTCTCACACACACACACACACACACTCAAAATCATAACTGCCATATCCAGAAATCAAGAAAGTTTTTATATATGCTCCTGATGGTGACACACTTTAGGAAAGTTTGGGGCACAGAAAAACCCAGGAAAAAAAGGCAGGAACAATGGGGGAGTCCATAGCCTATGAAGGAAACCTGGGATCCCAAGGAGCAGAACTTGGAACCAGCCTGGGTGTAATCTTAGTGAAAACCTGCCAAGTCTGGGTCATGAAATCCCATGACAAAGAGGGCCACAAGTTGGCTAGAGTCCAGCTGAGAAACTGACCCTTCCTGGGTGCTCTCAGTCTCCAAGGCTGACCCTTCCTGGGTGCTCAGTCTCCAAGGCTGACCCTTCCTGGGTGCTCAGTCTCCAAGGTTGACTCTTCCAGGGTGCTCAGTCTCCAAGGCTGGCAGATTAGGAAGCAGAATGACTCTGGAGATGGAGACATGGCCGTTTTCCTTCCACCTAACTGCTGCCCAGCCTGACTTCCTTCTGTTTCTGCCTTTCCCATTTACCACCTCAGATTGAGGTTCATCTGCGATGTATAGTCTCTGTCTCTCTCTGTTTCTGTCTCTTTCTGATGAAGAAAATGTGTGTGTGTGTGTGTGTGTGTGACTTTGTGTCCCCATCTCTGTTCCTGTCTCTTTCCTGTTCTATGTCTATCTCTATTTCTTCCCTCCTCTCCCATCTCTCTCTTCACTTTTCTCTTTCTCTCTCTCCCCCCTCCCAGCTGTAAGCAGCTTAGTGAAGACGTGTTGGGGGCTGAGGTAGCCGGTGTGGGTGGGGGATGACACAGAGGATATGGAGCAGAACCGGCTCTGAAAGACCACATTCCAGGCCTGAGAACGTCACTTCGCATTAGCTCAAGGTTGGCAAGCAGAAATTAGGACTGACGTCTGAAAGGGTGATGGATGTGAGACGCGGAGAAGAAAACTTGTAGAGGTGGTTCCCATACCCCTGACATCTTTGCTCTACCCAGACATGTGGACAGAGGACCTGAATGAAAGCAGGCTCACAAGAGGAATGGCTGTCAGCTGGAGGGAGCTGACAGGAATCGGGACTGAGAGTAATTCAGTTCCCCCACCCCCATCAGAGCAGGATTTATGCCCAGTTCATAGCCCTTGGAGGAATTTCCCTGGCCTTTCTACTTCGTTGTGAAATTTTCTGGCTCCAGGCTCTCTAAGCAGATGCAAACGCCAGCAGGGAGGAGGTCTGCTCCAAAGAGAGTAGCTCTTTGTCTCTCTCTGCAGATCCCCTACAAAACAAATTCCCATTTTCAAAAGCATGACTGCCTCTGGATCAAAGTCAGAGGCTGGGAGCAGCTGGGGCCTGCAGTGGAGGGCTTCTGCCTTCCAATGCAGCCTGGTGGGAGGTGGGGCCCAGGGTAGAACAAGGCAGAAGTAGAACCCCGAGCTTGTATTCCAAGAGAACAAGGCACGTTTGGGAGCCCCGCCTCTGGATTAGAGGCAGGGTTTGCAGCCATTGCTTCCCTGCTTGGGTTTTGGTTTCTCAGAAGGTTTGAGGGGGAACTGCAGGAGAGTTGCTTACTCTGCAAGAGAAAAGTCTTGATTTTCAGGGGCCATGACTTTATTTATTTATTTTCATTTAACTGGTCTCGAGTTAGTGCACAGGCAAGCTGCCCTAGAGGTGGTTAGGCTCAGTCAAGATCTTCATGAGGTAGTCTGTTGGGTCTTGGCCAAGCAGGTTCAGAGGTAGGACGGCATGGGGGAGAGTGGGCACAGTGTGAATGACCCTGTCGGCAGAGTCCATGGCTATGGCACTGATATGTGGAGGCCCAAAAATGTGAGCCTATTTCCAACAGTCAGAGAGTAGGAACCTCTGTTCCTTCAAGGTTAACAGGCTTCTAAGGTCCTACCTAGATTTAGGTCAAAGGGTTCTGTTCTCTCAAGGTTATTGTCCACAGGTGTGGCTAATAGCCAGACCTTGTATTTCAGGAACAGAGAAGTAGTTTCTACCTCAAACAAAAGTCTAAGGATCCAACTAGGGGTCCAGTCCCTTTAAGGAGATAACATTGGATTAGGACGTTTTGGTCTAGAATGTGAGTGTAACTTGTTTTGTTCTAGCAACAGAATGTTTAACTTTGGATGTAGCCCATGACTTTCAATTGGTATGTTCATTTCCTTGTATCATGTTAAAGTAGTTTTTTGTCTTACTCCTACCTTTTGGGGTCAGGGGGTATTTTAAGCAATTGGAAATTAAACACAGGCGATTTCAATATTCACTGGAACTCCCTCCCAGTACTATTCCATATGTTTTTTCCATTTTATTATTTTCACATCTTCACATTCTTTACTATACTTCTAAATTCCAATGCCCCTATCCTGGCAAGAGGTATTTTTGTCAAGGCTGGTCTCCGACACTGGTACGACCAGAGGCATATAGGATATCATGACTTGGGTGGTTCCACATCTAACAGAGGCCAATAGCCAACATCTATAAAGAACTTGCTCCTGCTTCTTTAAACATGTTTATGGCTGTGTTCATTGAGGGATATTGCTGGGTAGTTTTTGTTGCCCCTGTACAGTTTTAGTATTGGGGCAAGATATTTATAAAATGCACTAGCCAGTGTTCCCTTCATATCTGTTTTCTGAAAGAAATTGTATATAATTGATACTATTTCTTCTTCGAAACTCTAGTAGAATTATCCAGGAAACCATCTACAGCAGGAAGTTTGCTTTCTGTAAGTCATTAAATTACTGTTTTTAATTGTGTGGTTAGTGGGGGCTTGGATTTTTTTTTCTAACATTGTCACACATGTAGACCGGCCCACATCCTCCCTGCATCAGTCTTATGAGAAATTTGTCAAACCAAGGTGGAGAGATGACTCAGCAGTTGAGAGCATTTGCTGTTATTGCAGAGGAACCAGCTTCAGTTCCCAGCACCCAGGTCTGGTTGCTCACAACTGCTCCAGCTCCCAGGAATGCAGTGCCCTCTTTTGGTCTCCACAGGTACCTGCACCTATGTGCACATTCCCCCACATGCACACATAAAATAAGTAAAAAAAAAAAAATGTGAGTTGACCTAGAAAGAGGTATTCGTCTTTGGCTTTATTCCTGGTCCCTATTATTCCATCTCTCCAGTCTTTTTCAGTTGCTACTTGCTTTCTTCTGCTTGGTCTGAGTTCATTTGGTGTCTTTTTCTGTGTGCATGAGGCATGAGGTGGTTCCTCTTTCTGAATGGCAGCCTTTAGCCCCGTGAATTTGTGACTACGTGCCTGCTCAGTTGCGTCACCTGATTCCTATCTGCTGTACCCATCAGACTTCCACTTTGATCAAGTCTGGCATTAGATACAAGCGAGTGAAGATTTTCTTGTTATCTCTGCATTGCTGGGTTTTTTGGTTTATTTCCACTGTGGGCAGATAGCCCAATCTGTAGGAATTTACTGTCTTAAAGCTTATCAGGGTCTATTTTGCTGCTTGGGATAGGATCTACCTTAGAGGACATTCCACGGGTGTTTGAGGAGGAAGCGAGTTCTCTGCGGTTGGGAGGAAAGTTTTGTGACATCATTCAGATCCTGTGGATAGAGGTGAGGTCTGGTGTTTGTCCAACTGTTGATGACTTTCTATTCAGCTTTTATAGTCAATTGTTAAAAGCACTGAAGTCTCTGCTAACCCCACAGCTTTTCTCTTTTACCTTTGAGTTTTCTCTGAGTCTTCTCACTCTCTAGTGGGATTTTTCTTTGCATATTTTACCACTTTCTCATTTTATGCTTACATAGTTAGGCTTGGTGTCTTCTTGGTGCTTGATACTGTGGCTATGTGCGGTCTGTGACCTTGGTGACTTTCCAAGCTCAAGTCTCCTTTCCAGTGTGGCCGTGTCTGTATTCCCACCTCACAGATGCTAAGGGGTTTACACTAAGTCAAATATGAAGTCAAAGATAGTGTTGGCATTTAAATCAAAGTAAGGCAGTCTCTAAGTCGAAACCCAGTGCTCTTCAGTGGTGAAAATTAAAGCATTCTTCTTCCAGTTGGGCAAAAGGGTGGCAAAGTTGCCTAGCTAGAAAAGACACTTGCCACTAAGACTAACGATCTGAGTTCAATGCCCAGGACACACGTGGTGGAAGGAGAGAACTCATTTCCCAAGCTGTCCTCTGGCCTCCACACACATGCCTTGCTATGTGCATACCTGTATCTCCCCACACATATGTGAAACAAACAAAAATGCAATAAAGACAACTTTCACCCGGGCTGGCGGCACACACCTTTAATCCCAGTACCCAGGCGGCAGAGGCAGGCAGATCTCTGTGCCTTTGAGGCCAGCCTAATCTATAGAGAGAAATCCAAGACAGACAAGACTGTTACAGAGAAACCCTGGTTTTTTTGTTTGTTTGTTTGTTTTTGGTGGGGGGTTGGGGCTGAGGGAGAAGAAGAAAAGAAACAAAAAAGAAAAAGTATAAAGTCAGGCAAGAGAAATGCATGCCCACAGCACTCTTGCTGGGTGTTGTTCTGAATGCTAAGCCATAGCTATCAGATATGAGACCGGGATCACACTGGCATGAGAGGGAGAGATAAACAAATGTTGCCAGGCGACACGATGCTCTGCCAAGAGGCCCATGATGGTACCCAACCTCTAAACGTTCATAGAGTACTAATGGTGGTGTTGGTAATAAAACACACGGTGGGATGTCAAAAGGAATTAGGGTAAGCAGAAAACGTGAACCCTTTGTGCTGGAAAAGACCGAAACCCAATTGTGAAATTAGTGCTAAATATGTCAGAAACTCAGGGGGTGTTCAAAGGGCTCATGGCACAAGCCTGAGGACCCGAGTCCAGTCCCCTATAACCCGTGTAAAAGCGCCAGGCATAGAGACACAAGCTTGTAATCCAAGTGCTGGGACGTAGAGACAGGCAAGTCTCCCGTGCTTGAGCTCCAACTTCACTGGGAAATTGTCAAAGAATAAGGCCGAAACTGCTGAGGGAGACACCCAGCATCAACCTGTGGGTTTTGCATGCATGCGTGTCCTCCCCCTCGCCACCCCCCCAACCAATCTGACTTATCTAAGCAAGTCTGAAGTTAACCAATGGAAAATAAATGTCTAAGTGTCACGAGGAGCAGACTGGTTGTTATAATTAAAAAAGCGGCGTGGGCGAGAAAGATGCCCTGCGACAGAGTTCACATGGAGGGGTTTTTATTAGGGGAAAGGAAATGGGAAAAGTGGGGAGGGGAGGAGAGATATGGCCTCTGAGGGCAGGAGCGGCAGAAGAGGAGGAGGAGAGAGACAGAGACAGAGAAGGAGAGAAGAGAGAGAGCTGGCAGATGGGGAAGGTCCACCTTTTAAAAACTGGAGTGCTCTTCGTGGCTGCAGCCGAGGACGCATCCTGTCAGGACCCCAAGGGCAGGCCAGTACAGATGCCTGAATACTGTTAGAGGGTGTGCCTAGGCTAGCTCTGTTCCTGCACAGTGCCAGCCAGGGTCCACCCACCACAGAAAAAATCATAAGATGTAAAAACTGGCAGTTTCAAAACAGAGGATGCTTGTGAGAAGGGGGGGCAGTTTGTTATTTGGGGGGGGGAGTCACAAAACCTGTTACCTGTTATTTCAAAGTAAGTTTTATATAAACGATGCATATAAAAATTAAGCCAAATGAGTACTACCAACCCAACTGGTAAAATTTATAGGGCCTACAAATTATGGAAGTCCTTTTGGATAAATTCCAGATGTCGATGGGAGAAAATCTGACGCATTTGACTTCTCAGAAAATTCCACATAGTTAAAAAAAAAAAAAAAAAAAAAGACGGGCAAATGCCTGCACACTGGTAAAGCCGACAATGAGGGAATTCATTAATACAAAAGACGTCACACAAGTCAGCAAGTAAAAGATGAATGACGAAGACTAAACATGGACTTCACAGGACTTGAATGAGTACGTCACAGACAAAGCAATAGTAAGGAAATATGAAAATAAGGACTCAGTGTCACTAATTAAAATGAAAATCTAAACAACGACGTGATCCTCCGTACTTATCAGAGAAGTTTGTAGGTGAGGGTGTGGAGAACCTTTTCCATGAGACTACAGCTGGTAAGCCATTGGCTATACAACTCATATTTTTTAGAAATTAATCCTGCAAAAAGACAGTATTCTGACGACTGTGCCGTACACACGGTTATGGTAAACATGTTTGTTTTAAGATCCATTTTAGATCTACATTATTTTCTGCACACGGGAATCTTTTTTGGCAGAATTCCGAATGGATGCCAGTTGTCTGAACTCCTCTGAAGAGAGAGGCTGCGCCTTTGAAAGGAATTCATTCTCCGCTTAGAATGCGGGATAGCTCCGCGGGAGACGATGGTGCCTCAGGCGCAAACGGAGAAAACCCGCCAGCCTTTCCTGGCCAGGCACAGGCTCTTATTTCTGGGAAAAGAAACAGCATCTCACAACTGCTTCCTCGGGGGACGGTGGGCAGGACAGATGCTTGTGCAGAAATGTGACGACACTGCTTCGCAGCAGCCGCTGTGGGTCCCAGGGCTCTGCTGTATGCTCGCTCCCTCAGAGACAGCAAAAATCCTTCTCAGACACTGGAGCCAGATACACTCCAGTAGGGACTGGCTTTCCGTGGGAAATCTCCATGTTCTTTTGGAGCGAGATCCTCAGGCTCATTCCTTCCAAAGCTCGCTAGCAAAGTCATATGAAGAGATCTGAGAGAAGGGGAGAGGTGCAGACTCCCAGACTGAGTAGGAAGATGAGATACACCTCCGCTTTTTTAGGAGAATGAAAATAAGATTGTTTTCGGCTATCACTGGGAAATGCAGGACCCATGGCCTTCGGAAGAGATTCGAATGAGTCTCTGCTGGGTTTTCTGGGAGGTGCTATGGCAAACACTAAATAAAGGAACAATCACGCCAGGTGGCTTTATCTGTCACAGTGAAGTCTGCCGTCTAAAATACTTCATGATCTTGTTTTCTCTAAGAGAAATCCCTGGCTGTGGTTAGTCTTGGTTGTTATCCCAGGTAAGCCTTCCAACAAGGCTGGGCGACAACGGGGCCTTCTCATGATTACTCCTCTTGGTGAGTAAATGGGAGGGGGTGCACACATGGGTAAACAGGCTAGAAAATGACAGTTTTCCTACTCTCTCAACTCTCTGCCTTCTTCCCTTGAGACAGGCCTTTCACTGAGCTTAGAAGGAGGTTGGCAGCTATCAAGCCCCAGCCAGCTTCCGGTTTCCTCCCCCCCCCCCCCAACAGCACTGGGGTTGCAGGCACACGAGTGGCAGGCTATACTCAGCGTTTTCAAATGAGTTCTGGGAATTTGAACTCAGGTCCTCAGACTTTGATAGCAAATGTTGTTACCGAGCCATCTCCCTGGCCCTCTTTGATTACTTCTGCAGAGGAACTCAGTGTTGAGTAGATTATCACCTTTTCTTTCTATGGATGAGGAGTTATTTTCTCATATTGATCATGCAGCCATGGCCAGCTTATTATATGGATTCTGTGGATTCCAGCTCAGTCCTCGTGCTTCCATGAGGCAGCCGAGACATCTCCTCAAACTTCCCTCCCAACTTCTTTCGTGTTCTTTGAGTAGTTACCATTCTCTCTCTAAGCCGTGGGCTTGGGTTGGTTCTGGTCCATCCAAGTCCTAATCTTATTTAACTTGTGATGCTGGGAAGACCTGAACTCCCCTTCCCTCCCCTCCCCTCTGCTCCCCCCTCCCCTCCCCTCCCTTCCCTTCCCTTCTCTTCCTTCTCTCTGACTTGAAGTATGATCACAGCACCTCCTTATACAGCTAGAACTTAGCACTGTCTCGCCTCGTTGGAGAAGTCTGGGTCTCGGGTTGGTTTTCCATCCTTTTAACCTAACAGTGTCATCAGTCATCAGAAACCTCATCCTACCTCTAGCGTCCATTGTGCCCGATCCTTGCTGGAATCCTTCCTTGCCTTCTCCAGGCTGGTCTTGGCTGGCTGTTTCAGTCTGGAAGTTCCCCACCCTGCTCTCCTAGGAGAGCTTGCCTTGGCTCTCTATTTTAGATGATTACAACCTTAAGGAACTCCCATAGAGAGGTTGAATCCTACATGCCTGAAATATCTTGATTCACCGTCATGCTTGCTTAGTATCAGTGGTGAATTCTGGAATGACTATGCTCCTGATTGCTCTCCCTTGGGGTCTTTGCTCCATTGTCCTCCTCATCCAGGCTACTGACATTCGTATTTTGTTTTTAACTTATTAGGAGCAGAAATTGAGGGATGTGGAGATGACTCAGTGGATAGAGCACTTGTCACAGAAGAATAAGGACTGAAATTTGGATCCCCAGAATTTACATACATAAAGCCAGCATTGTAGTACACATCTGTAATCCCAGAGCTCTCCCTGTGAGATGGGAGACTGGTCATAGCAGCTTAGAACAATAAGAAGCACTGTCTCGGACAAAATGGAAGGCAATGACCAGCATCAGAACTTGTCCTCTGACATCCATTCACACACTTGAACATGCATGCACATGAACACACGCATACACGCATGTAAGCATGTATGTACACACACAATTAAAAGAAAAATAACAGAAACTTGTTAACCTAGCTTCTGGTGTATACCTTGTTCCTTCCTCACACAGGGAAGCCCTAAGGACAAAGAACTGACCCACTCCCATTCCCACAAGCCCTTTATGCCAAAAATTTTAATTGACACATAAAAATCATATACCTTTATGAGGTACAGTACAGTATTTTTATCTATGTGGGGAACTTGCCTTTTCATGAGTGTGTGTGTGTGTGTGTATACAAAACATCTGAAATCTTCTTTTCCAGATACTTCTAAGAATATAATACTCTTGTATCTGGAGTGCCCCTACGGTGTAGTTGGACACTAGAACCACTGTTGCTACTTTCTGTGACCTTGAACCAAGAACCAGCTTCCCTGGTCCCCCTCCCGACCCCACCTCTTCCCATCATGTCTTCTGGTAAGCACTGTTCTCTGCTTCTCTGAGGTCAACATTTTTAGATTCCACATGAGTGAAATCATGGATTTTTTTCCATCTTTTTCTGCATTGAGCTTATTTCAATGGCTATGATGTTTTCCAGATCCACCCACGTTGCTGTGGATCACAAGTTCTCACCCTTTGCCTTTCACCTCTCCTTCTTGGTTGTTAAAATACACTGTAGTCTTTTCTTTTTTATTTTTTTTTAAATTCATTCCACCTCTTTTTCAGAGTTTTGCAGAACCATAGAACATGGAAGCCAGGATATCAGCACAGTTGATGACCAGAGCAATCCTCTTGGCCCATCCAATCACTTTTAAGGAGCCCTGCCTTCTGTCTCAGCCTCCAAACCCCTCCAGTGTGTTGAGTTGCTCCTACTTGGCATCTGGGGCCTCATGAGAGCATCACCTGCCCCCAGATTCCCAGGTTAGACCAATCACCCAGTTCTCAATCTGATGGTGGCTCCATTCATGGACCATATGTCAGTATGCAGCACTGTCTCACAGTACACATGGGTGGTTGGGTGTGCTATGGCCCATTCCTACCTGGGATAAGTCCTGAGGGAAGGATGTGTGCTCATCGTCTACGTCTTATGTTGCTGGTGTCCAGGGAAGAAAGTGGATGATACTGGATAAACGAGCACTGCGATATCTGAGGAGATGGTTAGTGGGTGAAGTGCTTTCCCTGCAGAGCTGGATTCCCAGCACCCATGTGAAAAGCAGGTGCAGTGGCACACACTGAAATCACAGAACCTATTCTCTTAGTGATAATAAGTCATGGAAAATGGAAAATACACAAAGTCTGGATTATGTATATTATTGTGTTTTTTTTTTTTAATTTTTTGACTGTGAAGGACCTAAGTACAGAGAGACATTTCATTGTATAGGCTGCAAAGCTAAACCAACATATATACTTTAAAGGTATCTTGAATTCAAAATATGGATCTAAGGATATGTTCTTTTGTTTCCACAGAGGATGAAAACCTGTGGGATCCTTGCAGACTAATGTCTTGATGGACCAAGACCCCCTGAAATGTCGCCTTGAAGACCCCTCAAAAATTGCTTCTCCCAATAACCAACAGGAAACAGTTTGGAGAGAACTATGCCCAAATTCCCTAAATGATTGTTTACATTTAAAGGAGGATATGCTATAGAAATTGGCATTGGTATGGATCTTGCTTTATTGATACAAATTTAAGGTCAATTTTGATATATGTATATTTTTATCTTTGTTAAGGTATTGTGTTTGTGCAGCTCATTTAAAAATACATAATTAAGAAATATAGGTATATAGAGAGTCATTGATAAGAGCCAAGCTTGTAGTTGTGATAGTTTCTGTGTAATTATTTCGGAAGTCTGGGCAGCCAGGAAACAAACAAGCAGCCTCCCACAACACCTTAGCTCATGCTTGGGGTACTCTAAAACTTAGGATTCCCTGCCCCGAGCATGTTATGCATGCCAAGTGTTTCTTTTTATTTCTTCTGTAGGGCTGACTACTTGTCCAGTGAGCACCTGAGGCCCAAAACGTGGTTCAACATGGGAGTGTAGATGGGGATTGAATATAGAGGCTCAGAGGTCCAGGGGCATGTCCGAATACCTAGCTACCCAAATATCTGGATGCAAAGGGACCTCCTTGGTTTGGGTGCTGGGCTGGGACCAAGGCTTTAAGCCATTCATACTTATACTTTGAGGACCATCTTTTGCGGCATGTGAGGGGTGATTTGAGTGGTTCTGGCTCAGGAAGTCATGAGCCACAGGAGGACACTCAGATTTTATCTGGCCTCACAGGGACAGAAGTGTCTAACGAGGAAGTGACGTGGTAAGATATGACATCTGTGACATTTTGTCGTGGGTGATAAATTAGAGTTGGCATCATGTGCACAGAGAATGGTTACTAGTGGCTCAAATGGCTCTGGATGGAGAACAGGGACCTCCAGAGGGCCAGAGTTCTTATTCAGCCTCCACCTATTGCTGAGTGAGCCTGGGCAAGTCTCTTATGGCTACAGCTCCATTCCCAGTACTACGCACCCCACTAAGCACATTGTGCAGAATAACAGGGAAACACAAGCTTGCCATTCTTAAAGAAAAAGCTTTACTCTAGTGAAAATCCTCCAAATGACCAGAGGAGCACAATTGTGCTTTCTCCCACAGAAGAGGAAGTGATCCATGCAGGAAAGAAAAGACTCCTCAGAACTTCACCCTGACCAAGCAGGAATATGCATTTGTGGCCCTCCGGTGCCGAGAGCTCCATCCCGTACATGTGTGCCTCCTAGCTTGTGTGTGGAAGAGTGAGCGCTGAGTCTGTTTGCTGCCCAGGAGCTGTAGCACCCCACTCCCCAGACCCCCATCCAGATGAGGCCGTTTAATGTCTTTTGCAGGTCAGTTGCTTTCTGAGAATCTGATAGCATCTGGGGAAGGCTTCAGGACTTCCTCAAAGTATGATGGGAATAAATGTCTTTGGATTTCCCCGAAGAATTGAGGGGATATTTTTCTCTCGTTAACAGAACAGGCAAGCAGGGGAGGGGGGTGGGGGGAAGAAAGGGGAGGATAGGAACAGAGAGAAAGGAAGGGAGGAAGGGAAAAATAGCAATGCAAGAAAGAAGGGAGGGGCAGAGAGAGGAAGGGAGGAAAGAAGAAAGAAAAAAGGGAAAGGAAGGAGAAAAGGCCACCTGTCCGTGCCACACCACCCTGAACACACGTGATCTCATCTGGTCTTAGAAGCTTCCTGGGTGGGAGAGCTTGCCATCTACATTGTACTTAGAGAAGGAGGGAGACCGGGGATTGTCTACCCTGTGCTTCAGAGCAGCAAGAAGGGTCTCCTGCAGGCCAAGAGAAGTGCAATCAGCATTTCCAAATCAGAAAGATCAGTGGCTGAGATAGTGCCCGGGAGATGCTCTGCCAGTGACGTGCTTGCTGTGCAAGTTCAGGGACCTGAGCTTATATCCCTAGTACCAACATGCCAGGCCTGATGTTGTCCTGTAACCTCAGGGCTATGGAGACAGAAACAAGGGAATCCTGGGGCTCGCAAACCAGCCATCCTAGCTCACTCAACAAGCTCCAGGCCAGCAAAGATCTTGTCGCAAAACACTGCCCTGAAGAACACCTCCAGTGTTGGTCTCCAGACTCCACATTCATACACAGGTACATGAGCACAGTACACACACACACACACACACACACGCACACACACACACACACACACACACACATACACTGGGAGGGGGGTCTAATGAGTATGTGTTCTAGCTTATAAACTTGTTTTTTATTAAACATTTTTAATTATATTCATGCATTCAAAAATTTTTGAATGTATTCATTCCTATGTCTGTATTGGGATATATAGACATGAGTGTAGCTGCCAGGGGAGTCCAGAAGAACTCACGGGATCTCTTGGAGTTGGTCTTACAGAAGGCTGTGAGCCACCTGTGTGGAAACTGAACTCGGGTCCTCTGCAAGAGCAGCAAGCACTTTTAACCCCTGAGCCACTTCTCAAGTCCCATCCTTTTTCTTTTCTATTTTATCTCACACCTGTAACCAATTTACCTCCTCAAAGCATCCGTTTCTTTTTCTGAGCAGTCAGGAAGCCCAAGATTGCCAGCGTGTGTGTGTGTGTGTGTGTGTGTGTGTGTGTGTGTGTGTGTGTATTAAACAAATCACAAAGAGCAAGAGCAAGTAACAAGGTCAAACATACAGCGTGCAGTCAGAACATGTTTTTATTTCCTTGTGTAGATTCTCTAGTTGAGTTACTGGGCTTACAAGATGAGCACATTCCTTGTGTATGCTCACAGTCACCGCTCTCCTTGATGCTCACAGCAGCTGAGCATCAAGAGGGAAGCCAGTATGAGCAGGTTCCACACAGAACACTGGGGACAAAGGGTGACAACAGGAAGAGTAGGTCATAAATAGCGTGGCTGTTTGTAGACACGTGTAAATAGAAATTCTTCCTTCTGGGAAGTACTCAGCAGACCCTGCGCCTCCCTGAGAATCTGTGGAGAATCAGTGGTGAGAGGCAGGGACATTTTCTTCAGTATTATAGCCACTGGTAAGTTGTCTGTGCCTCTGTAAATGAACCCGTACCCATGCTCCTGTAAGCAGTTCTGGCTAAGCTCACTGGGTCCCACACGGGGCTGCGTGTGACCCACTGTCCAAAAGGATATGAACATGGAAGTACTTGGGAAAGGAGGGGATCAGTTAGAGTGAGAGGGTTTCAAGAGAACATAATAGGGGTGACTATGATCAAAATATATTATATGCACAAATAAAATATATGTGCATATAAAATGTCATCATGAAACCCATTATTATGTGTGATTAATGTATACTAATAAAAAGCATTTTAAAAGCAATTTCTCATCCTAGAACTCATTACAGAATACCCATCCAAGAGGCTGGGATCTGAGCTGGGGCCAGCTTCTGTGGCCCTCTCAGGCGGGTACTTACACAGGACAGATTCCATGCATCAGGTCCAGTCTTGAATCCCAGGGAGACTGCCGTGTGTGAAAACTCCCACACACCCCGCAGTCTGGCGGCACACACACGCAAGACTCATTAGTTCCCGATAAGAATGTTGAAAGGCAGTGATCGCCAACCCCCACTTCATTCAGAAAGAGCCAAGGCCAGACACATTCATGTCTCAGAGATGCTGGCGGGGGAGCTTGGAGATCTGGGTCTGAACTTCACCCACATGACTCACAGGCTCTGCGTGCCTGCAAACCGTGATTTGCTGAGCTCTGATTTCCTGCTGTGTGAAACAGAGACACAAATGTGTAAGAACGCCCGGAGAGATGGCTTACTCGGAAAAGCTCTTGCATGCAAGTATGAAGATATGAGTTCAGATCCTCAGCACGTCCGTAAGAAACTGGACATGGGATGGGAAGATGGCCACGCGAGTAAACACTAGTTATGCATGAGGACGTGCACCCCCATACACGAGTGTACACTGGCACACAAAAAGGACATGCCGCAGTGAGCTGCTATTTACTGACCTGGCTGTCTGGGCTCCAGGCTTGTGAGGCTTTCAGACTCAGTGAGAAACAAGGAAGTCAAGGCATGAATGAAGACCATGTGGCTCCTAAGTAGCCTCGAGGTGGAGTGTGTCTGTGTGCCCCTTATGTCGGGGATCATCCATCAGCCATTGCCGGGATGCGGCGGCTCATCCATAGGCCTGGAGTTTCAGTGTAAGCCAACAACACCCAGACTGGCTTTATCTCGGCTGGCATCAGAATGTGCGCAGACGCTAGGATCCACCCCTTTTAGTAGGGACCAAGGCTACACCAGACCATCTTGTGGGCAATCTCTGTCTCAGATATAACAGAGCTTGTGACTGTGTAGACAACCAGGTACCATCTGGTCCTGTTTTAAAAACCAACACATCTGATGGGCAGAGATGGAAAAGGCTTTGCTGAGCATTTTTGAAACACCCAGTAATTCAGTATCTCCATCTTAATGCTTTTTTCCACTTAGCATCCCCATTTTGATGGTTTTATTTTCCTTTAAATTAAGCCCACCTGGGCTGAAGGGTTTTATATCCACATCAAGGTCATGTTTGCTCCATGCGGTCCCTGGGTAGTTCTGACCCAGACAGTCAATCCCTCGGCCTGCCAGGACTCCCCTTGAGCTGCTGCTAATGCACCCATTTCTGAAGAGGGGAGACTTGTGATGTTGGGGAGGAGGACTCCACACCTGTTTTCTGTGCTGCTCAATCCACTCACCTGCGGGACACTGACTCCCACAAGGCTCTGCGATCTGCACACAGCTCCCAGCTCTTTTCTCAGTCACTGAGGATAATCTCGCTCAATCCCCTGTTACCTTCTGTTCCCTACAGGGGATCTAGTCCCCTTCATTGTCATTTCAGCTTGTGTGTTGCTTCTCATAGTTCTTTGTTTTTGCTTGTTTTAGAGAGAGAGAAAATATAAAGTTGGCTGAGTAGGGAGGATCTGGGAGGAATTGGGGGAGGGGAAACATGATCAAAATATATTGTATGAAATTTTATTCAGTAGAAAAAAGTTTTTAAAAAGTCTAGATGAATTTACTTTTTACCCTCTGCTCTCCCCAGAAAGATAAGTAAGTAAATAAATGTACACCATCATGCCTGGCTTTTGGTAAATGTGAGTTCTTGGGCTTGAACTAAGATCTGTGTGCTTGCAAGGCAAACAGTTTGCTAACAGCCATCTCCCAGTTCCTGAATACTTATTTATTAAAAAATGTATGTTGTAATCTGTGTCTAGAGTCTATGAGGAAGCTTTACTTACATCGAGCATCGTGAAGAACCACAGGCAAGCAGGCAGGATTACACAAGCAGATGGATAGGTTTGCCTGGATTATGGTTGTATTCCACAACACACACATTTACAACTGAGGAATGAATATGCAAATATTTGCCAAGCAAGGCTGTTGAAGGGACTAAGCAGGGTCACAGCCTGTCACCTATGACCCACAAACCACCCGAAAGCTCCTCATGGAGCCAGGGAGCTGTGCCTCAGAGGGAGTTTTAAAGCTTTCCTCAGAGTCAGCAAGATGGCTCAGTGGGGGAAGGGCCTTGCCACCAAGCTAGACACCTGAGTTCAATGCTCCAGGACCCAGCAGGCAGAAGGAGACAACCTTGGGTTGTCTGCTGCTGTCTGCACATGTGCCCTGGCTCTTGTACATACAGTATACCCAAATAAATAAATGTAAACAATGAAATAGACAAAACCCTTTTCTCCGCACACGTGCACACTGAAGGGTTTTGGATAGTTGAAGGCCAAGTGTATGATGACCCGAAGGGCTTTGAAGGCCAAGTGTAAGACAACCCCGAGTGTCTCAGCCCACCCAGTTTCCCCGTGGCTCCACTCTCCTCTGGGCGGTCTTGGCAGAGAAGGAAGAGCCAATCCCTCTTAGATTGCAGACTCCAAAATCTTTATTTTGCCCACATATATTTTTCTAGAAAACAAACTTCCAAAAGCAACCACAGTGTGTAACCTAATCGGTTGGCAATGTCCTTGTTGCTCTTACTGTTTGCCTGACAGGAAGTACAAGGGAGAGCAGGAGGCTTATCAGAGCCCTCACTGGTGTTCTCTGCCTGGCACTAAAATCCTATCTGTTTCCCAGACCAGGCCTGGGGTGACTGTGGGGAGCCTAAGCCAGGCCTCACAGCTTCCCACCCACTGACAGAACTTGGGTTCCTGAGGTCTGTTTAGTTTGCTCTGTTTGTGGTGAGGGGAATCCTGAGGACTGAACCCAGGGGCTCACATGTGTTAGGCAAGTGCTCAACCAGCCGTCTCTCTACCTATCTATAACCTGTCTGTCTGTCTGTCTATCTGTGTGGGGAGGTGAGTGGTATGTATTTGTGGTCCATGTGTGTTTGTGGTCCATGCCTATGCACACAGGCGAGAACACCTGTACCTACCTCCTGAGGAGAATGCTCGAGGTCCTGCTTCATCACTCCCTGCCTTTTCCCCTTGAGATAAGGTCTCTCAGGACTCTTTAGCGGCTTTTTAGGCTAGGCCTGCAGGCCGTCAAGCCTCTGGGATAATTCTGCACCTGGGCTCTGGAGTTTCCTTGGGGCCTCTTTGGAATCTTGATGGAGGCTGTTGTGACTTCTGTATATTGTTCTGGGGTATCTAGTGCTGTGTCTATACCAACAGGGACAGAGTGAGGGGCAGCAGGCAACAGAGTGTGTTCTGTCTGGTACATGAGCTCTGGGTCTCTGTTGAGGATGGCAGCCCTAGTAGCCTTGGCCATGCCTACAGGTGTCTCTTCCTGATTTGGACGAAGGCACCCAAGTTCCACAGAGCCGGCTGACCCACACTCACCACAACCCACATCCCCTCAGTTACGCCCTGGCCATTGTAAGAGAGCACACCGTCTCAGTATTCACCGTGTGAACAGGTTGACCATTTGCCTCAAAGTTCAAGCTGCTTGGGAATTTCTAAATATTTAGGTTTTTAAGATCAAACATCCAATTTCATAGCTCACAAGTTCTGTGTTCCACAGAGCTGTGAAGCAAGAGCTCGTGTCACTTGAGGTCAGTTTGAGAGAGGAAGGCTTTTCCCTCTGCTCAGTGCGTTCCTCATTTCTGAGGCTCCCCTGGAATGACCTTCACAGTGGACGTTTCCGCCAGCGTCTGACGCATGACCTCTTAGGCATTCCTAGCAAGAGTGAGACGTTTTCTGTCTTCTCTTTCTGAGTCTTCGCTGTACTGCCCTAGCAAGAACAGGTTTTCTCCAGCCTGCTGCAGACTAACATCTACCCGCTATCCAGGTCCTGCGAGCCCTGGGCATCTGTAAGGGGTCATCGCAGTGGCGCGCCCACCCTTATGTTTTCTGAGTAAGTAGGTAGTGTGTTCTAAATAATGGCAGAGGACGTGATAAACACACAAGCGCCATGCTTTATCACCAAGGGGCAGTACTGGGCACAGCTGCGTGTGCCACGGCGTCTATGACCCGCAGGGCAGTACCACGGCCCCAGCACACTGTCACGTCATAAAGGAACCTCCATTGTCTACAGTGTCACTGACCTGTGGTCTTCATGCGGCCCCTGACACTGTGGCATTCTGGGTGGTTTGTAAACTGCAGAGGCTTCCTCTTACAGTTTTGGAGGCCCCATGTCCAAGATCCAGGTGCTGGCTAAAGTGTCTCTTTTGAGCCCCAAACCCTCAGCTTTTCTCTCAAAGCTGGGCTTGAGACCCTCTCTACTGAGAAATCCTGAGGCCATGTCTGGGTCTTACTCATTTTTGTAAATCTGGTGCTATGAGGCATGTTGGGTCCAAGATTAAGCTTGTTAAGTAGATAAGGAAAACAGGGTTAAAAAGAAAGGTGGTAGGAACGAGGTGGTTCACAATGTCCTGTAACTCCAGGTCCAAGGGATCCAACAACCTCTTCTGCCCTCTTCGGACCCTATATTCTCACACACACACACACACACACACACACACACACACACACACATGTTTTAACCCTTGAGAAAAAAATTTTTTTAAATGAATCAAAGAGGGATAGAAGGTGAGCAGAAAGAGGTGAGGGAAGGAAGGAGGAGGGAAGGGTGGCAGAGGGATGAGGGACCTCATCAGCTTCTCCCCAGTGCCAGCCTGGAACTTCGTGGTGTCGTGCACATTTTTACTTGAGTTAAAGTGAGGTGACAATGTTAAATCCCAAATCAAGGGTTCCTAGTTTCAGTCTTAATGAACTGTACAGCTGTTCCCCATATCCACAGGGCTACATTCTAAATCCCCAGTGTAGCCAGAAACTGCAGACAGTGCCCAGCCCTCTAGATGGCACGTCACTTCCTGTACGTACAAACCTGTGATAAATCTAATTTGTAAATTGGACACAGCAACATCAATAACACGGAACAATTAGAATAATGCATCCCATCCTTAATGTCTGCAGGATTGGTTCTAGAACCTCACATGGGCACCAAAAATCCATGGGAGTCCAGTTTCCCACCAAACCTGGAAGAACATTGACTCAATACACTTCTTCCCATTTGCCTTAAGTCATCTTGTATTACTTATGAAATGAAACATTGCAAATTCTATGCAAAGCATTGCTATGTTATAGTGTCTAGAGACTAATGACAAGAAAAAGTTCATCTCAATAGAGCTGAAGCTTTAAAAGATGTTTCTCATCCATGGATGGAGAATTGAAACCTGGAGATGTTATGGTCAATAATAGTCTCTAATAAAGTTATGCAGATATGGCCTCTCTCTCTGTCTTGATGTATTATATTTCATCTTCTCACTCAAAAGTATTACTTCACATTATGAGACCTATTTTGTGCTTTGGAGCCATTACTAAATAAAAATAAGGTTTACTTGGACATAAGAACTGTTGTAATCTGGTGACTGAGACGACTTATTTGTTCCTAATGAGAGGGCAGTGAATACATCACAGATGCAGAAGGTACTGTATACATCATGGACACACAGAGTAATACATACATCACAGATGTGGAGGGCCGTGTATATCTCACAGATGCAGAAGGTAACGTATACATCACAGATATGGAGGGCAGTGTATGCATCACAGATATACTAAGCAAAGCAAAGGAATGACTCACATGTGCTTGAATGCAGATTCCAGCTCAAAGAGAAGGAAGGTTCCAAGCCAGCTGCCTAGAATGAAAGATCATATGCTTTTCATATACTCCTTATTAGAACTACCTAATCGGTAGCTCCAGTACAAAATGAAAGAGTAGACAACATTGCAGAGCCCATCAGGATGACAGTGGAGCATTGAGCCTGTGTGGAGACCTCTGCGAGTACAACCCTGTGCTTGCCTGGCAAGGGCAAGCAAAGGGCTTTCCAACTTATTTGTCCTGTGTCCTTGGTGCTAATTCATCTGTACAGAATCTGGTTTTTTGGTTGGTTGGTAGGTTTTGGTTTGGTTTGGTGTTGCTGCTGCTGTTGTTGTTGTTGTTAGTCTTATTTTTGCTTTCCAGGGAATGGACATCATCACAGCAACCTGAGAAGGGAAGGGTACCCACCTCCCTGGAAGGAAGCTATGGGGAGTAGTGGAGGAGAGGCCTGGCCTTCCAGTTTCTATGCAGAGTGGCTGGGTGGTCACTCGACTGAAGCCAGCTCTGTGTGCCTAAGAATTTCCCACGGACCTTGCTGCGGTGCTATCCTGAGTGGACATGCAGGATAGGTCCACTCTGAGCAGCTTCGACACAATTTGCTTTTTCTTTCTGCGCCCTTTGCTAGCTTGCAGACGGAGGAAGGGAAGCACAAATCCTAAAGAGAAGGGCCCCTGCTATTCACATCAGTTGGCAGGCTCAGTGATAGCACAGCCTGAGATACCCAGATGTGCCCGGTGACCCTCCCTGGGGAACACAGTAGAAGTTTGCTGAAACGTGCTTTCTGCAATGCTTTTCCTTCACCTTATGCCTTACCCAGTGTCCAGTAACAGAGGATGGATAAAGAAAATGTGGGAAAGGACTGAAGAGATGGCCCAGCAGTCAGGAGCACTTACCGCTCTTATAGAGGACCCAGATCCAGTCCCCAGCAGCCATGTTTTAAAAATTTTAAAAATGTATATACTAGATTTTTTTAACCACAAGAAAAAGCAAAATCTTGCTGCTTATAGGAAAATGGATACAGTTGGAGAGCATCATAATTAAACAGTCTCAGAAAGACAAATGTCATATGAGTTCCTAGAGCTCATGCAGATACATAGGACCATGTGTGTATATATGGTAGAAGCGAAGCTCTCCAGGGGAGCAGAGTGGACAAAGGGAGGGAGGGATCGCAAATGGCGGGGGTGTGGAAGATGTGCTCAAACTGCAACAAATACTCTATAAAAGTGTTCTTCGGCCACACAGTGCCATGTGCAATGAGTATATGCAATGAAAATTTTAAAACAATTTTTACCTAGGAAAAAATATGCATTTGAAGGCAGACAATTAGCTTTGTTAAAGTAACAAATAAAAGGCTCACCTAGTGTAGAAGAAATGGAATTATCTTTTTAAACTATGAGAATAAAAGCCATGATAATGGCTCCAGAAGAGATGGACAAATAAGACAAGATCATGAACTCCAGAAACAGACCCCAGAACATGGATACGGATGTGACACAAGAGAAAGAACCCTTGCAGATTTTAGAAGGGTAATTAAGGAAACTGCTAATCAATTGAAAATGAACGAGAAATAATTGTTTATAAAAAGGGACCATTAAGAAAGCTGCCGCAGGTAAGTCTGTGAACGTATCTCAGAGGGGCAGAGGCCTCTGAGCAGGGCTTCCTAGATAGAGATCTGAGGCTTAGGTAAGCGTGGAGCTGACTTCCCTTTCTCCAGCCAAAACCGGTGAGTAAAGCAGATGTGCAGATTGTACCTCCCACTGACTAGAGGGACCAACAGCCAAGGGCCAGGTTCTCCCTCTTTATGAGAAACATTTGTCTTTTAAGCCTGAGAAAAGCCTAACCCTTACACACTGATGGAGCTGAGCCACGCATGCGCGTGTGTGATTCACGTACCAAATGCACATGAAAACACCGAGTTACCACCTCCCGCTCCTCAGCATGACAAAGGAGTCAGTAATTGCCAGACACTTACCCATCTGGAGGAGAGGAAGAAGCGAGGGAAAGTCAATGAGAAGAGAGTGATTGCAAAACTCTAGGTGCATCTGCGCTAGCGTTCCTTCCCGAAGCCCTAGAGGTGGTACTGCGGGGCACACTGGATGACAGAGTGGAGGATGTCAGATGAGCCAAGGAGAGATCTCCCTGTGCTGGGAGATGGAAAAGAAAGAGAGAGAGAGAGAGAGAGAGAGAGAGAGAGAGAGAGAGAGAGAGAGAGAGAGAGAGAGAAAGAGAATAAAACAAGGAAAGTACTAAATAGCATGGATCGCACATGTTAGTATTTTAGTTGGTTGCTTCTCTCCTATGTGGTGGCGCATGCCTTCAGTCCCAGCACTGAAAATGCAGAGACAGGCAGATCTCTAAGTTTGAGCCCAGCCTGGTCTATAGAACGAGTTCCAGGACAGCCAGAGCCACAAAGAAATCTTGTCTCAAAGTAACCTAAATAGATAAATAAATAAGCTACTCCTGAAAAGAGAACTAGGGATATTTTTTCAGCTTTTGCTATCTAATATTTACTATGAAAATTATGAAAATAACTTTTCTTTAAAAAGTGTCCTGGGTGTGAGAGGAAGAGGGCATAATCCCTACTTCAAGGGAACAAAAAAATAAAACAAATACATCCTGCCCCAGCTGAAGAGTATGCCAGTGCTCTTGCGCTCCTGGTACCCCCAGAACACCTATTATCCCTGGTGCCCCTGGACCCCTGGCAAGCCTAGTTTACCTGGTACTGCAGACACATCTAGTATGCCTCATGCCCTGCCCTGCCTGACACACCGAACACACTTGGTACCTGCCTCACTTAGCTTTAACTGTCAGACACAGCCTGAAATAGCCTGAGAACAGAGCCCCCTATGGGGAGTTGCCTAGAGCAAGTTGCCTTGTAAGCACAGGTGTGGGAAATTGTCTTGATTGTTATTGATGCAGAAAGACCAAGCCCACAGTGGGTGCCACCATTCCCTAAGACTGGGATCATGAGCTCAGTGAGACAGAAACAAGAGAAAATCAAGTTACCCAGCAAGCAGGCTGCATGGAAGCTTTCGTTCTCTACCCTCTTCGCTGTGGGTATGACATGCTGGAACCTCAGCTCTGGCGCTGGCTTCCCTTCGTGATGGGCTGTGATACCGATAAGCTTCCTCTTCTCCCAAGCTGCTTTTTCCTCAGAGGGTTTTGCCACAAGAACATAGGGAACTAGAAGGGTACCCCTGGTCTACCTGGCACATCTGAGTGACCTGGAACATGGCTGTTGTCCCAGGGAATGCTGCACCAGAGGAGAAGGCATCTTGCCTACCCTGGAGCCAGCATGGACTCAGGAGACAGGAGCAGTACACCCCGTCATCTGCTAGATTACTTTTCAAACCTTAATCTTAAGACCCGCCTCACACACCGCAGCCACCTGGCCCCTCAAGGGCAACCATGACCTGGATGTGGTTCCATCCATACTTTCTTCTTCATACCCAGATGTTGCTTGGGAGAGCGGCTCCCAGCCAGTGGCCACTGCTCCCCACTCCAAGACTGACACAGAGGGAAATTCCAGACCCTACTCTGTGAAGATGAACCTTCATACCTGACCTAATCACTGCCCTTCGGGAGCCTCCAGGGAGACTAGTCGTCTGTCAGTGCATAAAATTTAGTCAAGGAAACAGAAGCTGGGAAGCCAGGGCAAACAGGAGGTCGGCCAAGGGCTTTGTCAGCCTCTGGGAAGGCCCCACCCAGGCCCACTCCCACACGAGCCTTGGGGAGAACTGGCTTCCACTTTGACCTTTCCCCCTATTAATAATGTCTTTGGCTGTTGCTATGACAAAATAGTCAGACAGCAACAGCTTGGGAAAGGTTTGATCTGGCTCATGGTTCCAAGGTACGGTCCATCATCGTGGGGACATTTAAGCTTGTGAGAGCCTGAATCAGCTGTGACATCACTCGCACAGTCTGGAAGCAGAGAGGAATGAGTGCAAGCTGCCACTCGGCCCTCTTTCTCCATTTACATAGTCCAGGATGTCCCTGCCCAGGGAATGGTGCCACCCACGGTGGGTGGATGTCTCTAACTCAATAGGCAATCAAGATAATCCCATGAGGCATGGCCAGAGGCCTGAGTCCCAGGTGATTCTAAATGCTGCCATCTAGCCATCGCTCCTTGCCTCCTACAAATGTGTCTAGGGCGTGGCATGTACAGAATAATTGGGATGGGAAAAACTGGGCAGACAGAGAGGGGCTCTGCCTGCATTTCCCTGCCTTGCCACCGTGGGTGAAGCCTCAAGCTGAGATGCCCTCCTCCTTAGGTGGAACCCTGAGCCTCTTTCTCTTCCCTCTGGGTCACCCAGTAAGGACACAGGCCAGGTGGGCTGCACAGTCGTCTTCTTCCATGGGTAAACTGAAGGTGCTGTGAGAACAATAGATTTTAGGAACATCCATGAGAGCCTGCATTTGAATGACTTTAATTCCTGCCACTCCGTGCTCTTTGGAGCAGGTAGTGACCCTCCTGTGTTCTTCAGAGATGACTCCGTAACGCTGGAGAACAAGACCACGTCATTCCGTTGCTCCTCTCTTCTGGCATCCGAACCCTCTCCCTTCACCTTAATTTTCCTCCCTCTCTGCTTCTCTAAGTGGTTACTGATCTTCCTGCCTTTCTCTTGGAATGTGTGCAAACACGTGCCTCTTGAACGTGAGTGAGGACCACTCGTGTCTGAGGGAGCCCTGGTTAGGAAATGCTTTCTCAGCTACCCTGGGAAAGAGTGCTCAAGCTTACACCGTCTTTCCCACAAATCCCTTGACCAAACAACTCTTTGTTTTCATTGCTAGCCCAAAGCTCTCAAAAACAAATATGGATCTTCGGAGAGGATTGAGAATGAGGTTTCATCTTAGTACTATCCTGGGAATCAAGATGACAGATCATCCTGGAATCAGAGAGACTGGGGGTGGGAGAGAGCTCTGGGCCAGGCCCCCGAGGGACGGAGGCATTTAGACACCCCCTTTCTGGGGTGACAGGCCAGGTTTGCCGAGGAGGGGTTCAGGATGACTGAGACTCTCATCCGTTAGAAGAAAAGGAAGAAAGACAGCAATGATCAGAAGCAAGTTGGTTCTGCAGGGTGACTTATGACCAATAGTTCCAAACAGAAATAAACGTGGTTCTGCAGGGTGACTTACGACCAATAGTTCCAAACAGAAATAAACCTGGTGGGACAGCAAAGGCGGTAACTGAAACATCTGCTGGCAACTGAGGTACAGCCAGGGTGGTGGGGAGCAGACGATACAGATCTAAGAGCAACCTTGACTTAGCACACAGGGGAAACCAATGGGCCACAGCAGGGCTTCCCTCCCAGCCTGTCCCCTCCTGCAACCAGCCTTGGCCACTGATGTCCTGAAAAGAAGGGCAAAGTGCATTTCCCAACTCAAGCCCCGCCTGGGCCTCTAATTTTACTTCCATGAGTGTGCCCTGATGGATTTTTGAGAAGGGGGAGGTGGGTCATAAATAAAACACAGCCCACAGCCGAGCTCTAATCAGTTGCAGCTGCTGCCTGAGGACCCTGACAGGCAGCTTGCATCGTGATGGAGCATGCCTGGGGACCAGGCGCAGTCTGCTGCCAGCATGGGGGCGGGAAAGCAGTGGATGACTGGGGGAAGGGCCTGAGATGTGAGTCTGCAGAATCCATTGCTCCTGATTAAATCCACATTTCCAGAGAACAAACTGTGGGGGCGGGGATCGTGCGGTGGGATTTCCTTGTAGCTTGCAAGATGAATCAACTCGGAAAGGGATAGGGGGCTACCTCTCTGCAGACTCCTCACCCGTAGACCGCACATAGCAGTTTCTATCTAAATATAAAAAGCTGACCCCTTCTGTAAGAGAATGTGCTTAGGGGGACCCCAGAAAGTGTCATCAGGGGACTGTTGAAGTGGGATAGCTGAGTCACTTTGGGGACCTGGAAGCTCTGCCCTCAAACAGAGTTAATGGGGAGATGTCCTGGGAGGCACCAGTGGGCTCCAGGTGGGAACAAACCCTACAAGGCTATCACCCAGTGTTTCCATGGAGTTGTTATCTTGTCAACGAAGGAGAATTATAGATCCTGTTGCTATGTATATCTTTCTGTTGAAAATAATTCTGGAGATGAAAAGATGTGAAAAAAATGAAGCCACAGTAGGGTGCCTACAGGAATTGGATTTAAATAGTCCCAGCAATTGAAGAGAACCTGTTGGGGCATAGGCCAGCCTTGTTGAGGAAGGCAAGGGTACCAGATGTGAGGGGGAGTCTTTGGGTGTTATTTGTCAGTCACCCAGTTGGGGGTGACTTCAAGGTGAGGCTGCTTCAGAAGATACAGGGAGAGCTGGCTTTGCTTGGTCCTCTGGTGGCAGGAGCTTGGACAGAACCCTGCTGTGAAGGTGGTAAGAGACATCAGGGTTCCCTGTGCAGGCTGAGTGCGCTCCCTGTGCCCAGCACAGCTCAGGAGAGATGGGCAGACGCCCTGAACTGTGGCATCAGAGACCAGCTGAGCTCCATTCCATGAGATGCTGGAATTGGGGTCAGCTGGAGGCCCTCCCAAGCCAGCTTTCCCTGCTTTAGGACTGAGCTCAGTGGGTGGGGAGAAGGTTCCCAGGACAGGCTACCCAACCCAAGACTGACCAGTCACCCACAAAAGTCCTGGGGGAGAGGGCACCACATCTCAACTCTGACTCAAGTGGACTGAAGATATACAAACCACAAACTGAGACTTCAGTCTGAGACATGGTGACTTAGAATAGCTTTAATATTTCCATCAAGGGTTTGGAAGGCTCCTAAGAGCAGGCTGAGCTCCGGCCTGATGGCTCTTTCTCTAATTCAGGGGACAACAGAAAACACAAACAGCATCTCCAGTGGGATGCATACCGATCCCAAGCTAGACTAGCAGGGGAAAGCCCAGGAGCCGTAGAATTATTCAAAAATAACAGCATCGTTTCAGCCACTATATTCTGTGGGGATTTATTAGGCTGACATGTGATGTGTTTTTCTCCCTCCTTCCTTATTCCTTCATTTAGGAGACAACCTGAGCATACTTTTGTGAGCATTTCAAAAGAATGGATGCAAGCCTTAGATAGTGCATCAAGTTTCTGTTCTAAAATATTGCTGTAGACATCCTGGGAAGGTAACGGGCAGACGTGTGTGTGTGTGTGTGTGTGTGTGTGTGTGTGTGTGTGTGTGTGTCTGCACGCACATGTGCACTTTTGTGTGTGTGTGTGTGTACATGTGCACATATGCATGTGTGTATGCGTGTGTGTACACATATGTGTGGAGGTTAGAGAACAACCTCAGGTGTCATTTTTCAGCTGCTTTACCCTCAGATGGGGTGGGAAGCATGGGCTCTCACTAGCCTGGAATTCACCAAGCAGGCTTTGACTGGCCAGTCAGCAAGCCCCAGAGATTAGCCAGTTTCCACCTCCCCAACCATGGGATTACGAGAGCATGCCACCATACCCAACATTTTATTTGTTATATTTGAATTATGGAACCAAACCTGTGCTTAGGAAGGCAAACACTTTAGTGACTGAACTGTCTTCCCAGCCCAGGGATTATTAGTTCTTTGGATTGTTTTTTTTCTGAGAGGTTATAGAGAGGGTACAGTGACCCCATGTCCCATAGAACTGACTGATGGCCCTTTCGAAAGAGCTTCCAGGGAGGCCAGGAGTGGAAAAAGCCCCGTTTCGTGCCTCTGTTTTCACCAGTGTGCTCTCGTTAATAAAAAGACCACGGGACTAATCTCTACAAGCCATAAAATCCATTATTCTTCTATTCTTCCAGTTCACAGAAGCAAGCAAAGGAGTCTGGGCAACTTATCTTGACTAAATTTGCAGCCTTTGATCTGTTCCTAAGACATCGGCTCCTTCAGAGTTCCATGGAAATCTGTTGTGCTTGAACTTGGTGTTGTTTGGAGCTTGGGTAGTAAAAACCCACACATGCTGGCTTCCTTAACAAAGAGGAATAACTGTGATGAATGAGGGGACTTCATCTGGGCCCTGTCCCTGGCAGTTCATACAAGTTCATGGCTGTTGCTGACGTTGGTTATCTACAGCGATGGAGATGACAAGCCAGGCCAGCTCCCATTTCGGCATCATCATTTAAATCTTGTCTTTCTGAGCGGGGGGAAGGCAAGAAAAGGCCCCTATGGCAGGAGCACCGAGTGTTCCCGGAGCTCCCACGTTGACAACACTTCAGCCTTGCTCTGCTGTCTGTCTGTCTTGTCTTGCTTCCATTTCTGAAATGATCTGTCCACAACACAAGGGAGCCAGAATCTGTCCCTTTAGAAGTGACCCTCCTCAGAGGCCAGCCTCTCCATAATGGCTCTCCGGGACAGGCATGCCGATGTAAGACTTGCCTCCACTTTTCCTTGTTTTTCCAAGAATCATAAATAATCCCTTATCCAAACCCGCAGCTGGTGTTTATCTCTGGGACTCTGGAGGCAAGGAAGGACAAAGAAACAAAAGCTTCCCACTCTGTTGGGAAATAGGAGGCTTGAAACAACGGACTGGCATTTGTGAGCTGAAAGATGAAGACTGGGAGTCCATTAGGACGTATGCCTGAAACTGGAAGGCCTGATGAGGACCGGAGACACCATGACCATGCGCTTCAAACTTGAGTGCACAAACGGAAACGTGAAGATGTGTTGTGGTGGCAGGTGGAGAGGAGACTGCCCCCTGAAAAGAGTTTTTGTTGCTCACAGATCCCAAGAGGAGGAAGCATTCTGTACTGTGGTGAGATTCTGTTTGTGCTCTAACAAATAAAGCTTGCCTGAAGATCAGAGTGTGGAGCTAGCCAATGGTTAGCCATAGAGGCCATAGAGGCCAGGCTGTGGTGGTATACTCCTTTAATCCCAGCACTCAGGAGACAGAGGTAGAAGGTGCTCTTTAAATTCAAGGTCACCTTGGGGCTACATTCTATTTATTTATTTATTTATTTATGGTTTTTCGAGACAGGGTTTCTCTGTGGCTTTGGAGCCTGTCCTGGAACTAGCTCTGTAGACCAGGCTGGTCTCGAACGTGGGCTACATTCTAAAAGAGAAACAGAGCCAGGCGGTGGTGGCTCACGCCTTTAATCCCAGTACTTGGAAATCACACACCTTTAATCCCAGTACTAGGGAGGTGGAGACTGACTTGGCAGAGAGAAGAATACAAGGCAGGAGGAGACGTGAGTGCTAGGCATTCAGTCTGAGGATTCGTAGGGACAGGATTGCCCCTTTGATCTGAGAATTCAGTAGAGGTAAGAACTAGTGATTCGCTACTCTGCTTCTCTGATCTTTCAGTATTTACCCTGATATCTGACTCTGGATTTTTATTATTGAGAACAAGATAATGACAAGCTCCGCCGCAGCCGTCCAAAGCCTGGTGTCGGATTGGAGGGCAGGTAGATAGTCCAGTGTGTGAGTCTGGTAAGGGAGGCAGGTGTGGATTTGAAATTGATTGGTTGGTGTTTGAAATGTGCCCTCTTGATTTGCATATCACCTCTAGGAATTGCCCTGACCTTTGGGAAGAGGAGCCATCCTTCCAGAGTCAGTGAATCCAAATATTAAAGACCTCAAAAGCATGGCTGATGCAACCTACCTGCCTCAAGCTGGGGAGGTGGGAAAGCCACTGTGTGCTGCTGGTTAGCACAGGATTATGCGGTGCCTCCAAGGCTGGCCAAGACACCAAGGCTGGCTGTCTCCAATGTCTAGCTCCCCTTCCCAGGGGCCTGGAGTTCATAAGAACAGCTTTCCACGAGCAATGGTGGGGCCACTGGAGGCTCAGCAGCAGGCAGAGACACCCAGGACAGGAGCTTCTGTGTTTATGATTTGGTGGCTTATCTCCAGCTGCTACATGCTTAGATCATTCAACTCCTTCTCAAAAAGACTAGCTGGCTTCCTGCGGAGGCTGCATGGGTTCATGAGGGAACTTGCAAGAAATCTTCTCAAGTCCTTATTGAAAGCATAGAAGAATTTCTTTTCCGTGGACTTCCCAATTCAATGCACCCACATCCTTGAATCTTGGTTACCGCCTGCCAGACCATGTGCCCTCTCTGAGGACTCAGAACAGCACATCAAACTTTGTCACACAGCTTGGGGGTGGACAGATGGGGGAACAGGACCTCCTCCTGCCGCAGGGTTGCTGTAGTCTGGACATTCCCTCATGCGTTCCTTCTCCCAGGATGATTGAACATGGTGCCCGTCTCTGGGCTTTTTGCCTCACTGGTTCCCAGAAGGCTCTTAGAGTGTTTCCCTGAGGGATACTCAGCCTGTCTCCAAGAGGAAAGCTTCCCCAAAATGAGATGAAGCAAGGAGAAGAGAGGCATCGTTTCCCCTCAGCGATGACTTGAAAAGAAAAACTAGGGTCTGGGGAGATGACCAAGATGATAAAATGTTTACACATGTGTTAGTCAGGGTTCTCTAGAGTAACAGAACCTATAGAATGGATCTTATAGAGATCCACATTTCTTTATATATAGAAAGGGGATTTATTAGAATGACTTACAAACTGTAGTCCAACTAACTCAACCATGACGACTGTCTGTGAACAGAAGGTCTAAGAATCCAATAATTGCTCAGTCCACGAGGCTGGATGTTTCAGCTGGTCCTCAGGGTGTACTGGAATGCTAAAGAAGTAGGCTCTAATGCCACTGAGGGAATGGACTTGCTAGCAAGGTAAGAGCAAGCAGGCAAAGAACAAAAGCTTCCTTCTTCCATGTCCTTATATAGACTTCCAGCAGAAGGACTGGCCCAGATTAAAGATGAGTTTTCCCACCCCAAAAGATCTGGACTAAAGGGTTTTTCTTTCTCCTACCTCAAAGATCCAGATTAGAAGTAGATCTTCCCACTACAAATTAAGCAAAAATCCCTCACAAGTGTGCCCTTCCATTTGGGGGTTTTAGTTCATTCCAGATGCAGTCAAGTTGACAACCAAGAATACTCATCATATTTCATAAGCACAGACCTAAGTTTAAATTCTAGAAACCACAGATACAAGCCTATCATAGCGGCATATATTGTAATACCAACACTGGAGAGGGAGACAGGCGGATGGATTCCTGGGACTCACTGGCCAGCCAACCTAACCTACTGTTGAGCTGCAGGCCAGTGGGACACCCTGCTCAAGAGAAAGGTGGGTGGCATCTGAGGAACAACGCCTGAAGTTGTTCCCTAGCCTCTATACACAGGCCCAGAGATACACGCATGCACATACACACACATGTGGATGCATGTGGGGGCATGTGTGTGTGCATGCACACATGCATACACACACACACGAAAAACTAGAAGTAGAACTCCAAGCAATAGCTACTGTATTTCATTACCATTAAAACATCCAAGTAGTAAGCTATAAAGAAGTACCACTAGCCAGGTACAAAGAAAAAGGTTTGCTATGATTCTGTTGTATCGAGACCATGACCTTACACTTGACCCTGGGGAAAGCAGAAACAGGTGAGGGTTCATGTTCTTAAAAATCTTCCTTGGGAATGAGCTGAATTCATTGTCAGCTACACAACACTAAGTACTCTTGCCCTTGCAATGTCCCCTAACTGTGTCACTACGTTCATGTGCTTCTGCAGAACGTTTTCTGATCCTTCTTTTCAGTTAGGAAGCAGCGCAAACCCAAAAGGAGCAGAGGATGAGAGATGCTGGACACTTGCACAGCCGCCACCAAGACTCAGTCCGTATGAACATTTTGGCATCTTCACTCCAGGCTCTGGGGAAAAACAAGGAAAGAAAGAAAATGTTAGCCATGAACATTAATGTTCCCTCCACATGGCGTGTAGCTAAAAACGAGTTAGGTAGTCTGGAAAGATGGCTCAGAGGCTAGGAACATTTACAGCTCTTCCCTGTTACTGGAGTGGGTTCCCAGCACCCACACTGGGCATCTTAAAATTGCCCATAACTGCATCTCCCGGGGATCTGTGTCTTCTTCTGTGGGCACCTACATGCATGTATGCATATTCTCACATAGCCACACCCAGAGACATCCCATACAACCACACACAGAGATATGTTTTTTTAAAAACATATAAATAATATTAAAAAAAATAGCCAATTGCTTTGGTGCTTTTTAAGTTACGTATCATGCATGGGTTTTATGTTTTGCACAATGATTTTGTCATGTATCCTTTCCCTGAATTTTTCATGCTTTGCTATTATTGGCCTTTGCTGACAAGTGTAGATCGGGCTCATCATTTTAACTGCTTTGGAAATTGGGTATCATATGATAGTGCTTCAAACAGCCAGAGTTTGCCTGTAGGATTCTAGTCTCAGAAGTTCCTATGACTTAGTAAGACCCATAGCTGACTGAGTCTGTGCAAGAATATTCTGTGATGAGTTGGGGAGAAAGTTCAATCAGCAATATGCTGACTGTGCAAGCATGAGGCCCTGGGTTCAGTCCCTAGAATCCACATAAGAAGCCAGGTGTGATGGTGCAAGCTCATGGTCCCAGCACTGGGGACACTGAGCTAGGAGGATCCCTGGGGTTGCTGGCCAACCAATCTAGCTAAATCATCAAGGGTTCAGAGAGGGACCTCCTCGTAAAACAAAATGTCCACTTGAGGTTAACCCAAGGTTGACTTCTGGCTTCTATGTTCATATGCACACATGTGCACATGCATCTGCATACAAAGAATACTCTAGAGTATGCGCCATGACTAAATCATGTGACGATGCATTTCCCAGAGCACCTCCCCATTAAAACACAACCCAAAATTGTATTTATCCACTCCTGTGCTGGGACATAGTTTGGTTGACACAGTCTTTTTACTGTGGCAAACGATTCTGAATGGTACTCACCAGAAAGTGGGGTTTCTGGCCATAGGCCCCCATGTCCTCCCATGTAAGGCCATCATCAGCCAGCTGCTCCCCTAGACAGTTGTAGGAATTAGAGGAAGACCATCCCTCTACAGCCTGGGGCAGCTCCACCCACTCTACAAGTTTGTCTTCAATGGAGTCATTTATCTACCCAGCTCCAGTTTGTTCCTCTCTGGGACAAGGTTCAGACAGGAGCTGTTGGGTTTCCAGCCTTGAGGTGTGGCAGAGTGGTCAGCCCCCCCCCCCGTCCACACACACTCAGAGGATCTCTCCGTGCTAGGAGGACATCACAGAGACACAGTTTTCCCCCACTTCAGCTAGCCTAAGCACACAACATCCTTAAGGAATCTGTCTGTGTTTGAAATATTTAGATTGATGTCTGCTTCCTACCCTGAATGAACTCTGACCTCCCTACACTTCCCACCAGAAATTCTGGAAGGTTTCTAATTTTCTTTGGTATTAGCAGACCACTTTTGCCGATCTGATACTGGGCAAGAGGTATTTAGGGGCTGTTTTGATTTCCTTCGTGTCAAGTATATTATCATTTTTATTGGCCGTTTTGGTTTTTTCCTCTTGGGTGTGTCTTTCATATCCTGTGCTTGTTATTGTACAAGCTGATTAACCCTACACAGTAACAAGTGACCCCAAATCATAGTGGCATAATGTGATATAGGCTAATTTTTGCTCCCTACGTATCTGTGAGAATCAGTTCTTCCTGGGACCTCTCTGAGCTGGGCCTCTGCTCTCAAGGGACTCATATATCTTGGGGATGGGATGTATCTGCCCCAGGGACAGAGGACAGAAAGAAAATGTGGAAATGTAAGGGGTTTCAGGAGCCAGGCCTGGAAGAGGAAAGGGCTGCCCACAGTCCACTCACCAGAAGGCAGTTAGATGATCAAGCTGCCTTTGAAAGTCTTAGGAAGGAGTGATATACATGGACAGGAGAAGACTGGGGTTCTCTGTCTGTCCTGCCCTACTGGGCTGGAAATAGCAGGGTGCTCCCCTCTTCCCATGCGTGGAACATTCATATACCCTTAAGGAGATTGTACAAAATGCCAACAAGCCTCTCCGTTCAGGTCAAAGTTCAGATCCCCCCCCCCAATGTATCAGGAATCCTTAGGAAATTTATATGCGCAAAAAGGTGAGCTCATACTCCCCTCCTCCCTGTGGACCCCGCAGACAAGCGCAGAGTCCAGCTATACACCTGCAGAGCAATTCTTGCTGGGAAAGGGGAGGAGAGATGTGGAGTCACAGGTTCAAGTGCTGTGAAGAATTCCCACTGGATATAAGCAGTTCCCTTGTTTTCAGTGACCCCTGACCTCAGGGTCTGAGTTTAGTGCCTTTCTTATTTCTGTGACAAAATACCACACAGAAAACAACCTAATGGGAGGAGACTCCTGAGGGCTCCTGCCTTGCGAGGGGGCCAGCCCTCACAGCTGGAAGTACACAGCTGGAAGGGTGTGGCTAGCAGAGGGGAGGGGCTGTACTCTAAAGAGGGGCCTGTCCATCCTTTTCTCCTTCTGCTTTTACTCCTCTTAAAAGAGGGAAGGAAGAAAGGGGCATGGGAACAATGGACTCTAGCTTGTGTGTGCTCATATGTTACACACAGTAGCTTGTGTGTGCTCATATGTTACACACAATAGCACGTGTGTACTCACACATTACACACAGTAGCTTGTGTGTGCTCATATGTTACACACAGTAGCTTGTGTGTGCTCATATGTTACACACAGTAGCACGTGTGTACTCACACATTACACACAGAACAAATATATTTAGTAAGAGAAATTGTCTAAAAGAGAAACATGGAAGCCTTCAGCTGACAGATGACATTCAGTTTCAGCCCAGGCTGATAATGAAAGAAGTAGTATTTTGGGGAGCCTGGCTCCTGACCCGAGCTTTTCTGTGTGTGTGTCTGTCGTTTCTTCATCCCTTGCCTCCTCTAGTCAGGGTTCCAGGGCCAAGCACCCAGGGTTGAGGCACCTGGTCTAGTCAAATTCTTGTAGGGGCTTTCCAACATAGTGAACATCCATGTTGTGCCTTTCTAAGTCACCTTCTCGAGCTGCCACCGTCCTGCCCTGCCCTCCACACTGGTGGGCTAAGGGATCCTCAGCGGGAGCTTGGCAATAATTGGCAAGGAGGAAGAGAAGGGAAGAAGGTGTGCCTAAACACTGTTAGGGTTATTTCTTTTTATGCCGGCAGATTTGCAGATGCAAGGCCCTCTTGGGCCTCAGAGTGCATTCAAAGCCAGCCTGAGCAACTTAGAGAAACCTAGTCTTGGAGATTAAAATATATAAAAAGAAATTTATGAAGAACTGGGAATGAAGTTCAATGGTAGAGCAATTTCTTCAACTATGTAAGGCCCTGGGTTCACTTCCCAGTACTCCTGAGCAGGAAAGAGGGGGAAGAAGGAGCAGGGAGGAGGAGGAGGAGGGAGGAGAAGCTGGGAAGAAGGGAGAGAAAGAGCAGGGAGAAGGTGGAGAAGGAGCAGGGAGAAGGTGGAGAAGGGGCAGGGAGGAGGGGGGAGAAGGGGCAGGGAGGAGGGGGGAGAAGGGGCAGGGAGGAGGGGGGAGAAGGGGCAGGGAGGAGAACTACAATGGCTGTTAGGTTTTCTTTGTTTTGTTTTCAGTATTTTTGGCCTTTTCTGTAAGGATTTGAAAAGTAAAGGAAACATGTTCAAATGATTGAAAGAAGCAAAGGAACAAGAGAGGGTTAGGGTTCTCCACTCTCCCTGAGAACTCTATTGGAAGGAAGCAAGGATGAGTTGGAACCCTGATGGAAAGCCAAATATCTCCATTGCCATTTGTTGGATTTTTTTCCCACTGAAATTAACCCAAGAGAATATATTAATGCTAACCACTAATTGTGTGTTTGGCTAATATCACTAGAAAGATTTACTTCAATCCACTAGACACTACTGACACCAGGATTCTTCCAGCTGTTTTTTAAAGATCTATTTTAAAGAAATAAAACTTACAGGAAAACTGCCAGACCCATGTAAAATAATCCCCATCCCTCCTACTCAAATTTTACCCTTCTCTGTCACACTTGCTCCCCATAATGCTAAATCTCGTCTTTTGGAACCATTTGTGAGTGAGCAGCAAGCACCCCAAAGCTTGCAGTGTGTAGACCCATCCCTCCCTCCCCCTGTAGACCCATCCCTCCCTCCCCCTGTAGACCCATCCCTCCCTCCCCCTGTAGACCCATCCTCCCTCCCCCTGTAGACCCCTCTCTCCCTGTAGACCCCTCCCTCCCTCTCTCCCCCNTGTAGACCCGTCCCTCCCTCTCTCCCCCTGTAGACCCCTCCCTCCCTCTGTAGACCCCTTCCTCCCCCTGTAGACCAGCTGTCTCTTCATAAGCTGCCTGTCAAGTGTGGCCTTTAAGCCCTTGAAGCCCATGACAAACCACAGGAGCAGCCTGCATGGGTGAGGTACAGAGTGGGTGTCACTGCCGGGAGGCAGTAGGGAGAGCCATTTCCTCCTAGGACCCCATGCACACCAAGTGTACAAGCAGAGTCCACAAGAGCTTCAGAGAGGTGTGATACTAGTTGTCAATCCACAGTGCCCTGGTTTGTGTGTTCACTAAGCTGCATTTTATTGTGATTTTAGAGTGTCTACTCTCTGTCAGTAAAAGTTTACTGTAGGACATTAGGCTGGCTACACTGGCTCCCACAAAATGCCTCCTGGGTATTATAATGACACAATTCTCTTGTGTTTGATTTAATCTGGTCTTGTTTTGTTCATATGGCCCTAGGGGACACAGCTAGACACAATGGTTTAGGCGTGTGTTAGGTCACACCACCTTGACTTTTGAAAGTACTCTATGATGTTGGCACAGGATTTTCCACTGACACACCTCTCTGACAATTTCCATGATGCATGACTCTAGTTATCAGGAAAACCACAATAAGTCCTGACATGCTCGCACTAACCGGTGACATGCACATTCCTTCTTGGTTTTGAAAATGAATGTTTAATAAACAATTTCTTCACTAGTTGCTACCAACATGACCGTTGTGGGTAGCTGGTTCACCTTGTGTGCTTGTTACTTTCCGCTGCTAGAATAGAATACTAGGACCAAGGCAACTCATAGAAGTCAGAGTTTATTCAGCTCATGGTCCTACAGGCTCATGACAAGGACACATAGTGGCAAGCAGCAGACCTGGTAACAAGCTGAGAGTAGGCATTTAAATCATGAGCACAAAGCCAAGAAAGCAGCTGGGAAGTGATGAGAGGCCTTTAATCCCAAAGCTCACATCCAGTGCTGCACTTCCTCCAACGAGGTCGCCCCCCCAAACCTTCCCAAACAGTGCCACCAACTGGTGACTGGGTCTTTGAGTTCCCGAGACTGTGAGGGACATTCCCATTTAAACTACCACAACCTGCACCTACGATTCATGCATTCTGTCATTAAGACAACTGTCATTGGTTCTGAACTCTACCTGAGTTTGGAGAGAAAAACTAAAAATTATCTCAAAATGCTAAGCTTTCAAAATGAACACTTCCTTCCTTAATCAGTTCAGGCTGAACCTGAGCGTCATCTGTCTACTGAAGACTTCCATGTTTCTTTTTCATTCATCTTATTCTGTGTGTAATGTGTGAGCATCTACATGCCACCAAGTACATATTTGCAATGTTTTTTTTTCTTCCATTCACCTCTTAAGAAAGAGTCAGGGGTGAAGAGAACATGACCAACTGTGTTCTTTTATTGTCTACTTGTTTGATTTCCTAAGGGTCTTTGTTTCACCATCATTTCCCACTTATACCTCATCTTTATTAGGACATTTTAGTCTACCCATAGGTGGATGCGAAGCTATGGGCTGAACTCTTGGTATAGCCACCAGAATCCTAGCTATACCACACCCAGATGTAGGGTACTAGGAGTGATTGAATTCATCTTGTAACAACCCCATCCTCTCATCTCAAGACATTTATTTTTCTGTTTTGAAATTTTTTATTTACTTATTATGTAAATAGATATTTCACCTACATGCCTGTGAACCATGTACACATTACATACAGATACATCCATATTGGGTACCTGCAGTGGCCAGAAGAGAGTATCAGATCCCCTGAGACAAATGTGAGCTGCAACATGGGCTCTGGGACTAGAATACATAACCTCTGGAAGAGCAGCCGTGCTCGTAACCTCTGAGTCATCTCTCCAGCACTGCCCTCAGTAACTATTTTCATGAAATATATCCAGATAGTGTTTTGATCTTTAACCCTATGGTATTCCTAGAAATAAACACTACCGTCTTACCACAAAGTTCTTTTCTCACATTGAGCAGAATAACTATGCCATGTTTCATGCAGCATTCTGGTCATCGCTGCCCATCAACACTGGGAGCCTCAGCTGGCAAAACTGTCTTCTTTCATCCTCCTGGAGCAAGGTACAGAGGTGTCTGGTGGTATGTGAACAGCACCTTATCCTTTAACTCTATAGCTATAACTACAGCTCTCAGTCTGACTACTGTGGTGTTGGCATGAAAACCATCCCTTTCTATACGTCCATGCACCCACTTTTAAGGACAAGTGGGGCCACTGTTCCTGAAGTCGGAGCGATCCATGAATGGGACATATAAGTTGCCAAGCTTCTTATCAACTTGTTCTTCAGTCTCTGGCCTCGGATTATGAGTCATTTTCAAGGCCACAGAGAAGAAGGCGAGGTCATCCAAGGTTCTCAAAAGGCCATCATTTCCTTTTCCCCTCTGGGACAGAGGCCAATCCCACAGTTCCTTTGAGAATCCATTTCTCCCCAGCCCTGTGATCCAGGCCACCTTCAGGGCTGGTGGAGGGAAGAGCTGTTCTGGCCGGCATCCTGTGCCTCCGAGCATCTCCAATGAAGTCTCCCCACCATGACAGCCTGATGCACTCAGCGTATCTTATCCCTTCTGTCCTTAGTCATTGGGCCTCAGTGCTTGCAAATAAGAGCACCCATGGGGCTCTATGGTAAATTAAGTATCCATGGGAGATTCCAGGCTATCTGCTAACACACAGCCTTTGACCTTTGCTGTCTCTCCTCCCTTGAGAGGACATGGACCATGAAGGTATGCAGCACCTTGTGGTTTCCCGCCAACATTCAGAACCACACTATTATCTTAGACATCCTATCCTTAGATTTCACAATATGAACAGAGGAAAAAAATAAAAAATCTGTGCTTTAAATTATTGCATCCAAGTCCATTACTCAGGTCTGAGCACACAGACAGATGGTAGCCCCTGCCATCCTGTCCTGAAGTCAGAGATTCAGATCTTCCCTAGGCACAAGTTGTTGTCTACCAGTTTCGTCCTAGATTAAAACAGTCCATCCTGCAAGAAGCTCCTTAAGCAGGAAAGTAAACACGACTCAAAATAGCTTCAGGAAGTCCCTGAAACTGACCAGATTCATTACCACCCCACCCCATCCCCGTCCAGAGCAAGCAATAAAAGTTGAAAGTGCCCCCACAATCAGGAAGTAGAGAAAGGGAGCTGGACGGATGGGTCTGCAGGTAAGAGGGCATGCTGCACTTGCAGCGGACCTGGGTTTGGTTCCCAGCACCTACACTGGAAAGTCCACAAATGCCTCTAAGTCTAGTGCTAGGGGATCCAACACCCTCTTCTGACCTCGGTAGGCACATGTGTGAATGTGCACATACCCATACCTACAAATATACATATAATTAAGAATTAAAAATAAAGTAAAATCTAGGAAACAGAAGACAAGTGCTCAGTTAGCTCCCTCCTGTTCCTTGACTCAGTGTGGAACCAGTCCCTGGGATGGTGCTGCCCACACTGAGGGTGGGTTTCCCTCCTCAGTTAACCCTCTCCATAAACACCTTCACAGACTTGCCCAGTAGTGTGTCTCCTAGGTGACTGCAAGCCAGTCTAGTTGACTGTAACGAGTCTTTCTCTGTCCCACCAGTGAGTTCCCAACATGGAAATTCCTTATTAATTATGAAAGTTTGACCTATAACTTAGGCTTGTTCATAAATCTCTCTTATAACTTAAATTAACCCATTTATATTTATCTATGTTTTATCCCATGGCGTTACTTCTCTCCCATCTTGCAGCTCCTGTTTGCTGTGTCTCCTAGGATCTCCTATATTCTTCCCAGAGTCCTCTCTGTCCCTGGAAGTCCTGCCTAACTTCTTTCTAGCTATTGGCCATTCAGCTTTCTGTTACACCAATCACAGCAATACACCTTCACATAGTGTATAAATATTCTGCAACAGTTGACTACTTCGGGCAACCATCACACTTGAGAGGGCACCATGGTGAGAGGCAGTGCAGTCTTACTGCAGGGCTCACCTCTTTGCTCCCAAGAATGAGCTTTGCACGTGGATGACCTTCTCACAGCGTGCTTAGGGATCAGTCTCTGGAGCCAGTCACACCCTCCTACTGGAACCAGCCTTCAACCTAGTTACCACACAGTCTTCTTCACTCTCCAAGCCCCATGTGGCCCTCAGCCTTTCTTTGGAATCCTTCTCAACACCAAGGCAAAGCTTGTTACACAGCTACTGCATTCGGAAGAGTCGAGTGGCTGCACCTGCTTTTGGCTGTGCCCTTTCAGGAATCTCCTGGAGGGCCACTCACTGTAGGGTTATGAACTCAGGACCTTCTGCTTAGCAGCGCACATCGCCTGTCGGCGCTCTATGCACTATCATACAGTTTGTGAGCTTCAGTCAAGGGACTGGAGGTTGAAACACACAGAGACACTCAGACAGACAGAGACATGGACCTCTTAGTCACTGGTAAGAAGCCCTTTATTCAATAGCCCCATGGAGGCTTATATACCCAACAGTCAAGTGAGCCAACAAGTGAAAACCTTATCCTCTGATTCTCAAGGCCAAGGCAACACGTACTCATGAAGCAGAGCTGGTAAACAACTTTGACACAGCCTTTAGTAATTCAAATCAGAAGGAAAGGAAAGATCTCTAGCTGGGAAGAGCAGCTGGAGGCCAGAACTCCAAATGCTCCCAACACTGCTTCTAGCTGTCATGGTAAAAATGGCTTGTGGTAGGAAGCAAACCACTTCTTACCAAAGCCAGAGAAGATGCTCAATGGCAATGGATACAGAACTGGGGCAGGGGTGACCAGGGCAGGGGTGACCAGGACAGTGGCCGCTCATGAGTGACCCCTCTTGCTTGTTTTTGTCTTTTGTGAAAATATCACACACAGAGAGAATCTTCTGTTTGAGGGAGGACAAGAAGGGACAAAGAGCAGAGTGTTGTTTAGGGTCCCTGCCTGTCTCCTGTTCATCAGCGGTGCACAGACACTTGGTAACCCTCAGACTTGCTCTCCTTCCCCTGCCTTTCTCTGAGTCTAACTGGGAAGGCATGGAAGCAAAAAAGAGCAGACAGGCCTCATGAACTCCCCTCCCCAAGAAAGCAAACTTTTGGTGAGAACGGAAGGACCTAGAACTATCTTTGTTCTTGGGGGTGTCCTTATCCATGTGACTTTGTGATTACACAGATGGTCATTTCTCCCCTCCAAGCCCTGGGAATCCTGATGCCACATATGTCCCCCTCTCAGACAGGGTCAAGACACCCTGCCTGTGCCAGCAGATGATGGGCCCCGCAGGTGTTGGGAGGGAGGGAGCAAAGAGGCTGTGTCTTGGACACCACCCAGCAAAGGAAGTGAAGTTCACATGATGGGCAGCTCTGGGCTTCTGTCTTCTTCCCTCCCAACAGCAGCTCCCTCACCAATTCCTCCTCTCATACGAAGTCTCCTCCATGCTCCTCGACTGCTTAGTCCTGATTTCAGCAAGCCAACCGCAGTCAGACAAAACTCCATACACAGTTTAACTTGGTCTAGAGGTCTCCTGGTCCCTCCAGGTAGCTTAGAGAACATGGCTAACAGTGAAGAAATCACAGACAAGATAAAGCCGTCCCGCTCACTGCTGGGAGAGTGACTTCTGTGTCGCTAGGCATTGGTAGGCAGATGCAATGTTGTCTTTAGACTCTGTTTGCTGTGTTTCCCACACACCAAATCAGGCTCACAAGGCTTCACACACACCCTCCCTTTGCTTGCCTGTCAGCTGTCTCTCCTTCCAGTCTGCTCACGCCATTTCTGCCTGTCCTCATTTCTTCCCTTTCTTGGGACCAAGTCAAGATAAGGTCCCGCTGTGATTTGCTGTACTAAAATTACTATTTTGTCTTTGAGCCAACCCCTTCGTCAGCCCCTGGAGTTCTGTCAGCACCATGCTATATAGTTAGGGGATGTTTGTGTCTCGGGTTTGCTGGTGTGATTGAGTTTTTACATAGGCAGAGGCTGGAATATAAGGAATCCTCTGCCCCTTGGAGGACTAGCCCATCCAAACCCTATTTCCTGGAAGAGGAATCCATTCAAAGACATGATTACCAACTAACAAACAGGATAGGTGTGCCAGGAGGAAGGGGAAGCTAGAACAACTGCAGGTTAGGTAGAGCTGGCCCTCTACCTCTCTGAGGGTGCAGAGGGACACGGTTCCTCCTTGTGCAGAAGCTGCACCGAAAACAATGTGAAACAATTAGCAGGGAAAGGCATAACCCACAGCAATCTGGCCAGATTAGCATGCAGAATATACAAAGACTGGAACAGACAGCCCTCAAAAGGCAAAATACAAACCGCCAAAAATACGGGAGAATGAAGGTTCGACATCTTTAGCTATCACATCAAGGAAACAAAACAGTGATAACAACTGTATGAGAAAACACCCTTACACTGTTGTCGGGGTTTCTGTCCTGCCCAGTTTCTGCAGTTGTTAAGTCCCAAAGAAATCACATAGAGGTCTACATTAGTTATAAACTATTGGCCTAGTAGCTCGGAATTTTATTAACTCTTATAACTTATATTAGCCCATTATTCTTGTTTATGTTAGCCACGTGGCTCAGCACCTTATTCAGCGAGGCAGTCACATCCTGTTTCTTTTGTGGCTGGGTCACAACTGCAGGCCAAGCTTTCTTTCTTCCCAGAATTCTCCTGTTCTCATCGACCCACCTCTACTTCCTGTCTGGTTGTCCCACCTAAACTTCCTGCCTGGCTACTGGCCAATCAGCATTTTATTAAGATACAATTGACAGGGTACAAACCATTGTCCCACACATTACACCTTGTTGGTGGGGATGTAAATTAGCCCAGCATCTGTGGAAATCGGTGTAGAGGCTCCTTAGACACTCAAAAATAGAACTTCCACACATTCATACAGACACACACTCTCACACACATGGGCATTATACAATACATATTCTCTCACACACATGTGCTCATGGGTCCATATAGATCAGACACATCCACACCCTCACACACACACCATTTCCCACCACTCCAGCCTCTACCCATCCATAGATCCCCTCTTTCAAAGTCAGAGCAACAGAGCAGGCCCTTCAGTGCTGTGAGGTCAGGCCTGGTAGGTCCCTCAGGTCCCTCGGGGAATTAGCCCTCCAGGCCTGGAGCCTGGGACCCTGTCTCCTCAGGCTCTTACCACCTCTTCTGGCCAGACCATGCAGAGGATCTCAGAACAGGAAATGGCTGTCCATCCGGTTGAACTTGCCTGTTCTCCCATTTTTGGCTGCTCATAATCCTACCTTCCGGCCTAAAGCTTTGCCTCCTGGGGTTTGTGCTCAATATTCTTTGCATACAGACCTGGATTTTGTTACTGTGAGACTCAGAGGGCCCCTAAGCTGGTGGGAGTGGGGGATCAGCAAAAAAGACACACAGAGTCCAGGCTTTTCTGAAAATGGTAATTAAGACAGTCTTTAAATCGTGGGAGAAAGAGAGCCAGAGAGGAAGGACAAAGTCGAATCACTTTGGGGAATGTCATCTCAGAAGGTGGGAAATGACCCTTGTGCCAGGAGGAAGAGATCTGTGAGAAGAGAAACTTGGTGGTGTGAGTCAGCCCTGCAGATTAGGAAGGCCCAGGGCTGGGAAATCATGGGACGGCTCACCCCGTGTTCCTTGTTCCTTTCTATCTCCAGCAACAGGCTGGGGGCTCCTTTAGACAAGCGCTTTCTGCTCAAGCCTGAGGACTAGAGCTCCAGCTCAGTGAGAGATGCCATCTCAAAACATAAGTGGAGGGTGACTGGGGAAGGAAATCCATTGTCAACCCCTGACCTACACACACACACACACACACACACACACACACACACACACACACACGGGTCAGCAAGCGTGAATGCAAGCATGTTTTCAATTAGAAGTATAAGCGGGCCGTAAGAATGCTTCCCAAGGATGGGGATGGGGACATAGCCCAGAGGTAGAGTGCTTGCCTGGAAAGCAAGAGGGCCTGGGTTCATTTCCCACCAGGACAAACAAACAAACAGCTTTGTTAAAGTATGGTGCTTTCCTGGTTTACACAGCAAGGTCCTAGCCAGCCAGGGCTGCCCAGCGAGACTCTGGCTAATGAAAATAAAAAAACAGATGATAGGTAGGTAGGTAGATAGATGGATGACAGATAGATTAATAGATCAATAGATGATTGATAGATAGATAGATAGATAGATAGATGATTGATAGATAGATAGTATGTAGATAGATAGACAGATAGATAGAGAGATAAATAGATAAATGATAGATAATAAGTAGTTTTCTCGTATACAATTATGATGGATATAAATTATGATAGAGAAATTTATATTTCTCAAGGTAAAAGCCCCAACTTTTCCAGTCAACTGTCAACTGAATTGTGTTGCCTTGTTTACTCATTGCAGGGCCTCTGCCAGTGACCACACAGGAGGACCATAGCCACTGCATCCACACTGTGCGCCCCTGCATGTGTCCCCTAGTGAAACTGCATGTGAGTGGTCAAGCTTAGAGTTTACAGCTACTCTCAGATAAGAGGAGCGCACCCACCCACCCACACAGGAATGTACTGGGTTGGTGCATCTCAATGGTACCACACACAAGATCCTGAACACTCTATCCTGGGCACCACAAATAAGTGTATTTCATATATCTACCCCAGTGCATTATAGACCTTAGCCTTACCTACTTCTATTAGACCACAGTTGGCCCAAATCATCTCATATAAAGCCTGCTTCACAGTTGAGTAATAAAGAACTCATGTGATCCTTTGACGGCTACAGTGAAAGCCAACAGGGGTTCTCTGGCTGTGCTTTCTCAGAGTCAGGAAACTGTAGGATGGGCCATTGTTAAGTGGGGGAGGCATCTGTGCACTCCACAGTAGAAAAATTCAGTAAACTAGCCCACGGGAGGCTGGAGAGATGGCTCAGATCAAAAGACTTCCCAGAGAAGGCCTGAATTTGGATCCCCAGCAACCCCATAAAGAACAGGGTGTGGCTCTGAGTGTGCTTAAAACCCCAGTGCTGGAGATGGGGGTGGCAGAGATGGGAGGTCACTGGGGTTCAGTGAGAGACCCTGTCTCAATGGAATCGGTTAGAGTGATAGAACAAGACCCCCCCACACCACACCGGTGCGCATGCCCGTCCCCTCCCCCTCAACACACACATGTGCACATACCACACACACCAATTAATAAAATAAACTACCACACAGTCCTGCTTCCGAAGCCAGGAGATGGCAGATCTCAGTCTCCTTTGACCTGCTGGAAGACAGTAGGGTTAGTCTCACTGGAATTTCCTGGAATACGGGGCAGCAGGATATGGCCATCTGCCTGCCCAGGACTCCGTGGTACCTGTGTGGCATGCGTGATGGGAAACTTGCAAAGGGAAGTCCCACTCCTTCTTCCAGTGACTGGGCCCCAGCTTGGCTGCTTCTTGGATGCTACAGAGGGATTTCCAAGAGGACCAAGGAAAGCAGTTTTGGTCTGGAGATGCAGCTCCATGGGTGGAGCGCCCACCTGGCATCCACAGAGCCCTGGGTTCCATCCCCAGCACCACATACACCACATGCCTTCAATTCCAGTGTTCGAGAGATGGATACAAGAGGATCAAAAATGCAAGGTCATTCTGGACTACATGAGATCAGTTAGGGCTACGTGAGACCCTATCTAAAACAAACTGGGCTGGAGAGAGAATCTAGTTAGTCCTTGCTGCAAAGCCTGAGGACCTGAGTTCTGTACCCAATCCCACATTATAGAAGAAGAAAACTCAGAAAGTTGTCTACTGGCTTCCCTGTGCACATTGTGACACAGACACAGACACAGACACAGACACACACACACACACACACACACACACACACACCATACATAAACGTTAAAAAAAAATAACCAACAAAACAACCAAAAAAAAAAAAGGAAAGCAATCAACACCACTGCTAAATCTGGCTCGCTCTTGGCCTGGGGCTACAGCTCAATGATAGACCACAGGCTCAGCATGCACCAGGCACAGGTCCATCCTTGCTTCTCACAACTGTGGCATCTCCTCTAGGGGCTGTGGGTATCCATCTCCACGGCTAGCTATCTGGGCTTCTCTGCAGGCTAGCCCCCTCCTTCCCATCAGTTGTTACTAGCGGGGCTGTTCTCTCTTCATGGTCTCCTGTCTTCCATCAACAGCCTGTTCTATTTCTAGCTCATGAATTGCTAGGCAACAGCACCCATTCTTGTCTCTGTTTCGATTTCTCTTATTATTTTTTCTATCTTCCTTGCATGGATACTCTCTGCAATATAGAATTCTGTCACTAGAGAAAGCAGATGTCCTTTAGCCATCCTCAAGATCTATTTAAACTTCAAAAAAGAGGTCCAATCCTGTCTCCTTTAGAAAGGCTCAATTTCTTCCCTTCTTTCCATAGGAACCAAGGTTACCAGACTGCCCCAGTTCACAAAAGAGCAGTATTTCTTTAGGCTGCTGTTCATCACCACTTCCATTCACTCTACCGCCTGCTCCACGTCTCATTTCTTTCTTTCCAAAGACATAGAACTGTCTTTTGACACATGCTGTAGTCTAACACATGTTCTGTTGTTAAAAGGACTTGGCATCCCAACAGGAAAGGAACCCCACTTGCATTCTGCCTGCTATGGTTCCCTTGTGGTTTGTTTCCCAGGGATGCATGTTGGGAACTCCATTGTCAGTCTGAAATGTGAGAGGAGGTGAGACTCTAAGAAATGGAGTCCAATGGGAGGTCCTCAGACTGTTGAGGACCTGTGTGTGGAAGGGAGTTCTTGTCTCCCTAATGGGTTCTCACCAAAACCTCTTCTGACTTCCTGTTTCAAGGTGTGATCCCTGACTACCACAGCTGCAAGCACTTCTAGAGATTGAGCCAATAGAACCTTCCAGGCCCTAAGGCTACAAGCTGAAGAAACTTCTTCTTAGACTGTAGCCTGCCTCGGGTACTTTGTGATAGCAATGCAGCCAAACTAATTCAGTGCTCACCTCTAGCCCTTTGATCACCTGAGTCTGTGCAGCGCTCTCCTTTGCCCCCTCTGAGTGTTCACACATGCAGTACAAGTTCATACCCCTGCTTGTTTATATAGGAGACGACCTCTCTGCCACAGATTCTCCCTGGCTCAGTCTACCTGGATTCCACCTCCCTGAATCAGGCAGCCCTGTGCCCTCTTACGGCTTCAGACTTCTGAATTGTTGCTAGGGTGACTGTCTTAGAACATGTTCCAGATTTCCTTTCTGATGCAACCAGTGGCAATTTAGGGGAGGAGAGGATTTATTTGCCTTATACTTCCAGGTCACAGCCCAATATTGAGGGAAATCGGTGTAAGAACTCAAGCAGGAACTTGAAGTAGAAACCATGGAGGAACATTGTTTGCTGATGCTTCACTGAGGTTCTCCACTCTATGGCTGGGTCGTGTTTCTGTTCTTGCTATCAGTGTCTTAGACTTCCCTTTCCCTTGCCCCAAACTGCAGGCTTTGCTCTGACTCTGCAGTGGAATGCTGAATGTTCCCCACCCCCACCCTCAAAGAGGCTGCCTGGGGTTTTCAGGAAATGCTTTGGCTACCTCTGCTGATTAGCACCATTTATAATCCAGCTCAGACCCGCAATATAACCTCTCCATCTGCTCCTTATTTGCCATGCAAGTAAAACGTCAGGGTGTCGGATTCCAGGCTGTCCCATCCCTTCCTCCCCCACACTCTGGCCCCTCTGAGAAGGCTTTCTTTAGCAACACCGTGGGGAACGCACCTTCCCCTTTCTGTTTCCCCATGAGCAGTGCCTGCAACGCACCTGGACCCCACAGGCCAGTCTCACCCTGCAATCTACTTCATACCAACAGTCAGTGTGCTCCACCACCCTGGAGAACTGATCCTTTCTCCCTAACCACTAGAGGCCAAGATCCCAGTGTGGGTCAAAGGTAAGCTCAGGTGTCTGCCCTCCCGGTCCACTTTGTTCATTGCTAGTTGCTCATGAGCTTCTGGAGATTCTGTCTCTGCCTCTCATTTTACTGTGTGCAAGCTGGGATGACAGACATATATAGTCACATCTGGCATTACATAGGTTCTAGGGAAACAAACTGAGGTCCCATGCCTACACACAAACCCTTTACCCAGTGGATGCTGGAAGGGTTTTGTGGTGAAACAGTACATTGGGGATCTCCAGCTGGGGGGGGAGGTGCCCATCCCAAACCCTGCCCTCACAGCGCCAAACACTGGTGCCTTCTCCGGAGCTGCCCACCAAACAGCAACTCCACCTCCAGAGGGTATTTAAGATCTGGTCCACAGATTTCCCCTTGTGGTCCCTCCCATCCCCCACCCACCGGCCCTGCCCGATGGTTTCTCCTCTTCCCCTGGGACCACCGGGGAATGGTTTGTTCAGATTAAACCTGAATTTTAATTTGGTTTTGGCTTGATTGGTTATGGTATTGCTGGAGCCACCCACTCCCAGACTACCAGGGGCTGTTTTCACTTCTCACGGGTATATTGGTGATTGGGGGGGGGGGGGGTAGGGCAAGGATTACCACAAAACGTACCACCGAGCAGACCTCACACCAGGGAAGCATAAAATGGCTGACTCTGAGCAGCGGTGGAAACAGTGGCAGACAAGGTTGTAAATGGAGGCAGAGTTTTCCTGTCCCAACCATGTGGTCCCAAATAATCACATAAAAACTTATGCTAATTGTGAATTTTTGACCTGTAGTTCAGAATTATTACTAACCAGCTCTTATATTTAAATTGATTTATTTCTATTCATCTGTGTATTGCCACGTGGTCGTGGCTTTTACTGGTCTGCTGACATGTTGCTTCTTGGGTGACTGGCTGGCATCTCTCTCAATGCCTCCTCATCCAAGTCCTCAGTTTGATTGTTCCACCTAAGCCTATCCTATCTGGCTATTGGCCAAACAGCTTTTATTATTAACCAATGGGAACAATACATATGTATAGGGTACCGAAGCATCCCATAGCACGAGGTTGTAATGGCAGGCTTTATGGGGGAGGGTATGGGGCATGCCCATAGGGAAATTACAGTGACCGTGAAAACGCGTAGCGTTGACTGTTAGTGCTGACAGGGCATTGGCCCTGAGTCAAGGAATTCAGGGTGGGGGCTGGGGGAGCACCAGGTTCTGGAAAGTGGGTGGTTCTTAGTTGGCTTACAGGCCATTTCCCCAGCTTGCCTTTAATGTTTTATGTCCTTTCTTGGGTTAAGGCTCCAATGATACAAAAGACAGTCACATGACCTCTGCCATTCCCCTCAGGCCCTTATGATGAGCACCTTAAGTTCCAGATCCTGTGTTAGCTGCTGAGAAGCTAAACACTGGAAGGCTTTCATGTCAACATTCCCATCTCATCAACAGGTCTCCTAGAGACGGTTTCACACCCACCCTGGGGACCAGGTCAAGCTTCAGACTCAGGCACAGTTGTGAGGCCCAGAAGCTGCCACCTGAAGGTCCAAAGCCTTTCAAAGAGGATTTTCACATTGTTCCTTACCTATCATTTCCTATGCATATTTGCAAATAAGATGGCATATAAATGTTTTAAAAATACTCCCAGTCAGATCTCTGTGAGTTTGAGGCCAGCCCAGTTTACAAGAGCTAGATCCAGGGCAGGTTCCAAAGCTACAGAGATACTATTATTCCTTAAAAAACGGCGGCGGGGCGGCGTGGGTGTGTGGACAAACACGGGATAGACGGCACGCAAAGGAAGAGACAGACACGCAGCTCCCACGTGGGTGCGTTTAATGGGGAGAGGGAAACACGATAAGGGCGGGACGTGCAGACACACGAGGAAAAAGGGGCAAGAGAGAGAAACCTCGTGGAGCGCTCGCTTTTAACTGCGGGCGCAAGGTTATCTGGGAGTGATGGTCTTCACCTGGGCGCGCCAGCGCGCCCAGGTGAAGGGAAGTCTGGGAGCTGTAGTTTCCAAGGAATAACATTCCAACCTTTTTAGTTTATTAAAAAAATTAAAATTGGGGGGGGGTCTTTAGGGAATGGGAATGGGGGCGTAGCCCGGTCTCTCATGACTGCTTCCTGCTGACTTTGGGCGTCGAGGGGTCCAGGGAATGTTCAGTTGGTCCGCTGGCGTTCTGGGCTGGCTGATTGAAGAAGTCACCTCCGTCCGGTTTTTCCTTCTGAGTAGCTGGGCTGGCTGATTGAAGAAGTCACTGGGATGCTGGAAGGCAAAAAATCGCATTAGTGGAGAAAGAAATTAGGGAGAAGAGATCTGGAAGGTTTGGTTAGAGGGGAAACTTAGGGGGTGGGGGAGGAGTCCTAGGAATAAAAGAAAGAAGGAGATAAAAGAAAAAAAATTAAATGATACTTATTCCGTTACTGAGCCGCTTGTGAATCTGCTTAGGTGAACTGACCTGTTAAGTGGCTTTGTTAAAAATCTGCTTACCGCTGGAGCCCTTGGCTTCGTATTTGATGATCTGTAATGGCAGCTGAATAGTTATTTAGAATTTTGGAGAAGGAAAGATGTATTAACGCAGGAGAATTAGGTGGCAGATGGGGTAGGAGGGGCTAAGCCAGGTGTCTTTTGGAACTTAAGGGAACAGGGTCCCGTCTGGGTTACCGTGTATGAAGGATTATTTTGAGCTGTGGAAATAAAGGGCTTGAGGTGTGTCAGATGGATCCAGTGGGGAACCCCTTTTAGCTTAGCAGCTGTGGGAGTTAAAAGAATTACTCTAAAGGGTCCCTGCCATTTAGGGGCAAGAGGTGAGGGGCGTTGACCTGGGGGTGAGAGCAATACCTCATCACCTATTTTAATTGGTGGAAAACATGCGTCAGTGCAGGGCTGAGGTAGAGCGTGATCCGCAAAGTCCCATAGAAGTGAACGTAGGTGTGAAAGAAGAGGGGTGAGCAGGTGATCGGGCAGGGGGGAGGTTTCTGGTGAGAGGCCGGGTGTTAAAACTGGCCGCCCATACATAAGTTCAAAAGGTGAAATGAAGAGGGGACCCTTGGGGAGGGCCCGGAGCCTGAGAAGAGCAAGGGGCAGAAGTCTTACCCAATCGAGGTGAAGTTCCTGTGACATCTTCATAAGGGCTGTCTTTAGAGAGCGGTTAGTTCGTTCTACCTTACCTGAAGACTGTGGATGGTAGGGGATATGAAAGTTCCAGGGGATTCCGAGTGCCTTGGACAGGGTTTGACAGATCTGTGACGTAAACTCTGGACCGTTATCTGACTGGAGAGAGGCTGGGAATCCAAACCTAGGGATAATCTCTCGGAGAAGAATGTCAGAGACTGTCTGGGCTCTCTTGTTAGAGGTGGGGAAAGCTTCAACCCATCCAGACATTGTATCCACCAGAACCAGGAGATATTTAATTTTCCTGACTGTGGGCATATGAGTAAAATCCAGCTGCCAGTCGGCTCCCGGGAGAGAACCTCTGGCTTGGTGGGTAGGAAAAGGGAAGCTGCGATATTTGGTCCTGGGATCTGACTTTTGGCAGATCTGACAGGAAGCAGTGGTGGCTTTTAAAAACCTGATATCGTCAGGTGTGGGTTTGACATGTGTTTTTACAAAATGAAGTAGGGCTTTTTCATTGGGATGAAAAAGCTGGTGTAGGTAGGACAGGATCTGTCGGGTGTTGGGAGATGCCTGTGGGACTGTGGGCTGTACTGTAAATACTCCCTGAGGTAGCCGAGGCAGGCCTGTATTCTGGAGTGCTGCCATCTTAGCTGCTCTGTCCGCTCGGTTGTTTCCCTTGGAGACAATGGAACTGTCAGATTGATGAGACCGGCAGTGAATAATTCCTATAGCTTTAGGGAGATAAGAAGCTTTTAGTAAGTTCATAATATGCTCTGAGTTGGTAATGGATCCTCCCTTCGCCGTGAGAAGTCCGCGCTCCTTCCAGATGGCTGCATGAGACAACAGAATATGAAAGGCATATTTGGAATCTGTGTAAACATTTAAAGACTGTCCCGCGGCTAACTGAAAAGCTCGGGTGAGAGCTATCAGTTCGGCTTGTTGATTTGTTGTAAGGGCAGGTAGTGCCCTGGCCTCGATTATCTCTGTATCTGACACTATGGCATAACCTGCTTTGCGCGTCCCGTCACATAGAAAGGAGCTGCCGTCTGTGTACCAGGTGTGAGTAGCCTGGGACAGACTGCCCTCCTGTATATGTGAGGGGTGGGGTAGTAGGTCCTCTAGGACCTCAATGCAGGAGTGAGATGGGGAATCATTAGCATTAGGTTGAGGTAGAAGATTTGAAATATTGAGAGGTTGGCAAGATTGGAAATTGATGCTCGTATCTTCCATCAGCGCCACCTGAAGGGAAAGAACTCGAGAAGGGGGTAAGGTTTGTAGACCTTTGTAGGTTAAGAGGTTAGACAGGTTATGGTGAGAGAAAACTGTAGTAGGTGCTCCAAAGGTTAGCTTTTTTGACTCACGAATAAGAAGTTCAGCAGCTGCCAAAGCACGTATGCAGGGTGCCCAGCCCCGGGTGGTAAGGTCCATCTTCTTTGATAGGTAAGCTACAGGTGCAAAGGAGGGTCCCAGTTGGTGTCCTAGGACTCCCAGGGCATAGCCCTCTTTCTCTGCTACGTAAAGAGAAAAGGGGCGGGTTAAATCCGGAAGATGGAGGGCTGGGGCTTGGATCAGGGCCTGCTGGAGTCTCCGGAAAGGTTTTGTGATGGGGTGAAGAAGGGGCTCATGTAGAGAGCCGAGAGCTGCTTCATATAACGGGCGAGCAAGGAGGGAGAAGGAGGGTATCCAGGAACGCAGGAAACCAGCCACTCCCAGGAATGATAAAACCTCTTCTTTGGTGGAAGGAACTGCAAGAGATTGAATTAGTCTTTTTCTGTCCAGAGTAATAGCCTTTTGTGTTGGGGTTATGGTCAATCCCAAATATGTTACCTGAGTCGTGGACAATTGAACTTTGCCTGGTGAGACTCTGTAGCCCTTTTTGGATAAAAAATTTAATAAGGCGGCAGTGTCAGTCCTGCTGGTCTCCAAAGATGGGCTACACAGCAGGATGTCATCGACATAGAGTATAAGCTTTGATTTAGGGAGAGGCAGAGAAAGCAGATCAGAGGCCAGAGCCTGGCCAAAGAGGTGTGGGCTGTCCCGGAATCCCTGAGGGAGAACGGTCCAGGTGAGCTGTGTAGAAAAATTAGTATCAGGATCTGTCCAGGTGAAAGCAAAGATGTTTTGAGATTGAGGGCTGAGGGGAATAGAGAAAAAGGCATCCTTGAGGTCCAAGACGGAGAAGTGGGAGGTCCCTGAAGGAATGGTGGACAACAAAGTGAGAGGATTAGGCACGACCGGGTGTAGAGGTACCACAGCAGAGTTAATGAGCCGGAGGTCCTGAACCAAACGATAAGTTCCGTTAGATTTTTTGACAGCCAATATTGGAGTGTTAAAGGGGGAAGAGGTGGGGCGAAGCAGCCCTTTTCTCAGAAGGTCAGAGACTATAGGTTTTAACCCTTTGAGGCTTTGGGAAGAGAGGGGATACTGAGCCTGGGTGACGTATCCGGTGGGGTTTTTTAACTGAATAACAACAGGGGAATGGTGTTCAGCGACAGCGGGATTTTGGGTGTCCCACACGAGAGGGTTCACTTGGGAGGCTGGAAGAGGAAAAGACATATTAGTGTCAGGAGATCGCGGGGTCAGGAGAAGCAGCAGCTGCGTCACCGACGAATCTGGAATGAAACGGGTTGGGGGCGCGAAAGAAATGAAAGCTCCCAGCTTGGTCAGAAGATCCCTTCCCAAGAGTGGAACTGGGCAGGTTGGTAGAACCAGGAATGAATGGCTGAGAAAAATACCTCTAAATACGCAGTTGAGAGGCGGGGTTTGGTGAGGTAGATAAGGCTGTCCTCCCACCCCAACAATAGGGGAGCTTGAGGGGGAGGTTGGTCCCCAAAATTCCCTTAGAACCGAGTATGTTGCTCCGGTGTCCAAGAGAAATGAGATGAGACGACCCGACACGGTTATCAATACCCGTGGCTCCTGGTTGCAGATGGGCGTGGCGGTCGGGTTGTTGATGGAGCCCGGGTACCTTCAGTCCTCCAGGGCCAGGCCCAGCAAGTCGGCCTGAGGAGCCTCTGGGCCCGTTGCCCCAGCATTACTGAACACACGGGGGCAGTCCACAGACCAGTGGCCCTCCCGATGACATTTAGGGCAGGGGCCCCGTGGGTTACGATGAGGATTGGGGCAGCCCTTGGCCCAGTGACCCGTCTTACCGCATTTGAAACAGGGTCCGGGGGGCGGCGGGGGAGCAGCGCGAACAGGGTGAGCAGTGAAGTCTGTCGCCTCAGCTGGTCGGGCGGGTGCAGTAATCACGTGGCAGTGATTTTTGGCTTTTTCGTTTCTCGCGTGGTAAACTTTGAAAGCCGCCTCCAGGAGCTGTGCCTGTGGAGTCTGGGGACCTTTTTCTAAGCGCCTAAGTTTACCTTTGATGTCTGGGTAGGATTGGTTGATGAAGTGAGACATTAGGAGTTGTCTGCCCTCGGTAGATTCTGGATCCATGTTTGTGAACTGTAACATAGCTTTGGTTAGTCGGTCAAGAAATGCAGAAGGATTTTCCTTAGTATCCTGAAAAATTTCTGAGAGTTTGGAATAATCTACAGGTTTAAGGGCGGCCTTACGGAGTCCCGCCATAAGACAGGTTAAGAATTGGTCTCTGGCCAGAATGCCGGCGGGGGAATTATAATCCCAGTGGGGCTCCCGGTCAGGCACCGCCTCCGCCCCGGGAGGGTGGGAGGCGAGAGTCTGGTGTACCTCGTCGGCGTACTGTCTCGCCTGTTCCCAGACACGTCTGCGTTCCTCGGGGAGCAAGTTATTGAACAGGAGGGTTTGTACGTCGTGAAAAGTTAGGGAATAGGACTGAGTCAGAAATTGAAATTCTCTTATGAAATTGGTAGGATTAGCAGTATATGACCCGAGCAATTTTGAGACCTGAGAGAGCTCTGATAAGGAAAATGGTACATGAACCCTTATTAGACCCTCCGAGCCGGCCACCTCCCTCAAGGGCAGAACTGTAGCTGGCTTGATTTGACCTGGGTTAGTCCTCGCTGCGGCCTGCGAACGGGTAAGAGGCGGGGTAAAAGTCGGAGCCAGACTGCGGGTGGATTTAGTGCCTGAGGGGGGTTTGCGCCGCGAAGAGGAGGAAGCAGCAGGGGGGGAGGGAGACCGGGAAGAGTCTGAAAGTCCTTCCTGCTGTCTGTGGCCAAAAGAAACGGTTAGCCGTTCGTGGGTGCGACTGCGCCTGCGGGAGAGGTGAGGTGAGGGTGAGTTGGAACTGGAATGAGAATTAGGATGTCGGCGAGAACGGAGGCTGCGAAAACTCCTTGGGGAAAGAGATCTGGACCTGGGGAAATGTCTGCGCGGAGATGGTGAACGGGAGGAAGGCCTGCGGGCAGGAATGTTAAAATGTCTGCGTATCGGCGGAGAACGGGATGAAGACCTAGACTTGTTAAAACGGGCTGTAGAAGGAAGAGGAATGTTAGAACGAGGCGCGCGGGGTGAAGACTTAGGATCTGTGGGAGGAAAAGGGGCGGGTGAGATTTCGTGCGGCCGAGGGGGGCGGGAAGGGGCGGTCAGGGGGCGGGAAGGGGCGGTCCCACGAGGCCTGGGAGGAGGAGGCTCGTCAGCCGGGTCCATGGCGGTAGCCAGAGAAGGGAATACCTGTTGGGAAGGGAGATTTTGTGAGGACAGTGCCAGGAACATGTGAGCGGGTGAGCAGTGAGCAACTGTAGAAGGATTAGTCTTTAGAGCCATGTAAAAAAATCCCATAATATACATTAACTCCTTCCATTTTGTTGAGCGGTGACAAAAATTAGCCAATTCACGTAAGATGTCAGGATCAAATGAGCCCTGAGGAGGCCAGCGGATATTGCCCTCCAATTTATAACGGGGCCACGTTTTGGAGCAAAGACGGACAAGTTTATCCATCTTAATGGACGGAATGAGGGCGTGGGGTTTTAGAGACTCCAGGAGTTGACCCAGAGGTGAATCAGGGGGAATAGGCTTAGATTGTCTTGAACCCATGACAGATCTGGCCGCTGGCGAGCACAGCAAGTCCTCTATCCAGGCGTCCGAGGAAAGAGGAGGCCGTGTTATGGGCGAAGATTGACTCGAAACCGGCAACCGACGAGTACCAAACTCGGCCGGCAGGAGGACAATCACGCCGTTAGGGCTGACCGTACAGCCGGAAAGGTGTCCACTCCGTTAGTGGACCCGACGCGGGAGACACAGATAGGAAGAAAGAGCAGTAGGAAAACCAGGGCGCCAAACCCTGGGGAGAAAGCGACTGAGAGCAATAAGCTCCCAGCAGCGGCAGAACCAAACCAGGAGCACAAGACCAAGAGAAGGGAGGGGGGCAATGGGAAGGCAATTCCAACCCAGATTAGCCAGGGGGAGCCGGCCGGACGTCCCTAGGCGTATCAAGGAGGGAAAAGCCCGCGGGGGGGGGACTCACGGTTAGTTGGAGATGGCCGTGGGGCGGTGGTGGTCCCGGTTCTGACTCTGTGTCCGGCGTGAGGTCCCGGACCCCGGGGGGCGCCAGAGGCCCGGAGCCCGGACCTCGGGTGGAAAATCCGGCACGAAGAAGTCCCCGAGTCGACGGCACCAATATTATTCCTTAAAAAACGGCGGCGGGGCGGCGTGGGTGTGTGGACAAACACGGGATAGACGGCACGCAAAGGAAGAGACAGACACGCAGCTCCCACGTGGGTGCGTTTAATGGGGAGAGGGAAACACGATAAGGGCGGGACGTGCAGACACACGAGGAAAAAGGGGCAAGAGAGAGAAACCTCGTGGAGCGCTCGCTTTTAACTGCGGGCGCAAGGTTATCTGGGAGTGATGGTCTTCACCTGGGCGCGCCAGCGCGCCCAGGTGAAGGGAAGTCTGGGAGCTGTAGTTTCCAAGGAATAACAGATACAGAGAAACCTTGTCTTGAAAAACAAACAAACAAATCCTGAGTCTCAACAAATGGTGTTGGGCAAGTGAGCCTTGACCACAGAAAAACCCTGTCTAAGAAGAAGACGAAGAAGGTGGGGGTTCTGGGAAAGAAAATACAGTCTCTCATAAAGGATCCATTATTTTCTATTTATTTTCTATTTCTTTCTTTAATACGGTTTAAGGTAGGCCCTAGGGTGGTCCCTGGGCTGGGTGATTAACACAACCCAACAGGAGGTCTCCACACTGGTCCTGTTCTCTCGACCAGGAGGGGTATTTTCCACTCCAACACTGGCAACGCACAGATGGTGAATTCCCATCCCATGCCAAGCATGTAAAATGGTTGAACCCCCAGGAGAACAAGAGAGCAGTTTCTTTAGTGTCAAAATGTACACTTAACCACACACCAGCAAGAACTCCTGGGCCAGCGTTCCAGGGAGAGAGACATTCATCTCCCACAAAAACTGCTGTTGGGATGCTCAGAGCAGTCCCATTTGTCACAGCTGAAGCCTAGAAGCAACTTGCTAGAGGGATGGTTAAAAAAGCAAGGTACATCATGCCACAGAACACTGCTCTGCAGAGAGAAATGAACTAGAGATGGATCTCAAGGGTGTACGTGAGGGAAAAGGGCCAACTTAAAAAAAATCGCAGACTCTATGGCTCCATTCATAAAATGTCGCAAAATAATAAAACCATGTCTAGAGAACAGATGAACAGTGTCTGAGTCTAAGCAATGGGGCCATCAGAGCTTGGACTGGAGCCTCTAAAACTTTCCTCTTTGTAAGTTGACGGCTTCAGGTGTTTAATTATAAGGACGAAAAGCTGATACCGCAAGGCTGGGGGAAGGCTGCAAGTTTCTGAAACTTCTCATAAATCTGCTCATATTTTACAATTAAGACACATAATAGTCTGATATCCCATGAGTTTTATGAAAATGGAGTTTCATCTGTTATGAAAAAATGATTAGGCTTCTTTTAGTGTTGTACAACTGCCAAAGACATGAAGCTTCAAGTTCATGCGTGGAGACAGCGGCGCAGATGTCCCATGTATCCGGTGAGATGCTAAGCTGGGGTCTCACACCAGATCTGAGTGACAGTGGGAGGCGCAGCCGCTGGGGACCTGCACTGCCCAGCTTCAAGAGACTTGCTGAGCTGAAAGTTGCCTTCAAGGAAGGTTCGCCATCGTGCTGGGCCGATGTTTGGGTGACAATGGGTTCTGTCAATGGCTGGGAATCTGGTTTGTCATCTCCGGTCATCTTGTGTTGCCATCTCAGGCACCTTATTGTCCTGCCCAGACAGGCATCTGATATCAAAGTCAATTCCTCAGCCACTCATACCTGGGGACTGGCACCTCAGATAAGGTTTGTGTCTCCGCTTTTCTCAGCTCTGTTGGGGACACGCACAGGCATTGGGCTCCTGGCTTTTATCTTTCCCAGTGTTGGCTACCTGTTGTTGTCTTTATTTAATGTTTTTATTTATACTGTATGGTGCACATATACATGCATTTGAGCATGTAGAAGTCAAATGCCACCCTTGAGTGTTCTTCCTTGGGTGTTGTCTGTTTTTTGCCTTGAGACAGGGTCTCACACTGGCCTGGAGCTCACTAAGTAAGAGAAGCAAGCTGGCTAGTGATCTATTCTGTTGGTCAACTAAGAACCGCCCACATTCTGGAACTAGGTTCCTCGGGGCACCTCCCACCCTACCTTCAATAACTCAGTGTCAATGACCCCATCATCATGAGGGGCCAATGCAACATGTTCCTACAGTCTTGTGTTCTCCCTGTGTGCATGCTCCATACCCCATAAAGCCTGCCCACCGCAGCTTGGCCTGCCTCTGTCTCCATCCTGCTCAGAGTCTGTTGGGTTGTGTGGTCTTTGTGGCATTCCTTGGCCCCCGTCAGTGAGATGCTCTTTCACCGCAAACCCTTTCATTGCTTGCTTGGCTTAGATAGGCTCTGCCTATGTCTGTGCTCCACTTCAGGGTCTGAGTCACACCAGGCTCTACCTGTCTGCTCCACCTGCAAACAGCTCACCTCCAGTTCACCTATCAATCTACCCTCTATCCAACACCACCCATTGGTCACGTGACCCCTCTCTATTCAGTCACCCCTGAGTAGAAAGAAGTGACCATTAAGCCCCTGGCACCCTTCTGGTACTCCTGGAGGAAGCAGTATCCCTGGACACAGCCCTTAAGGCCACAGTGTGTCCTTTTTCCTGACACCATTCATGATTCATGATTCTTTCCCCTGGATGGCACTATGTTCCTGAGCTTTTATTTTTGCTTTGTTTGCACCCAATCTCAGGCCATATTGCCTATACACAGTATGCAGCATGACTTCACATGGATCAGACAGGAGAGCACTGATCCTTGTCCAGTGTAGACAGAGACTGTGCTTTGTTTCTCAGCTGCCGGACCCGAATAATCACACAAAAACTAAATTAATCACAACACTCTTTTGGCTCTAGCGTATTCCTAGCTAGCTCTTACGTCTTAAATTAACCCACTTCTATTAATCTGTGTATTGGCATGAGACTGAGGCTTACTAGTAAGGACCCAGTGCTGTGTCCTTTGGCAATAGTGTGGCGTCTCCTCAACTCCGCCTACTCTCTATCTCTGTTCAGATTTCCCAGTGACTTTACTCTGCTAAGCTATTGGCCGAAACAACTTTATTCATTAAGCAATAATAGCAACACATACACAGAAGAACATCCCACATCATTCTGGTCTGAAAGACAGAGTCATGTTAGACATGCTGTTTTTGTCTGGAGCCTGTCATTAAGATTCCAGAGGCTTTGATGGACACACATCCAGTTTCCCACTGCCACAAGACCTGGCTTCCGGGCACCCAAGGCCACTTCTTTATGTTTCAACCTCCATGTCAGTGTGGGAATCTTTCAAGAAAGCCTTCAGAAAAAGCGTGGCCTGTAATTACCAAGACCAAGAAGGGGAATGTCTCTGTTAATACTGCTCCCCACGGAAGCCTCCGACTTTGAAGGAAAACATCACTGGCAAATGACCAGGTGGGCCGAGCGCAGCCTCTCCGTCTTCCCCCCACGAGCTCCCCAGCCCCTCTGCACTCCAGAAGTCTCGTGTGATAAGCAGCATCAAGTCCTCGTGTTCCAGAAGGTTCCAAACACTCTCTCAGACCGGCTCTCCCACTCACTGGCGTCTCTGTCCAGCCTTTCTCTCAGCATCAAAGGTCTCAACTGCCCCACTGCGCTTCCAAAGCACTCTGCTTGGGACAGCATTGCTAAAGAGGAACAGTGAACCGGAAACAGCTGTACAAAGAGCCCAGGGCTGGGTCCCCCGGGGCTCACGCCTGGCCATCTGGGTCTCCTCTTTAGGCTAATCGCCCCAGTTCTCAGAGAGGCAGCCCATTAATTCAGACAGCTGGGAAATGATAGAAACCAATTTTTTAAAAAAAAATTATTATTATTATACATTGTTTACATTTCAGGGTCCAGGGGACTTTGGACCTATGATCTTTTGCAAGCTGTTCAAGCCCAGAGGCGTGGGTGCTGAGAACTCAGGCCAAGACTCCTCCTTTCTTCTAGGGTTCTAGTTAGGGGATACATGGAGCCATTCTACACCAGAGGTACTGTTGACAAGTGGGCAGCTGGATGTAGACGTTTTCCTTTTTAGATCCAGTTTGAGGTTTTAATGGGATGCCTGACTGAATGGTGGGTTCAGTTTTTCTGGAAGCAAAATTTCTCCTACAGAATAAGAAAAAAATCTACTTCCTCAGTGAAGGTTAATTCAAGGACTTTGCTTTTGGCAATGAACTCCAATCTCAGGTATACACTGCAAAACCCAACACTGGGCATGGCTCAGAGGATAAAGTGTTTGTTGTCCAAGTACCAGGATCCGAGTTCAGATCTGCAGCACCCTTGTAAGAAGCTGGGTACAGTGATTCACTTGTAATCTCAGCATGTGGGAGGCAAAGACAGGAGGATCCCGGTGCTCACTGGCCAGCCTGTTTAGTCAATTAGTGAACCACAGGTTCAGTGAGAGATCCCGCCTCAAAAGTAAGATGGAAAGTGATGAGAAAGACCCGATATTGACCTCCAGGCTCGCTTTCTTTTTTCTCTCTCTCTCTCTCCCTTTCTCTCTCTCTCCCTCCCTCCCTCTCTGTCTCTCTCTCTGTCTCTGTCTCTCTGTCTCTCTGTCTCTCTGTCTCGCTCTCACACACACACACACATGCCAACCTTAAACTCTGTACTGAACAAGACGTCAAAAAGCAGGCATCAACCTGGAGAGCAGTCTCCTTCGCCCACACTTCCTCCTTTCATCTTCTCTGCGTTTATCCTGCCAGAATTCCCATAACGCAGGAGTAATGAACCCAGCATCAGCCTGTCACTCCCTGCCTGGGTCAGCGACTCTGCTTTCATTCCCAGATGTGATGATCTCTCGCTTTAGGAAAATAAATGCAGGACAGGATGCTGGGTCACGGGAACACAGACTGAATACGAAAATAAAAAACTTCTAAGGAGATTTTAATGCTCAATTTAAAGGAAGCCAGTTACACATTCAATTCCAACGTATTTCCAAAATATCAGCTCACGGTTTTTAATATGATACAATTTTGTCTGAACTTTTTCACTTTTTTTTTTGTGGAAAGCTTTGATACAAAAAGTGATTTTTTTCTCCAATGTGTTTCTTCTCCACCTTGCCACAAATATTATTTTAGTAACAAAGATCTTTTTAAAAGATATTCTTTAAAAATGCTTTTATGTATGGGTGCTTTGCCCGAGTGTGTCTGTGTACTGCATACATGCAGTACCTGCAGAGGCCAGAAGAGGGCATCAGATGTCCTGGGACTGGAGTTAGAGACAGTTGGAAGCAGTCACAGAGGTGCTGGCATTGAACCCAGGTCCTCTGTGAGAGCAGCCAGTGCCATCTCTCCAGCCCCAGATGCCAAAAATCTTACCGCAGAGCTGGAAACCCAGAGTGAGTGCTGTTTCTGAAGGATTAGATTTCCAACTGAACTGTGATCCCTGAAAGAGTAATTTGACTTGAAAGCAGACACCTTTCTTTCTAAAACGCTGAGTCAGGGAACTCTGGGTTCTGCGGCCTCCTGCCTCTCTCTTGCTTGTCTCTCCTTTTGCTGATGGCCTGGGTTATTTAGAAAGCGTTAAATGGCAAGGACGCAGGTCATACATGCACAGGCTGTATCAGGCAGCCGTGCCACTATATCAAAAGACTTGTTAGACTATGGAAGCAGCAAGTGATGTGAGAAGTCCTTCTGTGTGTGTGGTGCTTTTATTGGTTAATAAAGAAGCTGCTTTCGGCCAACAGCTTAACAGAATGTAGCCAGGCTGGAAGGGATATATACAGAGAGAGTAGGGGGAGTCAGTGAGACACCATGTAGCTACTGAAGGAGACAGATGCTGGGACTTTGCCTGGTAAGCCACAATTATGTGGTGATACACAGATTAATAGAAATGGACTAATTTAAGATGCAAGAGTCAGCCAGAAATATGCTTAAGCTATTGGCCAAACAGTATTGCAATTAATACAGATTTCTGTGTGATTATTTTGGCTCTGAGGAGCCGGGAACAAATGAGCAGCCTCTGCCACTGCCAACAAACAAGTCTCAAATATTTGGGGTTGGTATGAATTTTTGTATGATGATAAAAATTTAAAGTTATATTTACTACAACATTATATATTTCAATTCTGGCTTAAAATATACTGTATATGATGATAACATTTTAAGGTTATAAAAGTCTACTCATACTGACTACCAGGTCTAGACACAGTTTACCTTTCTACCAGATGATAAAGGTGGAACCACAAAACACATCTCAGTGTAGCTGTTTTGCTATTCCGTATTTAAAGGAATTCACTTTGCAATGATTGCGCTTAACAATCAACCACCTGTGCCTCATGACGAATGATTGGATAGGAAAAAGGTGTAAAGTTTACGCAAGCTATTAGGAAATGAAAGTTTAAGCTGTGAGGATCTAAGACAATGTTTTTAAGATACATAAAGGCAAGTTATAAAGGTCTAAAAATGTTTTAGGGCGTGCAAATGCAGTGTGTAGAGCTATAAGAAAGTGATTTAAGGTATTTTTGGCCCTCATCCCTCTCCCTGTTGTTGCCATACTAAGGCTTCAAATGCTCAGGTTTCACATTAGTCAGTGGAGCTCTGAGGAGCTGCTACTCTAGCTCTGGTGAGCACTGTCCACTGTTAGCATTGCCACAAGCTCAAGGGTTTAAATTTCCTTTGGTTGTTCATAGGCACGCTAAGCCCAGATGTAATTGATCTACAGACACAAGCCTGGAGTAATAGGCCAATTTTTATCTCCCATCATAAAGTCTCCTGTCATCTCCGACCATTCAGCCTTCTGCATACGCTGTCAAAATTAAGCCTAAAGCAATTTGTTTAAACTAACAATCAAAATTAAGTAGACAAAAGATGGTTATAAAAGATTGAATTGTTGAGTAAAATAGGTTAAATTTATAATACTATTGCATGGCAGGAACCCCCAGGCTCAAGTTGCTCCCTTAGATGCTGCATAGGTTCCCTTGGAGGGGGCACCATTCCACCAGGTAAAGTTGAATGCTAGCCTCACTACAGGACAAGGATACACGGGAAAGAAAACCTCCAATAAATGTGCTGTTTCTGCCTACAGCTGATGAGGACTGACAGCCTCTGGCTGTGTTGGCTCGACCTCTGAGGTCACAAAGGCCTGGCAAAACCAAACAAGCAAAACATCCTCCTTATCTCAAGACAATTACTCCTCATGTGTCACAGGACAGGATGGATTCTCTTGCCTAGTGGAGGAGCTCAAAGTCTGCACCCACATCTTAAATGTCTCAAACAATGGAGATGAGAATAGCAATGACTCTGCACTCAGTGTCTCCCGAACTGACCCATCAAGATGTTGTGAATAAGGGAGTCTTGTGTCTAAGCCTCCACCCAGCAGGCAAGAGACGTGCACGCTGGCTCAACTGGCCATGCCCTATCCCTGGCATTCGTTTCTTCCTTTTAGTAAATGCTAGTTTCAAAGCTCACACCATAACTACCTATGTTCCCTCATTAAAGGATGGCCAGACACTCTCAGAGCAAACTCACAGCGTTGGAGAGTTATTCAGAATATCCAAGCGACATCTTCAACAGTTTTTGTTTGTTTGTTTGGTTGGTTAGGGTTTTTTTTTTTTTTGGTGGGTTTTGTGTGTGTGTGTGTGTGTGTGTATGTGTGTGTGTATTTGTTTCTTTCTTTTATGTGTAGAGTCATCAGCAAATGATTTTATTGTGTGATACCCCAAACCCTCAGATTCGTTGCAAGGAGATGACTCAGATTAAGAAGATTCTCTCCATCCTGGGCTTACCTGTGGTGCTTTGAGAACATAGTCCAGTCTCTATCCAGAGAGAGAGCTTCAGGGACAGCGCCACACTCTCACCTTGAAGCCTATAAGGAGTGCGCAGGTGTTGGCAGTGATGCTTGTGGGTGTTTTCAAAGATTTACCAAAAGCCGGTGTTTTCTAAGGCCCGTTTAATTTGCTTATCTTACTTTATAAATTTCACCCCTAAACAACTAACCTAGCCTTAAATAGAACAATGCTAAGAAACATGCTTCCAGCTGTCACTCCATGGTCCTGCTGCGGTCCTGGTTCAGGTACCGGGATGGGGAAGAGGCATTAACACAAAGAATTCTGTCTGACCACCAGATGGTTTTCACACAAGTGGCTAGCCCCCAAAAGCTCAAGCTATCTTTTTTTTTACACTTCAAAAGCAAGAATGTTTTCCCCATACTTCAGTTTTAACCTCAGGGGGAAAAATGTATGTTTTTGTTCCCCCAACTTTTACATTGAAACAACTTTTAAACCAAACACAATGTTCAAGATTTTGTTAGCTTGGTTAAATATCAAACAAGGCATACCCTGTCCTTACAAAGCTAAAAGGGGATAAACACAGACACATATTCCCAAGAACAACAATATCATTCAAAACTTAACAAAACATATTTATAGAAATAGGGTGGTTTGCCATAAACTGCTTGCATACAGTTAGCTTGTATGTCTCTAACTGTTCCCTTGCCCTGCAAAAAGGTCCTGCACTCCTAAGCCTCTCTATACGTAACTTGAGAAACATCAGCTCCCAAAGAATTTTTGAGAAAATGTTGGAGAAAAAACTGGGGTTTCTGGATGATTACATCTGCATAACCAACAAAGTGAAACTAAAGCCCACCAAGAAAATCACACACATTATGAGAGAGAAGAGAGCGTGCGGGCCACTCGGTCCCAAGCGGCATTCTGCACCGTCCCAAGGTCCACTGCTTCCTGCCGAGTGAGAGACATCTCCATGGGCTTTGCCTCATGAGACCAGCATTCATACGCTCATCTGAAACTAGGCCACACGGCTTCCAACGCTGTCAGTATGTGGTGACCTAGAGATGTTTCCATCAACAGAGGGAGAAGAGAACCGGCTTTAGCCTTCTTTGTTAATTCAGTCCACACCACGTGTAAGTTATTCTTACAGATTTGGTATGGCTGACTGCTTTCATCTTTCATATGTTGGTTGAGTGTATGGGATGAAAATGTTATAGAGAATTTTAAAATGTTCTGTTAATAAGGTTAAATTTTTTTAAAAAACTGTAATATAAAAGTTTTCATTGTGTAACTTTGTCTCTTAATGTTCCCCACAAAGATGTATGAATATTATCACCTTCTGACTTACGTTCTGGGCCCTTGACCACTGTTAGGTTTTATCGTGGCGCCTGGGATAGACCCTCTTCTAAGGCACAGTGTTGCGCCTCCGTCACCCTCTGTCACCCCTGGAGCAGTTACTGAGAGACAGATATTCCCAAACCCCTGAAAGGAGTTTTGGGTGACCTCTGAAAAGGGGAAGGGGACGTGGGTCATTCAACTCATGGACCATCCCTCTTCTTGCCGCTCGGGACATTGATCTGGGGGACTCGGCACCGCAACAGCCAGAGTGAAGTCTTCTGTGTCTCAGTTTGATGGAGGAAGGTCATTGAGCAATAAAGAAACTGCTTGGCTGGCCCTGATAGGTTAAAGCATAGGTGGGAGGAGTGAACAGAATAGAAACACGTAGGGCAGGGGTGTCGCAGCTGTTTTCTGCTGAGGAGGGTCTCTGTGGGATGGGTAGTTCTCGGTCCATCGATGAGGGCATCCTCTAGTCCGTTAGCAGGAGAGCGTCTGATTGGCTGCGATGGATCAGGTGACTGGCATCCTATATTCCTGAAGAGACTCGAGGAATAAGTATTAAAGGCCTGTAAGCAGACGATTTGGTCACAGAGCAGAACTGAGAGATTTTCTGGGAAGGCTGGGGAATCGGGAGGAACAGAGTGGGAGAAATGGAGTGGGCTGTTTCATATCCTCTCAGAGTTCGGAGTGATAGTTTACAGCTGAAAGACTACATTTCCCAGCTTCCCTTGTGGACTACAGACGCTATTTCTGTTCCCACAAGGGCCCACATCCCATCTTCTGGGGGGATTTTGGCCATCAGCACACATGGGTGACAAAAATGCTCCCTTGCCTACAGTCAGACCAAGGCTCTTTCTTCCCACCTTCTGTCTCTGCAGCTGCTTTAAATAATATAACAATATGTACATGTTTCATATAGGAAAACACGAATATTGGGGAAACACCCGAAAACTCATTAGTGGTTGTCTCAGTTTCAGCTCAGTTTCAGATTGTGTAGTTTGTCGTTTATTTTCCCGTGACAAAGTTCCACTATGAAGTGGAGGGACCTTCATCCTTTACCACTGGTGACTGGCTAACCCTCAGAAGCATAAATTAGCTTTTTCTTTAAAAAAAAAAAAAAAAAAAAAAAAAGGGTCTCTAGGCAGGCTTGTTAACTCCCTGTGTAGCCAAAGATGACCTGGAATGCCTGACTCTCCTGCTTCCATCCTAGGGCCAGGATAACGAGTGTGTAACACCATATCGATTTTAAGCAGTGCTGAGGGTGGAACCCTCATGCCAGGCAAGCCCCCTGCCCCGCAGACTGAGCGGCATTCCCAGGCAGGCAGCAGTTGCTCTTCCCGTGCAGACACTCCTTGGAGGAGCCTGGTGTAATTATCTTGAGAGATGCTTTCAGAAACAGAGGGCCTCCCAAAGTATATGCCACAGAGAACAAAGCCATCAGAGGCCACCCTCTGGTTGTGTAACTGCTACTCTACACCACAGGAAATGAATGGCCACAGCACAGGTAGCCAGCTTGGGAGTGGCATAAAAATGCTGTCCCTAAAAACAAATTATACCCTGGTATAAAACCGGAGTCCCCATGCCTGAGATCTAGGCATGGCTATGGACAACAAAACCAAGACCAATGTAATTACTTCTAATGTGCAGTCACCGCCAAAGCCCGGCCCCACTGTCCCCCAGCCTGCCTGCCCACAGTCGGGCTCCTCAGAAAGCAGGCAGCTCTAGGTGGAGGGACTTCTCTGTAAAGCGGCTCTCCTCCCCTGAGGCTGGAGTAGGGCTATATCTGCTTCTTGTTTCTTATCTGGGTCAAGCTGACCACAAAAGGGCATGGAGAGATGAGGTGCCCAGTGCAAGTGAGTGTCCTGGGGGAACAGAGAAAGAGAGAGGGGGGGGGGCTCATAGTGGTTTGTTCCTCCTGCAAAGTAAACCACATACAGCGGTGCGGTCAGACGCGCTGGACACAGGGCGGGACCCGCCTGAGACAACATCAGCATGCCCTGGGCAGTAGGAATTTTGAAAACTAGTTCTCCCTCTCATCCTTCACTATGATTAAAGGAGTACATCTGTCTTGACCTCAGTCCTTAAGTTAGACTTGGTGCTGGAAAACTTGTAATACTTTTGCTTGGAGAAAGGATAGCCTTGTTTTGAAAGCTATGTCATCGGGAATCGCCAACCATGAAACCCCCAGGACTGAGCAAAAGCAGAGTGCACCTGTGGCAGCTGCAGCAGGTACAGGGGCTGCGTCGTGACCTAAGGTGCCCCCTGCTCACCCTATGCCCTGCTGGATGCCTTTTGTGGTCCTCTGTTCAGGAGGATTCTCCCATAGCATCCTTGTGGAGCACTTATCACCCTGGCCATTGGATCATTGTGCTTAATGTCCATCTCTCCCTCTAGAAGTACGCAATGGTCAGCCTCATGGGTGACTTGTTTGCCACCTGACTCCCTGTGCCTAGAGCCGTGCTCTTGTGTGTGTTAGGAGATATTCCCCGAGCAAGTGAATGGAAGGAGATGGGGAAGTAGATGGGTTGATGGATGTATGCGTGTACGTGCATATAGAAGATGGAAGGATAACTTATGAATAAATGGATGGGTAGATGCATGGAAGGAGATATAAGTTAATGGATTAGAAATGGCAGGTAAATGGAGATATAAGTGACAGACAGACAGAAGGGTGGATGATGTGTGGTCACTGCTCTGCTGCTGTGATAAAATGTTATGACCAAGAACATGTTTTGGAAGAAGGAGTTTGCCTTGGCTTATGGTTCCAGGGGGGTAAAAATCCATCATGGCTGGGAAGCATGGCGGCAGCAATGGCAAGAACGCCGGCAGGAGAGGGAGGCTGAGAGCCAACGCCTTGAAACTCAAGCACAGAGTAGAGCAAACAAACTGGAAATAGGAAGAGGCAGTGTAGTCTCAAAGCCCTCCTCCTGCAATGCTCTTTCTCCAGCAAGCCTTCACCACCTGAGCCTCTCCAAACAGCGCCACCAACTGGGGACCAAGTGTTCAAAGGCCCGGATGTGTCCATTCGAGGGACATGTCCATTCAAACCACAAAAGAAGGGTGCATTGCTAAGTGATGGGTGGATATAAATGGGTGCGTGGAACTCACAGGTCCCTGAAGCATTCTGCTCCCTAACTTGCTGATTTGACCTCCGCCTAGTATCTGCAAGCACATTTTTCTGTTGAAAGGCAGAGGATACGGGTATGTGGATAAGAGTCAGGGCTGCTGGAATCAAGAGGTAGGCATGGTATCTCTGCTCCAGATGCACTGGGTGGAGCCAAGAGCTCTATCCCTCGAGGAGGCAAAGCCCATGACTGTCAGGCAAGCCTCCTGGGCCCCATCTGCAGAGCTTAAAGAACAAAGCCCAGTCTGTCTCCATATGGCCCCCTCGCCCTATAAACTGTGTGTGTATTTATGTAACACTTCAGGCTTGACGGAAACCAGATGTGATCAATAGTGATTTGCGCTGCGTGGGAACGCTGACATACCAACCTATACATTTTTTTCCCTATGGATGCTTGCACTTAGCAATCAGGCTTTAAATCTCAGCTTTGAGCACTGATACACATCCATTAACTTCATTCTTCTGCCAAGCAGAAACATCTGGTAACTTCTATGGGATCTGTTAGGCATATGAAAGAAATACGTCTGTGAACAACTCCCATTATCCGCCAGCCGAGCACAGTACAAGGGATGGAACGCGGAGAAGAGATGAGAGCAAGGGGGTGTGGTACCCTGCCCCTCGCTTGGGTGACCTGGTGGGACGACCCAGGGCAGGGGTTTCTAATTATGATCTTAAGAGTTGTCATTTACCAACTGCTTCCATTGTTCTAGGCACCGGACCACGGACAGAGTAACAACTGTGATTCCCCAGCACAGCAGTTCTCTTTCCCAGGTGGGCAAATGGCGGCACGGGGCTGACTTCTAACAGCAGCAGGGTTTTGAGGGGAGGGAGGCAGAACCCAGCCTCAGTTTTCAGACTCTATAACATCACCTCTTTCCATGAATATAAAGCCATTTGAGCAATACCATTGGCCTCTCTCTGCTTCCTGACTGCAGATGTGACGTGACCCGCTGCATCAAGCCTGCCATCACGGATGCAGCTCACCATGATGGACCACATCCCCTGGACAATGAGCCAAACTAAGCCCCTCCTTCCTTGAATTACTGTTGCCAGATATTTTGTTGCAGCAGCAACATAAGTAACTGATACATCATCTCAAGAAAGACTACACAGATCACTGTATTCAAACCTGAAGACTCCCACAGGCACGGCACTTCCTTCCTGGTCCCTGATCCACCTTCCTCACAACACCACTCCTCCACCTCTGTGTTTATCTGCTACCATCAGAAGGAATGGGTGTTCCAAGAAGTACAGAGATTGGGGTCTGCTTCATTCCCATCTGTATTCTCAGAATCAAGAAAGTCATCCAGAAAAATGAGCATCAACAAATGCTCGAGGAAAACCCAAATGAATGGCCAAAGTACTTACTTATTTTTTAGGATGTATTTGTTTTTATTTTATGTGCATGAGTACTTGCCCCTGTGTGTGTGTGTGTGTGTGTGTGTGTGTGTGTGTGTGTGTGTGTGTACTACCTGTGATAGGTACATAAGAACAAAAAGAGGCCACTGGATGCCCTGAAACGGAGGCTACTAGCTGTTACAAGATGCTGTCTGAATGTTAGGAACTAAACTGAGGTCCTTTGCAAGAGCAGCAAGTGCTCTTAACACCGAGCATTCTCTCCAGTCCCTGGTGTACCTATTTCTTTTGGGAATGAATAAGAACTGATAACAGAAATGCCAGTCACAAATAAATAATATATAGAGATAGATAGATGATAGATAGATAGATAGATAGATAGATAGATAGATAGATAGATATTTGGGTTGTTTTTTTGTTTTGTTTTGTTTTTTTGGTTTTTCGAGACAGGGTTTCTCTGTGGCTTTGGAGCCTGTCCTGGAACTAGCTCTTGTAGACCAGGCTGGTCTCGAACTCACAGAGATCTGCCTGCCTCTGCCTCCCGAGTGCTGGGATTAAAGGCGTGCGCCACCACCGCCCGGCTTGATTTTTTTTTTTTTTTTTTTTTTGAGACACAGTTTCTCTGTATATCCCTGGATGTCCTGGAACTTATTCTGTAGACCAGGCTGGCCTCAAACTCAAAGATGTGCCTGCTTCTGGCTCTTGGGTGCTGGGTTTAAAACTGCCCAGCTAATAAATACTTTTTTCAAAAAACAAATTTTCTGCATGTAGTCATGGTCCAAATGTGAAGTCTGTTTAGAGAAACCTTAAAAGAGAATGAAGTTGATTTGGGGCCATTTCTCTTCCAGCCGCACCCGGGCTTACAGAGAGATGCATGAGGTCTCAGCCCACCAGCTGGCTAAATCCCGGATAAGAGTAATGGAGAATGATGATGTCAACCGTGTTTTGTTTTCAATTCTTAGTATAAAACTGAGCCCAGAAGTCTGAGTAAAGCAGAACACAAAAGACCAACTTTTACAAACAAAATCTGAAAGTGTAGCTGGGGAGAAGGGGGTGAGGAGGAGGAGGGAGAGTGCAGACATTAATGCATTTTATTTCATATCGAGAGGAATCGAGACGCTGAATAAAGTTCCTAGGACAGGAAATGGAAATTTAAGTGCATCATCATCTAAGGCAGTTGATAAAATAACAAAAAGTAATAGAATTATCATCCTGAAGGAGGAAGAAAAGCAAGAGGAAAGTGGAAGCTAAGACAAGAAAATGCCCCTAATTTCTGGTGGGCAGTGTGTTAGCCACATGGAGAACTAAATCTCAACAGCAGCGCTTGGCATCTAATTGTGGGCGGCAACCTCAGAGTCACCAATTCACAGAAACTGCCTCTGTGTGTGTGTGGTGGGGGGGCAGGGATGATGAACTAGGTTCACAGAGTTCCGAAAAAATAGTCTGACCTTTTGATAGGAGCTTTTTAGTGTTAGGTGTATTACCCTGGGGCTAGAGCACAGACTCGGTGGATGAGAGCGCTCTTGCTGCTCTTGTAGAGGACCTAAGTTAGGTCCCACCACCTGCATTGCAAGGCTCACAATCAATCACCTGTAACTCAGCTCCAATGAATCCAGTGCCCTCTTCTGGTCTTTGGTGGTGGCTGAATCCACATGGATGTGCGTGCACACACACACACACACACACACACACACACACACACACTTCAATATTTTTAAAAATAAGATTTCTTACCAGAGATTATCTTAGTTAGGGTTTCTATTGCTGTGAAGAGACACCATGACCAGAGCAACTCTTATAAAGGAAAACATTTAATGGGGTAACCCCTTACAGCTTCAGAGGTTTAGTCCATTATCACCATGGTGGGCCACGGCAGTCGAAGCAGACCTGGTACTGGAGCTGAGGTCCTTACATCTTGACTCAAAGGCAACCGGGAGTGGACTGAGACACTGGTGTTTCTAAAGCATATACAAAATCTCAAAGCCCACCCCCACAGTGACACACTTCCTCCAAAAAGACCACATCTGCTCCAACAAGGCCACGCCTCCTGATAGTGTCATTCTCTTCCGGAGCCACTTTCTCTCTTTTTTAATGATTTATTTATTTTTATGTAAATCAGTGTCCTGCCTGCACATATGTCTGTATAATGGTGTCAGATCCCCTGGAACTGGACTTATAGACAGTTGTGAACTTCCATGTGGGTGCTGGGAATTGAACCTGGGTCCTTTGGAAGAACAACCAGTGCTCTTAACCACGGAGCCATCTCTCCAGTCCCATTCCACTCCCTGGCCCCCAAAAGCTTGTAACAATATCATAATGCAAAAAGCATTCAGTCCAACTTTAAAAGTCCCCACAGTCGATCACAGTCTCAACAGTGTTTAAAAGCCCCAAGTTTAAAGTCTCTTTTGAGATTCATGCAGTCTCTTAACTGTAATCCCATATAAAATCAAAAAAAGGCAGATGACAGACCTTCAGCATATTGCGGCACAGGATACACGTCACCAATCCAAAACATAGGGAAGGGAGAACAATGAGGAAACGCTGGAGCAAAGCGAGACCTACAACCAGCTGGGCAAACTCCAAACTCTGCGTCTCCATGTTTGATCTCAAAATGCTTCAGACCTCCACTTCCTTTTATCTTCGTTGACTGCAACACACTTCCTTCTCTCGGGCTGGCTCCACGTCTTATTAGTAGTTTCCCTCGGCAGCCATTCCGCTGCTCTGCCATCTCTAACGTCTTGGGGTCTCCAAGGCAATGCAGGTTCCAACTTCACACTTCACACGATGGCCTCTCTAGACCCCCATGCAGGGACACCCCTGACACATGCCTGTCCGCATGGCTTTCCTTAGTCCCAGAGAGAGACCCCGTAACTACTCTCCTCTATCCTTGACTATAAAGCCAGAATCATGTGGCCAAAGCTGCCATGTTCCGCTGCTTGCTGGGGCTGGAGCATCACCCCCTTGTTCAATCACATTTTCACCAGCTTTCTGTTTTCTGTGGTTCCCTTCACTGCCTAAGCTTGGTGGTCCTGGAACTCGCTCTGTAGACCAGGCTGACCTTAAACTCAGAGATCTCCCAGACTCTGCCTTCCCAGTGCTGGGATTAAAGGTGTGCTCCACCACACCTGATTCTAAGCTTTTCGTTAATTACTTTCTACAAGTTGGAAGATCAGCTGGGTGGGATCTTGCTCTGAGGTCACCGTTCCCTTTATTCCATTTCTTAATATTTGTATCTCCTTGAACACAAGATTTAGCTTTATTCCACTTCCTGGTGCTCCATTTCTCCTCAAATTTTACATTTTCTTGCTCCTTTTCATTAGAAATCTGTATAAGAGTGACCAATGATAACCACCCAGCAGTCTATATTAGGCTGGTTTTAGATTTTCTCTGCTAAAGGAATTAATCCAAATCTCCTCACTTTAGCCTCAGGCAGTCTTTTCAAACAAGAGCAAAAAGCAGCCACAGTCTTCACCAAAATATCACAAGAATTATCTCTTAGGAAACATTCTAAAATTCTCCTCTGAAACTTTGAGTCAGCTCCTCACAGTGCAAATCACTCTTACTACTACATATCTGGCCCATCTACCAGCTGGGGTTATGGCGTCTCCCATCGGCTCTCCTGAATTGCAGTTCACTCCTTGGTATCTCTTCTGAGAGCCTAGCATAGACCTCTGCCATCTTGGGCCCCTCATAAGGCTTGACATCCTTGCAACCCATGCCCTGTGTGTCACAGGCATCACCCTTCTAGCACCAAGCCCGCCTCACTGAGGGTACCACTGGAGGAGGATGTCAGGTGTCCTCCTCCATCACTCTCCATCTATTCCTTTGAGACAGGGTCTCTCACTGATCCTGGAACTAGGTTGGGGGCCAGTAAGCCCCAGCCATGCTGCTGTCTCCACCCCACGCAACACTCGGAGTTCTAGGTTACATGTGATCATTCCTGGCTTCTTATGCAGATGCTGGAGATTCGCTCTCAGGTCCTCAGGCTTGGGCCAGCTGTGGGCTCCAGTTCCAGCACAGACATCCCAACCCTGTGCTCCAAATGCAAACCCTCTCTCTCTGTCATCCTTCCTGAGTGAGCCCAGGGCTATCACCCCCAATGTGGAAACCTCATAGTTCCAAGCAGCTCTCCTTGTATCAACTGACCTGCTAGATCAGGCTCCACGTGCAAGTAGAAGAGATGGCTTTGGAGGGCAAATCTGATCACGTTGCTCCCCACTAAAGCCCTCCAGTGTGAGCTCAGTCTCTTCATGGTGACTAAATCCAGGGCCCCCAGGCCACCCTGACCACACTCTCCGGGTCCCCATTGTCCTGATGCCATCCACATGCCTCTCTCACAAGCAGGAAGTTTGCACTCTAAGACAGCGGCTCTACCCCGCTTTGCTGAAATGGTGCTCCCTGAGACTGGTTTTTTTCCCTTCCAGCTGCTCAGTGACTAAAATTTCAAAAGTCTCTGGCCCCACAAGAGGCCATAGCGTGTTTTTGCTGTTGTATGCAGATTTTATTTGAGATACTCGTAATTATTTATGTGTTTATCTGTCCTCCCACCAGACCATGAGTTAAAGAAAGTAAGAAGGTTTTGTTGTTGTTGTTGTTGCTTGTGCTTTCTGTACAATATACAAAGTACTTTTGAGAAAATAAATAACTCAGCTGTGAACATCTGCTGCCACATAAAGCCCCACAGTTGCTTCCCTGGCACCCACCCTGGGAGTCTCTTGTGGTCACTGCTAATACCACTGTGTGAGAAAAGACCACTATCACTATTTTGAGCTAAATTTGAAGCAAGCCGTAATTAAATACTGGCCAGGCCCATTCCATGGGTCCCAGAAAACGGCCACAAGTCACATTTTGCGGAGGTAAAGACAAATCAATAAGGCTACCATATTTCCCACCAGGTCCAATCAGAGGCAAGCATACATCCTGACGTATTTCCTGCCTATGTACTCCCCATCTATGTGTGATCAAGCATATTCAGTGCAGATGGGTCAAACAAACTTCTTCAGGGGAGTGAACACATGCGGCTTGATATTGCCCATAAACAATAGTCTCCAGCATTTCAGGAAGTATCTGTCCTTGGGCAAGGGGTTATAGGTTAGAGGCGTTTTTGTTTGATGGATCTTTTAGGTGCAGTAATTAAAACTTAATATGTAAGTTTGGCTCTCACAGTCACCAGGACAAGGCACTCCAGAATGGGCATGTTAAAACATGGCTCTCTGTTTTTTGTTGTCCGTTGGTTCTGGAGGCTGCAAGCCTGAGAAATGGTTGTGTGAATCCTGCCTTCCTGCCTTCCTGCCTTCCCACCCTTGTCCCCACGAGCTCATCCATCTTTGCCCATCTGTGCCCTCATTTCCTCTCCCCCCTGAGGACACCAGTCACTTTGGACTAGGTGCCACCCCTCTAACTTCATTTTACCATAGTTCCCTCCTGTAACAGTCTCTCTGGGGCTGTGATAAAATAACCCGAGAAAGGGTTTATTTTGCCTCATAGAGGGTAGAGTCCATCACTGTGGCAGCAGAGGCAGGAAGGGGAGGGAGAACAGGAAGTGAGGCCAGCCTATAAAATCTCAAAGCCTCCAGCCCCCCCCCCCCAAACTTCCTCTAATAGGGCTCAACCTCTTAAGATTCAATTACCTCCGGAACACCACCACCAACAGGAGAAAAACTATATAAATACTAAGCCTGTAGAGGGTGGGGCATTTTGTATGGAAATCTTTAAAGTTTTTGTCTCCTGGTCAGGGTGGTGTTAAGTTTTGAATTCCTGGTTAGTGGGAATCTGCCTCCACTGATGTAATAAGCCAATCAAACCGAATTAATAAATCCAGGTTTATTCTGAGCAAAGCATTCCTAGGTGGCTCCAGAAGAAGTTGAGAGGACCACGAGGGGAACCCTCGAGGTGGGGACTTTATAATGCTCTACTGGAGCAATGGCGGGCCTTCTGAGATGCAGCAGGGTTTGGAGAGAGATGGGGGAGGGGGCTTGGGATGGGGCTTCTACCCGAACATTCCAGACTCTTTGGAGACATGGATGCCAGGGGCTGTGGTGAAAGGGGCATGGAAATATGACTTTGGAAAGGATACAAGTACATCTGGTACACACACTCTGTGTCCAGTGTACCTACATGGGCCACCACTGTCCCCTTCCAAGGGAGGAACCACTGTGAAGCTGATGGACTGTACCTTGTGGCCCGTGGTTCTTCCCAGTCCCTCCCAAGGCCATGAGCCTTGCTGGAATTTGGCCTTGCCCTGGTTAAGGTGCCCTTAGAGAGGGGCAGGGCTTTGGAGGAAGAGTTGGGGTGACTCTCCAGAAAAAGATAAGGCCCAAGAGCCTGGACAACCCTTGTGGTGCCCCAGGCAGGAGTGACTGACTGGTTTGTTTCGGATGTGATTAGCTTCCTAAAAGTCCTTTTAAAAATGTGTTCAGCTGGAAAATAAACTTCCCTCCTCCTCGGTCAGACAAGACAGGAAGTGAGACTCTCAACTGACAAATGGGGGACTTTTATTCTGACAAGGTCACTTCAAACTACCTAGAGCAGATAAGAGTGCTGCCTCTTCTGATGCAGAGGGCTGCCAAATGAGGGGAAATTTGCCGAAGTCATTTTGCTGTTAAGATGCACACAGTAGAGACTTCACATATAGGTGTGAATTGAAGCATCACATGGAACTGTTACCCAGCCATCATAACTAACAGATTTTTAAAAGACACGGGGCACTATGTGGCACACATCTGTAATCCCAGCACTAAGGAGGTAGAGACAAAAGGCCTGTAAATTTGATGTCAGCGCAGGCTATAGAGCAAGCTGGAGACAAGCCTCAGATACAGATCAAGTCAGTGACTCAAAAAGAAGACAGAGGCTAGAGACTGCCGAGTTTGTCAAGCAAAACCCTGAATTAGACCCTTGGGCCTGCACAAATCTTCACAGCGTAAAACCATTGTCCCACAACACACCTGTAATCCCAGCCCTCTAGAGGTGGGGTAGGAGGGTCACACTTGAAAAAAACAACAACAACAACAACAAAGTAAGAGGAAACAAGGGAAGGAGGGAAGGGAAGAAAGAGGGAGGGAGAGAAGAGGGTGTTTGGAATTTGTGGGACCTGAAAATAGCCTGGGAATGAGGGGAAACATGTTCTATGGAGTGACAGAGATTCAGGATCACTACGGAGGTCAGTCGTGTGGCTGGGGATTCTGGAAAGTCCCAGTGGTCCCGAACATATCCAGAAGTGGTTTCTAGAATGACTGGGCATAGTTATCAGAAATGTAGATCTTCCACAGACAGTCTTCTCTTTTAAAGCCTGCACAAGCTAATACTTGCACAGGAACCTCCGCCATTCCACTCAGTTGTCTGCCCACGCTGCAGTGAGCTCACCTTCAAGCCAGTCTCCCCCACAGTAAAACTGGGAAGGAAATCAGCTACCACTCAGAGAGACTTGAAGCTCACAACAGGGACATCCATTTGTCCAACTTCCCACCCAAGTGTAGTGGTTTAGATAAAACGCTGTGGTTCCCCTAGGGGCAGCAGGCAGGGGGCCACGAGGGGCATCCAGGTCCCACCACCTGAGGTCTCTGTAGGTCCCAGGTGGGTGGGAGGTTGGCAGGACAGCCAGTCCCACGAGGATCCATGGTGGGTGGGAGACGGATAGGCACGCCATACAGAGTTAGTATTTATTTAGTGGGTTATGGAAGGAAAGGAAAGGGAAGAGAGGGAGGGGTGGAGAGAGAGAGGAGGTGGGGAGAGGAGAGGAGACTACAGCCATCTCTTCCGAAGAGAGACCAGTCCGAGAGAGCGCAGGCAGCTAGACTAGCTGGCCAGTGAGCCCCAGAGATCTGCCCATCTCTGTATCCCCAACTCTGGAATCACACACCCATTTTTGTTTTTATTCCATTTTATTTTTTAGTGTGGGTAAGGGAGATTCCTCTCAGGTCCCCAGGCTTTCAAGGCAAGCACTTCACTGACTGAGCCATCTCCCTAGTCTGGTCCTGACTTGTTCTCTCCCATGAAGCTCTATAAGCTCTTCCTTCTGCCAGGAGAGTCCGTTTAAAGAGTGGGGCCAGAAGTGGAAATTCCTCATCAGTCCTCTCAATCCTTCCAGGATTCCACAGGGAATCTCCAAAGTTCATTTTAATCTCATTGAAATCATCATAGAGCTGACAAAAACCCGATGTAATTTTCGAAAAGAATTTTTTTTTTTTCAGAACCTGACCAGCAGCTGCTAAACAAAAGAGCTGAAGGGCCTGTGTGTTTGGCCTGAGCAATGAAGCAGCCCAGACTAGACCAAGCCAATCTGAGGGCACTTGCACCGAGTGCTGTCTTGTCACACTGAAACTCTAAGAAGCTGGCAGACCCCAGGCAGAAAACAGAAGCTTCCAGACGGCTTGAGCCAGAAAGGATGGCATCTGCTCAGCCTTTGCCAGAAAATAAAACAGCAACAACAATAATGCAATCCGAAGCTGACCAATCAGCCTTTGGTCCTCTTCCTCTGTTTTCCTGTTCCCATCTTACAAACCCCACTGGTCTGCCACAGTCCTGTGGGAGCCCTTGCTCTGTTCTGCAGGACGAGGCTGCCCTGGGTCACAATCAAGTAAATGACAGTAAGAATAATGAGTAAATTTTGTCTTTATTTTAAAAGATTTATGTATTTATTGTTGTTTTGGGGGGTGTGTATGTGTGTGTGTGTGTGTTCTCAGAGGCTAGAAGGGGGCATTGAATCCCCCGGAGCTGGAGTTAGGCAGCTGTGAATCATCTCACATGGGTGCTTGAATCCGAAATGTAAGAGCAGCCAGTGCTCTGAACCTCTGAACCTCTCTCCAGCCCTTTGATTTTTGTCCTTGGACACAATATGTACACTGGCTCCACAGAGTTTCTGGTGGTTTCTCTGGGATGTAATCTGCAGTGTGGTATGAGACACCCAGTCTCTAATTTGTTCAGACAAATCCTGCATATGTATGATTCCTATCTTTACTGTCTTAGTATATAAAATATTGTCATCTCTTATGGAGGTGTAATAGAAAGCACAGAGAAACACATAAATCATAAACGTGTACACAAATGATAGGAGGGCACTCTTGGTTCTCTACGCAGTGAAAATTCCTACACAATTCCAAAAAATGGTAACCCGGGGTGAGGACAACTGGGTGGGGCTGGCATCTGCCCACCCATTTCCCTCCTGCACAGCTCAGCCTTGCACTTACACACTTGGAAGCTTCCTGAGTTTTAGGGACTTTGGTAGGGCACCAGATTTTCATTGGGAAAGAGGAGAACTTGTGATACCCAAAACAAAAGGCCAGGATGTTTTAACAAAACCTCACTCTGAGGTCAGGAATCTTTCCTATTCGCAGCTCAGGTCAGTAAGTCACAAGAATGAAGATTCAGTTAGCAGAGCATTTGCTGTGCAAGCATGAGGACCTGAACCTGGATCCCCAGTACCCTTATCAAATGTTTTACACGGTGGAATGTGCCTGGAATCTCAGCACTCGGGAAGCTGAGGCAGACGCATCCTGGGGCTTGCTGCCCAGCCGGTCTTGTCAACGTGGTTCAGGGAGAGGCCCTGCCTTGAAAAATCAGAGGGAGAAGAAATCAAGAAGGACACCTTCTGGTTTCTACATGCATGTACACAGTCAAGCACACACAAACACAGGGGCATATACAGCACACACACACACACACACACACAATGAAGAAATAAACTAGGGATGGCAAGATAGCTCACCGAGTGTGTTATTACTTTCCTGTCGCTGTGATAAAACACCACGGCTTTCAATTTAGCTTTGGTTTCACAGCTTGTTACATCAGGGAACGTACTGCCAGGCAGAAGGGTCCAAGGGTGAGGGGACTACAACAACAGGATGTGTGGCAATACTGTCAACCCTCAAGTCCCACCCTCCTAAAGGTCCCATAATCTCCCCAAGCAGGTCACCAACCAGGGGCCAGGTGTTCAAATACATCAATTTATAGGGGCATTTCTTATTCATACCACCACAGCAGGTAAAGGTGCTTGCCATCAAAACCTAGGTGAGTTCAGTCTCAAGAGTCTACATGGTGCAAAGCAAGAACCAACCCCTACAAGTTGTCACTTGGTAAACACACACACACACACGTCGAAACCATTTTAAAATAAACTAAGTAAATTAAACTTAAAAAATGAAGGTGCTGAGCTGAGCCCAGGGTGAATACAGGGTCTGCCATGGGGAAAAGACTCTTGTGAACACAAGCCAGGTCCAAGTAGAGAAATGGGGCTGAACAATAGTCAAAGCCTGGAGAAGGTGTCAGCCGTGGAAGGTAGGCCGCTGGCTAGAGCCACTTCCTCCCACAGCAGTTGGCACAGGATGCATTCAAAAAGAAAGAGAGAGAGAGAGAGAGAGAGAGAGAGAGAGAGAGAGAACAAAGGAAGAAAGAAAGGAAAGAAAGAAAAAGAAAAGGAAAAAGAAAAAAAGCACTACTCATCTTCAAAACTGCAAGGCTAAATCACCCTGCTGGAGTTAGTAACAGTCCCAAGTCCAAAGCACAACACTCCATTCAGGCCTTCGCCATAGCAAGTTTCGGCTCCAGGTCACACACGTGATTCAGCTTCGGTTCCCAGAAACTGTGAGGGAGCTTCCTAGGCCATTCCAGTCTTCCAGCTCTTGAGAAGCCCTGTCAGTTTATATTCTCAGCTGGGAACGCAGCCTTGCCCTTGCCCTCAGGTTCTACACACACACACACGCACACACACAGACACGCACACACACACACAGAGGCACGCACACACGGGGTGGGGGGGGCAGGCATGTTTCTTGGCTCCAAGTCATGGCTTTTGTTGTGGCACCGTAACCTTTTGACATGTCCTCAGTGCTGTGTTCCTTGACAAGAAAAATGTGCTTACATGTGTCAGGGTTGTCTTTCCCTTGCTCCAAGTCTTTTCTCTCTCCCTTTGAAAGTGGTTTTCTCTAATGAGCTTTTTTTTTTTTTTTTTTTTTTTCTCCCTAAGGTCTGCCTTTTCTTATTCTGCTTTGTTGTTGTTTCAGGAACGATCTTCCCCAAAACCTCGGAGGCTGCCACCTGAAGCACATTTGTGGTGGTTGGATCCATCCCACACTGACATCACCTGCCACACAACACAGAGACATCCATTTCTCCCATCAGTTTTGAGAGTTTACAGCATCCAAATGACTAAAATCAGCCACTTTTGTTGCCTTTTGGGTTTGTGCCACGTTTCTTTGATTTTTAAAAGCTAACAAGGCAGCCCAAAGACCCCAGGGAACCTCCAAGATGCTTTCAGTGGGCCTAAAAGATCAAAATCATGACATACAATATGGAAGAGGTGATGGATTTTAATAAAACAATGCGAAGTTTGCTAACATGCTTTCAGATTCCTCTTTGAATTAACCTTGAGGAAACTGTCTGATGAGGGGTTGGACCAAAAACTACCAAGTACCTGAAGAGACTAAGAACATGTCCCTCCACCATCTGGAAGGAGTGGAGACTGAAGGAGAGATACTTGCCCCTCCCTCTGACTGGCAGGCGAATGAAACAATGGTCCCTAAGAAGTTGGAGTTGCCCCCAGAGTCTTGGGCTGGGAGAAGGAAAAGGCTGAAAGTCCTCTGAATAAGGTTCCACTGCCCTGGACAGGACGGCTGGCAGTGTGGGTCACAACCTTACAGCCCCTCCCCTCCCACCCCACCAATGGCTGGGAGAGTTGGTGTGACTCGGCCGGGGGTCTGCACGAGAGACTGGAGCCAGGCTGGTCTGGGTTGGTGTTGGCAGAACCATCACAACCGGGATGACCTGTTACTCTCATGGCTCTTTCCTGCTATTCAAACCTACACCTCCTGCCATGGTGGACTTGGGGGTCAGAAGGCCCCTCTGTATTTGGTTCCCTTTCCAGAGAGCCACACTGGGTACACTTCTTTTCTCTGCTTCTCACTGCTGCTTGGCTGCTTAATTGGCTCAGTGAGGATGGAAGACCGAAGGGACCTGTGAAGGTTCCAGGGCCCTAAGGACTCAGGTAACACCTCCTTCACCCGGCTGCTTATCTGGATAGGTCTGAAAGTCTTCTTAGACTGTTAAAAACCACTCACAGCAGGAAGCAGAGACCATCATCTGGCTAGACTTTAAAGAGCTTTACACAAATGTCAAACAAGTCCATCTTTTACAATAATGAATCATCTAATATTATTTTAAGTGAATTAGATAATGCTTTAAAATTTGTTTTATTGTCTAATTTTCAAATCTTAGGGGATACAGCGCACAGAAACAAAAAACTCTTTGAAGTCATCAGTATTTCTTTTTAATGTAAAAAGAGCCTGAGACCAAATGTTTAATGAACCTTTGATTTACCAGAACAGCCTGAAATCATCCCGCAGTCTTGTCCCTCTCTAAACTCCCAACCCCACCCCCTGGTCACTGAAGCCTCCCATGAATAAAGTCCCCCTGGCCTGGACATTTGACCAGCAGCGTGGGTCCCTATCTCTCAGCCCCTTCCTCTCTCCCTCCATCTCCACCCTCCAGCCACACATGGGCCTTCCGTGATCTCTCCTCCACGGGCCTGCTTGCCGTTTCCTGTCCCTAAAAGGTTCTTTCCACCTGTTGCTGTTGACTCACGCCCATGAGTCAGTTGGCATGATGTCACTAAGGACAGGTAAAGCTAGACTCGGGAGGGAGTTCAATCAGCGGTTTCCTTGTAAGCAGGGAACTTGGGACCCCATAACCCCAGCACCTGAACATAAAGGCACATGCTTGCCATCCTAGTGCTGGGGGACTAGAGACAAGGGGGCCCCTGGGGCTTACTGGGCAGCCAGTTTAGCCTAACCAATAAGTCCAGGTCCTGATGAGCCCCAGATCCCTTTCTTAAGAAGACAAGGAGAATAGTTTCTGAGTAATAGTACATACACACACACATACATGCACACAGATGTATACACACAGAGACACACAGAGACACACAGAGACACACAGATACACACAGACATATACACACAAAGGCACAGATACACACAGGCATAGATACACACACAGAGACACACACAGACACAGATAGGACACAGATATATAGACAAACACACAGAGAGACACACAGATACACACACACATACACAGAGACACAAAGGTGCAGATACACACACAGACATATACACAGACACACAAAGGCACAGATACACACAGGCATAGATACACACACAGACACAGATAGGACACAGATATACAGACAAACACACAGAGAGACACACAGATACACACACACATACACAGAGACACAAAGGCACAGATACACACACACAGACACACACACAGAGACACGGATAGACACAGACACAGATATATAGACAAACACAGAGAGAGACACACAGATACATAGATTCACACAGACAGACAGACAGTCTTTAAACCCATGTAAACAAATAGCAAAGACAGTCAGTGACTTGTATAACTAGAGTTCAAGGTCAGAGTAGACTGCCAGCAAGGGCTGAACAGAGACTTGGTAGTGTCACTTTTTGTTGGCTTTGTAAATAGAATTCATTATCCAGTTGGGTCGCTTCATGATGCTGGAGTAAGTGCGAGAAAACCGAGAATGCATACTTCCTGGTCAGCCCAGGTGGTTCAGCCTTTCTTCTTAACTATGCAAAAAGCCAGGGAAAAGAGAGCCCTGAGTCACCTACCATTTGAGCCACACTGTGCCTTCCCACATGGCCACGGTGGACATTCTGCCTTCCTTCCACACTGAGCTAACCACATGAGGGCTGCCCTGATGGAGGCTTATCCCAGAACCTGGTGTCAGGAGGGGGCGGAAGATGCTTGGTGCCTGATTAATATTTATTAGTTGGAGAAAATAGATAAGGGGAAGGGGAGGCAAAATTTGCAGCCAAATTTAGTCTAGGCGTCCCTGAGAGACTTTTACACAGTCTTTCACATCCTGAGGAAGTAAAAATGACAACTAGAAAATCTAGTTTGGTGCTCTGCCCTGGGCCTTCGCTCTTGCAGCTTAGATCACTGTATTTACCACATATGAAGAATGGAGTTTTGAACCCAAAGGCCAAAGCAAGGGATGATGGGACCTTTTTTCTATCTTGTCCATCTTGTGATGGAGGACTTTGCCCTGGGGCAAAATAAGTGGTCATCTTGATGCCTGGGGCCAAGTCCTAGCTCTCCCTGTATGAAGAGGGAACTGTTGTTTAGTTCTTACGTAGCGTGGGCATCTTAAGATACTACCTCATTTCTATGACATAACAGAAAATAAGGATCTAGCTCATGTCCCTGGTTCCTGACTCACCACTTCTTAGAGTTACAGAGTGTGTCTTTTATATAATAATGAGACGACTGGTGGGGAGGGGCAACCCTGGCCAGCTTCAGGGTAAGGACAAGCTTCCAGAAATCCAACCACAAGATTAAAGGACTAAAGCTTTCTGCTCTACCCCCCACCTCTGGGGAGCAGAGAGGGAAGGAAGGTTGAGTTGATCATCGTGACCAAGGATGGACCTAATCACACCCTATAGTGAGGCCTCCATGGACCCCACCCACTACCACCCCTACCCCCCCCCCAGGGAGATTCAGAAAGCCCTAGGCTGGTGAATGCATCAAGGTTCTGAGAAGACCACAGACCAGAAACTCCTTTTGCCCCTCCCATGCCCGACTCAGCACGTCACTTCCGTGGGCTGCTCCTGGACTGTGTTCTTTATTAAGACTAGTGAGTGTGACTGTTGTGCTTTCCTGAGCTCTGCGAGCCATCCTGCACGTTCTCTGATCTGAGCTAGGAGTGAGATTCAGGTCAAGGACCTCCCCCCCTCCCCCCGCGCATGTGTAGCCTGTGCAGTACCCAGATCCCCTTTGCTATAGAACTCACAAGCACTGATTTCACAGGCGACATGTGAAATTGCACACGACTGCCTTTCTGCGTGGAATTCTCTCCACCAGTGAAGGAGCCCAGCATAGCTGGAGGCTGTAATTTGCAGAGCTTGTCTATCTGTGGCATGCCTCTGGTCAGGTAGGGACCAGTGCTAACGGCCTTTAATTACATAGGTTAGAAGCCACAGCTAATTCAGGACATGCCAAGACATTTGACATAAATACCAGAGTGGCCGAACACCAGATGGCAGGCTGACCAGTGCCACGTTACAAGAGATAACCAGACGGACACAAAACAGAGAAAAGCATGAGATGTGTAATGCTTGCTCTTCCTCAAATACGGGATCTGGAATTCCTGTATTCCAGATTGTCTTCAAAGGAGACCTCAGTTCCCTAGCATGGGAATTTCACACCAACTGTCAATCATTAGCGTGGGATCATCTCAAACACATTCAGATATGCCTTGCCTCCATTAATATTTATAACTGTACGGAGGCCCAGAAAAGCCTTAGAAAGTGTTGAATAAAATTGTCTGATCTGGGGCCAAATGGATAGACGTGTAGATAGACACAGACCCTCCCTGCCTTAATGGGGGGAAGTGGGGAAGTGTGTGTGTGTGTGTGTGTGTGTGTGTGTGTGTGTGTGTGAAAGTCCTCTGAGAAAGTGCAGTAAGGAACCGTGTCTTTTATAAGAAAGATCCCAGCTCAGCACATGGCTAAATCCATTAGCTAATATTGTTTAACCACTGATTACTAGCTATTGGATGCTTTGAGGAAAGGCATCGATCATCTGTCTAGAAAGCTTTCTAAATCAAAGGATGTGATTCTATATTGCAAAGTATTTGAATAAGGGAGATTTGCTTAATCAGACATACCCAGCCTTTTGACATTGTGACCCAACACTATCATCCTCAAATTTCACATTCAAGAACTATTCAATGGAAGTTAATAAAACTCCCCAAATCTCATCATGTTTTATTAAATTTATGAGTTTGTGTTGGGCTGCATTCACAACTGTCCTGGGCCACACACAGCCCTGAGGCCACGGGTGAACATTTAGACCTTCTACATAAGAGAAAACGTAGTTTTGGTTTAATTTAGTTTGAGAGCTTTGTGTATTTTGAGACAGTCTCACTATGCAGCCCAGGCTGATATCAAACTCATGATTCCCCTGTCTCAGCCTTGTGAGCACTGAGATTACAGTTATGAGCTGGTACATCCATGTTTTGTAATCCATGTTTTGTGTATCCATGTACTCAGAAAGTGGAAACCAAAGCATCCCAAGTTCAAGGTCAGCTCGAGATAGACAGTAAGATCCTGTTTCACAAACCAAGCTTTTAAAGTCATAAGAGATGATTTTCCCATCCAGTCATAATATTATGAAAAGATTATAGAAATGACTGGATTTTTATTAAGTATACATTTTTAAGGCTGTACTGTAAACAACCTCCTGGTCAAACATGATTTCAATCAAAGGGAGAATGCTTCCCTTGAACACAACCAGCAAGGGCAGAGCCAGGCACCAACTGGCAGTCTTCTCAGCAGGTGGCAGAGTGCCAGATTCCTCAGACCTCCTTGAAAAGTCCAAACAATCCCTGAATAAAGATGTCTGTATATGTCGGCTCTTCTAAAGCAGTATTTGGATTTTTGCTGACTACAGTTTTCTTTGAAACAGGGAACAAGGGGCTGGAGAGACGACTTAGCAGTTATTCGTGCTTGCTGGTCTTGCAGGGGACTGAGTTTGATTTCCAGCACCTGTGTCAGAAGACTCACAACTCCATGGAACTCCAGCTCCAGAGGATCTGACACCCTCCTCTGGCCTCCTCAGTCAACTGTGCTCGTACATGTGCACACACTCATTAAAACGAGTAAAGACAAATGTCTTTAAAAAGAAAGAAATGAAAAGCTAATTGAATACAGCGTGCCAGAGAACCATCACTCTTGCCTCCAAAATGGAAATATAAATTCTTAGATGTCTGTAAAGAGGCTGTCTGAAAGTCACATGACTGGGGTGCGTCATCCTTTCCTCACCTTGGCTGCTGCTAATGACTGAGAGACAAACTGGAGTCAAGGCAGACTCTGTGGAGTGACATTGGGTGACTTGTTCTTAACTGTGGGGGACTTCGCCATAGTCCAAGAGGATCTAGGAGACACTTTTTAAAAAGAAGATGGGACTATTTTTGTTTTATGTGTGTAGATGGTTTTGCCTATATGCATGCCTGTTCTCTACACACATGCAGTACCAAAAGAGACCAGAAGAGGGTGCAGGATCATCTGGAACTGGAGTTACAGCCGGTTGTGAACCACCATGCGTGTGCTGGGAACTGAACCCAGGTCCTCTGCAAGAGCAATAAGTGCTTTTAACCACTGAGCCATCTCTTCAGGCTTAAGAGACACTTTGATTACCCTAGCAGGGAGAAGCCAGGAATACTGCAAATGTCCCACAGTGCACAGCAGAACTCTCTATGAGAGGTGATTATTTAATCTGGAATGTAATCTCACTTGTGCTGAGTCTGAGAAGTCCATGCCGTGCTAAATACAAGCCTCTCTCTGTCCTGTGTCATGTCCCTGAAGCAGCCCAGTCTCTGACAGGAAGCTCGTTCATGGCCAGAAGCACTGGTACTTGTTATCAGTCCGTAGGCAGGCACTCCAGGATGAGGTGGGGAGAAGTGAGGTTCTACTGTGCCTGTTGTCAAAATGAAACAACAGAGACCAGGTAATTTAGAGTCCAGGAAGTCCCAGGATAGAGTGCTAGTGCCTGGTGAGGGCCATCTTGCTAAAGCATAATATACTGAAGGATGTTGCTCAGTGGAAGACAAAGAAAGTGAGTGTGCTAACCTGGATCTCTCTTATAAAGACACAGATATCATCACAGAACTCTTCCCCCACGACCTTGTCTTATCCTCATTATTACCCACCCCCCAAGCTCCACCTCCAGTTTCACTGACATAGAATCCAGGGCTAAGTTTTCAACTTTGAGGAGCATTCGTGTCACAGAAGGTGATAAAGGCACAGAGTTAGACTTGAGGATGCATCCAGGAAGAGGGTAGAGGCTCCAGTCTAACATGAGTGATGGGACCAGCTCTCAGAATCTCAGCCAGGTAAGTGTCCAGAATGTGGGCCACAGCAAAGGATGTCCTGGTTCCAGGGTAACCAGACCAGATGCCTGGATTATGATTGCTGAGGGGCAGGCAGGACTCCGGGGTTTTCTGCTCCAATTAGCATTTTTAAAAGGGGGGGGGGGCTTGAATGAGTCTTGGAGAGCCTTATCTGTAATCCCAGCACTCTGACAGGAAGAAATAGGAAGATCCTTAGTTCAAAGGGAGTCTAGGCTACCTAGCAAGCTCTAAAAACTAAATAAATAAAATGAATAACAAACAAAAGAAAGATTGCACAGCTCTTTGGCATCCAGCTCCTTCTTCTAAGAGTTCAATTAACACTGATGATTCCAATTAAAATGAGAAGCAACCTAGCTACCCTGAACCTGCATCCTAAAGCAAAGAGAAAGTTTTAAAATCAACCCAGTCTTCTCCAGATCAAAGTTTAACATTTCATTACAACCTATTGAGATTTCCCGAAAGAGAAACAGAAACACACACACACACAAACACACACAAACACACACACCTCAACATCCTTCAAAGTCCCTACCTAATTTGAAACGTCTCTTTGTAACTGGGTTTTCACGATTTCATCCTTTCAGTTTTGAACTCTGCAGCACCCCCAAACCCCACTTTTGTATGCTTACATTTCTCTGCCTTTTTCTTTTGCTGTAGCCTTTCTGACTTTGTTCTACTTGAGCTGTTCTGTTTTTTATTATTTTAATACTTTTTTTTTCCTTCAATGCTCCTGTTCCCATATTTACTGGGTCCCTCTGGGGGAAAAGAACACAGCAGTGAGGGCAGGATGTGGCCCAGGAAACCTTCCTCCTCTTGCAAAACTGAATCAAATCCAAATCCAAATATTTATTTAATCTAAAATGAAAACTGCCAAAGCAAAGCCCCAACTGCCTTGCCACCGTTCTGACATGTAGTCAGTCCACTAGAAGAGTTCCTCCTAGAATCCTTCACTCTTTGACTTGTCCAGTCCTGAAAAGGAAGGCCGTGGGCACCAGCGAACACTGGGGTTTCTGACCAGACTACCCAGGAGGTAGTTTGAATGTAAATGAACTCTATAAACTCATAGGGAGTGGCACTACTGGAAGGCGGGGCTTTGATGGCGTGGGTGTGTCCTTATTGGAGGAAGTGTGTCACTGTGGAGGTGGCCTTTGAAACCTCACATATGCTCAAACCACACCTAGTATCTTAGTTAACTTCCTGTTTCCTGCAGGTCAAGATGTAGAGCTCTTAGCGCCTTTTCCAGCACCATGTCTGCCTACACTCCACCATGACGATAATGGGCTGACCCCCCTGAAAATGTAAGCCACCCCAGTTACTTGCTTTTCTTTTATAAGAGTTGCTATGCTGAGTGGTGGTGGCACGTGCTTTTAATCCCAGCACTCAGGAGAAAGAGGCAGACAGATCTCTGTGAGTTCGAGGCTAGCCTCACCTAAAGAGTGAGTTCCAGGACAGGCTCCAAAGCTATACAGAGAAATCCTGTTTCAAAACCAAGCAAAACAAAACGTTCCTGTGGTCATGGTATCTCTTCCCAGCAACAGAAATCCCCACTAAGCAGGGGTATCCATAGAAGGAAAGAGTCCCCAAGACTTCATAAGCATGTGTGCATATATCCCCACCATATCATGCATATAACATACAAATCACATACGCATGACACATACATCACAAATACTGCACATGTATGTGTGATGTATAGCCCTATTAAATATATTAGACAGGGTGACAGCAGAGGGTGTGTTTTCATGTGATCCAATGTAAATCACAAAACATTTTAGACATACTGAACTATAATAATGTGCACCCTCACATGCTTACACCCCAAATTTCATGAATCTTCTTATACTGACTTTATAATTTTGTACATTTACATATTTATTCTGCCAACTTTAGGACTGCTAGGGTGCAAGCTCTGAACCAAGCAGCTCCAGCAACACTCACGCAGTGTTGAGCATTCAGGTCCTTCCCCTGGATTTTCTGATGAGTGAGATATGAATTGTCCCTGCTCTGTGGTATGATTGGCAGTCCTGCAGGGGTCGGTCCATCCTCCATGCCTCCATCCCTCTGCAGAAACCTCTGCCAGATGTTCGCAAGCTACCAGTGTGATCCAGAGGCCGGTTCAACCCACCAGACCTTGATGAGAGGCTCTGCCACTCTGACATGAATCTGGCACAAGGCCCTCTCACGATGACGGATGGTTAACCATTGAATCTGTTCTGAATGCCAAGGGGCAGGGAAGTGTCAGGGGCCACCCTGCAAAGCCTCCCACACAGAGCCCACCAAAGAGAGCACCCGAGCTGCAGGGGCTCACTCCTAGCCTTTGTTCAGTTGAAGGAGTCCAGTGGCTACTGGAAGTGGGCAGAGTGGAGGTCCTGGGAGGACCAAGTAAACAGATTTGATTCCTCACCCAGAAAACTCAGCAGGGCATCTGCTGACCTACTTAGGCGCCTTTGTCCATTCACGGTGCATATTCTGAAAGGCCTCTTGTGGAATGTGGCTGCCCTTCTGCAGTGTTAGCAGCCAGACACTCTGAAGAGGTGGATGAAGGGCAGTTTGGACAAAGCCTTGTTGTCCTTCCCGGCATCGAGTGAGTCAGAGGCACTTGGAAAGGTGAAAGGCCCTCCTGGTGTTCAACATGAATGGAGCCCAGCTTTGGAATGTTCCCCAAATCCCCAGCCAATGGACTGGACAGGCCCAGAAGGGGCCAAGTCAGCATTCCTAGCAGGAGCTTGTGCTGCTTTGCCGGGAAATGCTTAACAAAAGTTGGTGAAGGGCCCTGTCAATAGGACACTTGCCACACAAGCATGAAAAGACCCGGGTTCTGATTTCCAGCACGTGAGGGTCTCCAGCACATCGTGGTAGCATGTACCAGTAGGCATGCAGTGTCAGCTTCCGGCCTACACACACACAAGCACATCCCAACACACGCATGTACAAAATCAAATCCAGTGAAAGCAGAATCTGCCCTCACATGGCATGGTTGCCAGCCTAACAAATTAATATTCAAAACGCTCTGTTAAACCAATGGGAAGGAGCAAACTCTTTTGACTGTGGAATATCCAACCATAATTGGAACATCCCTATCTCTCCTTCCAGTGAACATCACAAAAGAAACCAAAAAATTAGATGCGCTGAAGGAAAGGAGGGAGCTGTAAGGAATGTGTACGTGTGCACCCATATGGGAAAATGCATTCAATACATAAGAATAAATCAATGAATGAATTAATGAATAATTATTCCTTTTCCAGGACCTCCACTCTGCCCACCTCCCCCGCTACTGGGCTTGAACAGGGGCTAGGAGTAACCCTGCAGCTTCTGTTCTTCCTTTGCTGGGCATCGTTAATTAACAAATGAATAATTATTCCCTGGGCTAGACGCCTTCTGCCTCTATCTGGCTTCATAAGACACAGAGTTCGGATGCCCTAGCACTCAGATAAGAAGCCAAGGTTGCGGGTCTGAAGTCTCTGCCCCAGGGAAGTAGAGACAGGACGGCTCCTGAGGCCTATTGGTCATATAGTCTACCTGAACCAATGAGCCCCAGATTCAGTGAGGGACCGTGTCTCAAAAAATGAGGTAGAGAGCAATATAGGGAAATACCCAGGGTCAACCTCTGACCTCCACAAAGGTCATATAGTTGCATACACATATGTACACATACTTACATGCACACGTGCACACACACACAGAGAGACGCACACACAGAGATACAAAAAATACACATTTCTGCATATTCTCAGCTAAAGCTGTTGGAACACAAGCCTACCATCCCTACTGGCCCGTGACCCACGATTGCCACAGCCTCTCACGTCACCCAAGTTGTCCTTCTGCTCATTACTCACTTTCAACAGAAACGCCTTCCGACCACCCCAGTGTCTGGACTGACTGGAAGCCCCAGTGTGTCTAGATCCAGGAAAAACCAAGGGACAGATGTGCTTGAGGGCTCATATTTGTGGCTGTGAACCATGAGCTATATCTGGTTGATAAATGTCCAAAGGAAGCCTTAAAGGAATGAGACAAGGGTTGCAGAATTTTTAGAAGTTATTGAAGCCATCCTTCAATTCACCCATTCTTCCTGTGTGGAGTGGTGTGTCCCCAGGGACTACTCTTCCCCCCCCTGCTCCCCTTCCTCTTCTTTCTCCTCCCCCTTCTCTTTCTTCCTCCCTCCTCCTCCCCTTATTGTGCCCAAGCTCCCCTGAACACTTTTCCAATGAGATCTTATGTTTGGACCTCTGGTCTCGTCTCTACATTGTCTAGTTCTAACAAGGATCCTGTCAAGTTGTTTTAGCCCGAGTCCTCCACCCTTGATGTCTGATCAGGTTCAGGTTGCTTGTTTTCTTCCATCCCAAAATGATGTCTGGTTCCTGTCTTCTGCAAAAATCTGGCTCGACTAGTTTAGCCAGAACCCACCACCTGTGCTTCCTCACAGCCACCCTCAGTCCACTGGTCCAGCTCCCCTTGCGTCAGAAAACAAAGAAACAAGCACCAAATGCTTCTTCTATGACAACTCGTGATTGCTGTATTTTGTCTTAGGATAGCAGAAATTCCAAACTGCTGGAAATGAGGCAGCATGCAGCTGCTTCCTAAAGGCCAAGCCAGGGGAAGATAATTCCAAGTCAAGGGCTGGAGCCCACTAACTTCTGCTCAGCTCAGAGCACTCCCTACCTCCCTATCTCTCTCACCTGCGAAGCCATCCTGATGCCCTGCTGTAGGAATCGGGGGGGGGGGGTATTGTAAATAATCACCATGAACTTCAAATGATTAATTAACAACTCCTTAGGAAGCCTATGTCTCCCTATTTACTGCTTCTGTAGCTCGTATTGATCATTCACTCGTTGCGTCAGCTAACCATGCACTCTGCCAGACTCTCTCCCTTACTCCAGTGTAGACAAAACGATGTAGAACAAACCATGCTTGGTTCTGTCCGTCATGGTGCTGGCACAAACAGGGCATGCCCTAACGTGATGGCTATCTCCTGCTCCTGCTACCTGCTTCTTAGGGAGCAGGTGCCTCCACAGACTCAGAGAAAGCCTGGATTTCATGCAGGAACTATGGATGCCCCATGGAATCAGCTGTCCAAGAGGAATTTTTGACAAAATCTGTTTGGGCTGGAGAATTTGAATGAATTGCCTCAAAAATTCTTTCCGAGCAACTTATTTATAATATAAAAGGAACCCCTTGCTTCTGTATTTTTATAAAGGCCACCCAGCCTCTTTTGGAGCCAGAACACCAGCCAACAGCTCCTACCCATTTGCTCATCTGCATGTGAGTGATATGGAGTAGGAGGAAGGTCACTGTCACTTCAACTGCTTCTTCTTACCTGCCCTAAAGTCCTGCTTTGTAAGTGCAACCATCAAACCTCTGTCTTCTAAATGCCTTGGTCATTGCTGTCATCTCATTTGGCTCGTAGAGCAATAGCTATCCATAAGGGAAAAAAAATGACTGATCCACTAATGGCTACTCATTAATTCATGCCTAAGTAATCAAATTCTCATCCCACACACATAACATGCACACACCAAGGAGCCATCACTGAAGACGAGGCTTTAGCATATAAACTGGGGGGATGTTAGCAGAAAGTACAACAGGAAATGTTCACTGTGCATTATATAGCAATTATATGCCAATTCATTAAAATATCCAATCTAATCTCTTGATTGGAAATTGTCCCAAACAGTTAACTGAGCCAGTGGTGGTGTATGAGAGTGGACAAGATATCTACAAACAGGGCCAACATTCTCTTTAGTCCTCATTTTCTTGCTAGCACAGTGGTGCCCCTTGAATGCCCAATCTTCACTGATCCTCACTGATTCCATGATGTTCATTGACCTCTGATCCTTATTTGGCCCCATGATCTACATTTGACCTCACCCTCATTGCCCCCATGATCCCCGATGAGTCTATGATCATCTTTGACCTCAGGATCCCATTAATCTTATGCTCGTCATTGGCTCTCTTACTCATCCGCTTCCTGCCCAGATCCTGACACAATCTCCACTGCCCTTTCAGTTCTTCATTTCTGATAAAAACTTAGCATTTCAGTAAGGACTTTCTGGTCACAGATCTATCATTGGAGTCAAGATTTCCAACTTGGCTTCATGATAATGCCACTTTAAGTCTTAGAGGATGACTCTTGACTGTGTCTCCTTGACCCCAGTGAAGCTGGGCATATAGGATGAGTTAGAAACTTCTAGAATATGATCAAAGGGTGGCATTACCATGGAATAGATCTCCACATCATCAGTCATGCAGAAAATGCAAGTTTAAACCACAGTGAGATGTTATCACATACTCTTAAGAATGCCCCCCCAAAGAAAAGACCATCAAACCCAGGTATCAGTGAGGATATGCAGCAACCAGAGTCCTTAGACACTGCTGATTGAAGTGTATGGTGGAAGCTTTTGAAGAAAGAGCTAAGGTTGGTTTGTAGAGTGATTATCCAGCATGATTTACACTTGACCTCATGCCATCACTGACCCCATGACCCTCGTAGAGGCTCATGAGGATTTTATACTCCAGTACCACATAAAAACCATGCCTGCAATCCTAGTATTCAAAAGAAGGAGACAGGAGGTCATCACCCTCAACTACAAGCAGAGTTTGTGGCTAGATAAGATACATAAAAAAAGTTTCACAAAGCCAAACAAAGAACCCAAACTCACCATGTAACACAGACATTTCAACTCTGGTTATTCACTCAAAAGATAAGAAAAGCATTGCCGGGCGGTGGTGGTGCACACCTTTAATCCCAGCACTTGGGAGGCAGAGGCAGGCGGATCTCTGTAAGCTCGAGACCAGCCTGGTCTACAAGAGCTCCAAAACCACAGAGAAACCCTGTCTCGAAAAAAAAAAAAAAAAAAGAAAGTCATGCCTCCTTCCCTGACACCCGTACTAGGAACCCAGGGTAAGACACCACTCATTTCCCACTAACACTCCTTAAAGTCCACTCAGCTGTCCCCAGTAGCAACTCCTCCCCACGGCTCCATATCCCAGCCCACAACTATGGCAGAAGATCCCTGCTCTACTGGAGCTACTGGAGGCCAGGCAGGTACTTGGAAACCCAAACCCCAAACTGATACTAGGAACCCAAGAGGCCACACAGGTACCTGGAACCACTTCTGGCCCTATATGCTCATTTTATTTTGTACTTCGCTTTATAGGAGATAAAGTTTCAGTCCCCATAAGATGAATATTTACCTCCTAAATAGACCAATATGAATGCCAAGATTTTGGTGAAATTATGGTTACATCTTCACCTGTGTCCAATAAACCTACAATTTCAATGCCACTTATTTGCATTTTTAGCTTTAATCTCTTATCATTTACTAAAGTTTACCAAAATATTTGTTTTTTGGTCTGTCCTGAAATTTTTGTTTTATCTGAAGCTGTCCTGTTCTTGATTACATTCAGAGCAATGTTGTTTTTACCAACAGGTATTAAGTCTTTTAATTGCTCTGTGGATCAGTCTCTTCAATGCTGGCAGGGAATGATTGACCCAAATTTGATGGGGCCTGTGAGAAGCTCCCTGAGGTGTTTCCCAATGGCCAAGGGTTACCTAGCCTGCCCCTTGTTGATCTGCATTCATTAGTCTAATGCAGGCTTTTGCCACACCTTCAGAATATTCCAGAAGTTCTGGGCCTTCTGTTTGGATTATTGCTAGATAAAACATGTTTCTAGAAATGCCTTGCCTACAATCCATTTTCAATTGACCTTGTTTTGCTGCAATTAAAGCATCTTACATTTTGATTTTTCTTAAATTTTTTTTAGAAATCACTTCTATCAAAAGAGCATTATAAACATGAGATCCAATATCAGCTGTATTTCTAATGATCTTTCCTTTAAAGACCTAATCACCCTTTTATATTCTGAATTGTCATTTTCAAAAGCCAAAGATTCATTAACATTCATCTGACTTCTTGGTCTGATACTATTCTATTTACAGTTGAAGTCAATATGTAAAAAAATCAGTGAAGGCTTCTTTTGGGCCTTATATACATTTAGTAAATGACTCAAATCTCTTTCCTGATTCTTCAAACTTGTCTCAAGCATTTAAGGCTGCTAAACAATATAGGGCCAAGGTGTGATCATCAAATCCAAACTATCTTTGCCAATCAGCTTACTGACCTTTACCAAGAAACTTGTCCTGGGAAATTTCAATACCTCTAGCCCTGTTTCATTGTTCTGTTTATTTGTTCTGAGTTTGTGATTAAAATGGTTGTTTCAAGTCTAGAAGATGCCATTCATGGCCCTTTATACCATCTCTTGGCTCCTACATACTTCCTATCCCCTCTTCTGCAAATGCTCCACGGGCCTTAGAAGGAGTGGTGTCGACATCTTATTTAGGACTGAGCGCTGAACCATCACTTGCTCTCATCATTCTGGGCATTTATGAGCCTCTTCATTCACAATTGCTCACAACCAGGACTGAGAGCAGTCTGCTGTTCACAGCCATCAATCTCAATTGAGTAGGGTTGAGAGCATCCCACTGTGCACAGCCATCAATCTCGGTTGAGTAATTCTGAGACCGCCTCTACAACTGCAGACTCTTGAGGACACTTCACTGAGTGAAAGAAACCAGACACAAGAGAGCATAGGACCTATGACTCCATTTTTATGAATTTATTGAGCAAAAAAGTTAGTTCTTGGAAGAGAAGTTTGGGCTCAGCTGCTTCTGCTGGGAGGAAACAAACTGGGGTGAAACATGGTGTCTGGATGACAGAAGTGTCCTGTGGATGGGGCTGTCCCATGGGTGGATGAAATTTGTATGAACTTGTGGAATGGTCTACTTTAACTGGCACATTTCTGTGTATGAAATTTTCCTCCAAAAAAAAAGCTAAAAGTAAGCATGAAATTGTAATTAATAAATTACATGTTGAAATACTTGAGAACGTAGAGTATCACTGTCTACAATGTCCTTTAAGGGCATAGTAGCAGAAGAGGGGCTGAGGGTGAACAATGGGATACGTGGGCGGATTGACAGCCCATGAAGAAAACGTCATAGCAAGTTCATAGTGGAATAGGGCTCATGTGAGTGTTTTCTTAAAAACTTCCAAAGTTTCTGCAGCTTGACTTTTTTTAAATATAGAATGTTGAATCAAGTAGGACACACATGGGAAGTTTAAAACATCTCCTGGTCTACATTCCTTGTACATAGTTCAGTTCCCTCTGTGCTTCCCCCCACGTGTGGCTTCAGGATACTAGAGCTGTAACGTAAGCAATGGCGAAGTGATTGGGGAGAGCAGGGGGAAGGATGAGGAAGGACTGGAAGGCTGATGGCTGAGGAGTGTGCCTGTCAGGCCTCTACCAGAGAGGCAGTGAAAGAGGACCCTAAGGATTCTTCGAGGAGCCCTGGTGGAAACTGCCGGCTGAGGGGAGGCCTGTGCGTTAGAGGCTCTTCCACAAGCGTTTAGGTGGCCTGTGCCCATTCTCGGAGTAAGAAGTGTGAATGGAATGAGGCATCACAGCGGCCGGTCTTTGCTGTCAGCTTGACTGAGTCTGGATCAAGGAGACCAAGATAGACCTCTGAGTGTATCTATAAGGAGCATCCAGGGAGGATTCATTTGTCTTCAGGGAAAGACCCACTCTGAATGTAGGCAGTGCAGCATCATGGCTTGGACCCCAGGATGCAACACAATGGGAAGGGGAGAGGATGAGCCGAAGGGGAACGTCCCTTGCTCTGCTTTCTGGCCAGCACCCACACAGTTCTGCTCCGCCACACGGTCCCCACCACACCTTTCCCGCCATGTCTTCCCTGCTGTGATAGGCTAAGCCCCCTAAAACCAGACATCAAAACAAATCTTTCCGACCTGGCACTGCATTCTCAGGGGTCTGGGTCACAGTGAACAGAAAGCTGGTCTGTAGAGCAGCCGTGGGACCTCTGTGATCATTGGAGCTGCCTACAAAAGTCCTGAATCCACCAGGCAGGGACCATTGTTTGTGACTAGGGCTTCTTCTTCCACTGGGAAACCTGTGTTCAGATTTGAACCATGCCCACCCAGATCATCTGGGAGCATCAATTGACACTTTAGTTTTATTACAGAACACCTTGACAGGTACCGGGCACATAGCTCTATGGCTAAAGGGCTCCTAAATTGAGATGGGAGGCAGAGACAGGAAGAGCTCCCAGAAGCTCTCGTAGCCAGCTAGCCTGACATACGCAGCTGCAAACAAGAACAAGGTGGAAATTGAGGACCGACTGGCCTTCAGGGTCGTCCCCTGATCTGCACTCATAGACTGTGACATATGTCCACTAGAACTCACACATACAAACATACACACACACACACACACAACTTTGAAAAGATCTTTACAGTGCTATGAAGCAAGGGCATGCACACCACTTTCTAGTGTGAGACTGTCTTGAAGCTCATAGGAAGACACGCGCACACAGAACGGTAGAGCGACCTTTTAGTCTCCCAGGAAGAATGCTGGAAGAATGTGCAATTAAATGCTGGAACTTTTATGTGGGATGGGGTTTTGAGTAACTATTGCCAATTTTCCAAATAAGTCAAAAAGCAGATTTTATTGCCTTTGAACATGAAAAGGAAATCAAGAGCCTGCCCAGTTCATTACTGCTTCTCGTGGTTTTGTGCCTATGGGATTGCTGAGACCAAACTTCAGCAGAGGTTGGTAAGATCCAAATTGCTTTTTACACTAAGCAGCAAGAAAGCTTGCGAGCCTAGCTCAACTCCAATGTGGTTGATAAGAACCATATGCTTGCAAGCCTAGCTCATCTCAAATGTGGTTAATAAGAACCATCTGCAAGATTTCTGTCGGAGGTCCAGTGCCAAAGTTCCCTTTTCTAGAAGTCTGGTACCCATTCATGAATTTGCTCAATGAGCTAAAAATATTTATATGCATATTTTATCCATTAATACCTTTGATAAACTGGTGTTTTCTGCCTGAGATAGACCCTGTGTGGTAAAAACGAATCTGCAAATGCTATCCTGGAATACAGGAAACAGCTCTGTATTCAAGAATGAATGAAGCCCTCTTGGCAGGTGGCAGATTCATGTCAGCCTCTGGGTGCCTCGCCTTCCTCCTCCATGGGGCTAGGTAGAGCCTTGTCCCCAACAGAAGATCCCAAAATCTCTGCTGTTTTCTTGGCTTCTTCCCAGTTAGGCCTAGGCCAAGAGTATTCTTCTCCCAAATGGGGAAGGGGCCTGCACATCTCTTCCTGGTCTGGGCAAACCTGTCTCTCCTGGTGAGCCGGCAGACCACCTCCTCAACAAGTGCAGTATATGATACACAGTGTACACACAGCACACCAAGGACCGTACACCAGCCATGTATCACAGCTGCCTATACCACCACGGATACCAATTATTTGCCCCCAACCACAAGTACACACACTACAAACACTGCATGCCATACACACCACATACCACATGTTATATCCATTATGTTCACACACCACACACCGCCACAGGTATGCACACTACAAACATAGCACAACACACACCACGTACTGTATATACTACATACCACACTTAAAGATACCCCACAGAACAATATTTGCACACCACAGGCACACGCACACCCCACTATCTACAGACAGAACATCACCCACATATATCCATACTATATGACATTGCACACACATACAGATACACACACAAATCCCATAGATTTACACTATACCACATACATACCACTCACATATTATATGCATGTATACTCACATTGTGACACACACACATGCATACACCACACACTCATGCATGTATCACATACAATACACAGATACAGCACCATATGCACTAGAAAGTTCAACTCACATCTTTCTTGAGAATGACCAGGGAAAAGGCCTTTCAGAGACTAAAGACTATATGCCAGAAGTTCAAAGCAAAAAGTATATGTTAATAAATTATCCACCCATGCTATTAACCTTTTTCCCCTGCATTGTATCTTGCTCCTTCAGTTTATAACAGCAAACCCAGCTGTTAATCCTATTGCTGCATTAACAGTGGGTTGAGCTCCCCAGGTCCTGGTTTTTCATGCTAGTTTGCTTCAGACCTGCGGCGAGCCTTAACTGTAATGGAAGATGCTGTGTCTGGTGCCTGGCGCCCAGCGCAAGCTCAGGAAATTCTGAGTTTAGGAAATAGCTGCATAGCCAGGACTGAGCAGAAACCCCTCTCCCCGTACCTGAAAGCAATCTTAATCTAGTGAGGGATGCTTTCAGTAAGGAGATTTTGCTAACCATCCTCTTACAAGCTAGGGGCAACCCACAGAAGAAACGCAAGGGGCAATTTTGATCAGAGAACATAAACTGAGAACTCAGGTTGAGAGAGAGAGAGAGAGAGAGAGAGAGAGAGAGAGAGAGAGAGAGAGAAATGTGGAAGGGCTTTCAGGAGGCTGTGCTGACCGTGGTAGGGAAGAAGTCGGAACGTAAACCGCATCAACCTTTTAGATGCAATTTTGGAGTTATGCACCTCCGGGAATCTTTAGCTTAGAAACATTTTCCCAGGATCTCCAAGTAACTGACAGCAAGCAAAAGGACAGAGACACAGACCTGAGGAGATGGCCCGACGGGTAAAGTGCTTATCACTCAAGCATGAGGATCAGGGTGTGTGTGCGAGGACGTGCAGGAAAGAGATTGCGGACGTGGTCGCTCCATTGGGGGAAGGGTAAAAGAGAGAAAATATCCAGAGCAGAGAGAAGGAGAAACAGATGGGACAAGGCCAGAACTAGGGAGGTGGGGGAGCAGGAGGGAATAACGGGAACCGCAGGCATAGGGCACAGCGAGAGAGCGGAGACTAGAAGCAGCACCATAGTGGGAGAGTAGCCGGGTACGTGTGTGAGAGCAGCAAAGGGTCTGTAAGGATGAGTAGTTGGGGGTGCAGACTCCTTTGGGGGGGGATAGAAAATCCATTCCACACTCTCCTGAAGAATGCTGGCTTTCATCTAACCTCCAGAAGTCCAGACCTCCAGCTTGAGCTCATTTTGAGAAACATGGACGGCTTGAGACCTAACAGAGTGCATGGCATATGTAGGGGACTCTGCATATTGGTTTCTGACCCATGTCTCCCTATCTCTGGCTGTCCTCTCTCTCTCTCTCTCTCTCTCTCTCTCTCTCTCTCTCTCTCTCTCTCTCTCTCTCTCTCTCTGTGTGTGTGTGTGTGGTGTATTATCCTTATAGGGTTGAGTGACTTTGCACAGAATGACCGGCCATTGTTTTCAACTCTTTCAGAGTCCTCCTGGATGGACGTGAAGCTGCTCTCATACTGTTTTGTGCATAGGTATGTACATGTGGCACACGTGCATGTTTGCATGTGAGGGAGGCACGTGTGTCTGTGCATATGAAAGTCCAAGGCTGGCACTGGGGGTCTCTCTCTGACCCCCACCATGGTAAAAGTCTCAGTTCTTGCACTCCCGAAAGTGAAGAGTTCGCAGTGGGGCACTCATAAAGCAAGCGACTAACAGGCTTATTTCATCGGGCAGGAACAGAAGCTAGTTACATCTTGGAATACAGTGCTACCAGCTGCCTCTAGTTAATCTGTACTTCCGGGTGGTCTGAAGTGACTGCCTTCCTAGAAAGGTGGAGGCTTTCTGTGGAGGCATTCTCACCCATAACACAGTCTGTTACAATTATATGTAACAAAATGTATCCAGGCATAGCTACAGAAACTAGGGTGCAGACTTTAAGAAAAGCAGATGCTGAAGCCTTGACAAGATCTAGCTAGGCCTCCTTGCAGGACCCCCTTTCTCCTTAGGGACGGCAGGATGAAGAACCAACTTCCTACTGCGGCTGGAGTTGCTCTCCTCCCTTGCAGCTGAGGAAAAGCCCAGACCCCTGGAGACCAGACCCAAGGCAACTTTGAATACTGACTTTGCTTTCTCTCCTCGTGCCCTCCTGCTTGATCCCTAGTACATGAGGCTTGGTCACCGGGCATGGAACCGACCTTGCTCCCCTTGGAAACCTTTGAGAACAAGAAATCCCTTTGTTGTCTGACACTGGAGGCTTTCTCTCGCCAGCGAGGGTGGTTCGTTCCCGCTGCTTTCTCCTAGGTCTGGGATAGTTTTCTTTTTTTTTTTTTTTTTAATATTTATTTATTTATTTAGTATACAGTATTCTGTCTGCTTGTATGCCTGCAGGCCAGCAGAGGGTGACAGACCTCATTACAGATGGTTGTGAGCCACCATGTGGTTGCTGGGAATTGAACTCAGGACCTTTGGAAGAGCAGGCAATGCTCTTAACCACTGAGCCATCTCTCCAGCCCTAGTTTTCACTTTTTTAAAATGAAAATTTATTTATTTTGTTTTGTGTGTTTATGTGCTCAAACACAGGCCAGAAGAAGACATTGCAAAGTCTCTCACTGAGATGGAAGTTTACTGTCTCCTCCTCTTTCCTCGCCCCTGGGATTACAGGCACAAGCATAGATTTTTCCATGGATGCTGGGGTGTGAATTTAGATCTTCCTATGTGCTTAGCAACTGCCCTTACCCACGAAGCCAATTTCCCAATCTAACACACAAAGTTTAGGGAGCAATGATGTCTTGTTTGTGTTTCTCTAGATGGAGTTTCTGGGAGCTGGCTGGTCCCGTTGAGGCTAGCTATATTGGTTTCCCAGAGCTCCTATCGAGTGAGCTTGGCCGTCTCCACCCCTGCAAGCTCTCTCACTGACCTTCCCGTGTTCCTGTCCTCTCTGTTAACATGAATGTCTGTTAACCTTGACATTCATATTAATCCTAGCATTCACTTTCACCTTTAACACTGTCATGTGTCAGTGATTGACATGAAAGTCACCCAAAACCTGCACCACTGTCCACAGAAAGGTCTCCTTCCGGTATGACATGCCACGCCGTCCTTCGGTCTGAATGCAGCAGAGTGAAACACTGACCTCGCCTGTGTGACATTCAGCCCTGTCTACCCACTAGACCAAGAGAAAAACAAGACTTTGTAGCACTGGGAAACAGTCACAAGCGGTTCTTCCTCTTGTGAATTATAATTTTTGGCACCAAAATCCCAGTCTTGAGGCAGTCACTAAGTCCCTGGAGAATGTAATAAAATAAATTATTGTCTCCAAGCCTGAAAATATTCCCAAGGTTATTCAGGAAGAGACTTTGTATTAGCTTTTGGCCTTGTCTGGTTTTTGTTGCTGTGATAGGCACCGTGACCAGAAGCAACCTGGGAAGGAAAGCACTCATTTCACCTCACACTCCTAGGTCATCTATTGCAGCAGCGAGTCAGGGCAGAAGGTCAGGGTAGGAACCTGGAAGCCAGAACTGAAGCAGACACCACGGGGTAAGGTCGCTTTGGTCAGGGCAAGAACATGCGTGTGCACCCACACGCGCACACACGTAAAACTACCAGCCTTCTCTAAGCTTAAATCCACCTTGTTACTTAGCTATGGCAATGATGGTTCCCTCACTCTGGCCTCTAGCGTGTGACTCCAGTGTTTGTGTTGTTGTTGTTATGGTGGTAGTGGGGGTGGGGGTGGGGGTGACAGGGTTCCTCTGTGTAACAGCCCTGGCTGCCCTGATACTTGCTCTGTAGACCAGGCTGGCCGTGAACTCACAGACATCCACCTGCCTCTGCTTTTTTGAGTGCTGGGATTAGAGGTGTGGGCCACTACACCCAGCTCAGCACTTGTGTTCTAAGCAGGAAGGATGAGCTATCAGAAGGGCTCAGCAAAAGGCTACCTTCTTTCCTGATCTTAGTCCCACCGTCATCAGAAGCTAAGAGGGTTCTGCACACTGCTTTTGTCTTGTTTTACTTTCCCAACTCCAGTAGAAAAGAAAAGGGGATCCAAAAATGGATTTAACCACACCCCAAGCCTTTATATCCGCCCCCCATCTACCCGACTGAAACGAAAGCACTACAGGGCTTACACCCTAGTAGCAAAACATGGCAATTCAAATAAATGCTCATTGGCAAAGGGAAGGTCAAAGGATTCTTTTTTTAACTTAAGATAATATTTTATTAATTTTGGGGGGAATATCACATCAAGTATCCTAATTCTGCTCACCTCCAGGTCCCCCCCATATCTACCCTCACCTCTGTAGCATCTCCCTAAAAGAAAATCTAAAAAAATCAAAACAAGCAAACAAAAGCAAAACAAAACCAAAAACAAAAAGTTCCTCTTCACCCCCCCGTCTTTCCTCCCTCTCCAGCACCTCGTTTGTCCTCCTGGCACTGGGAGCCGCAGTGTGTCACACAGTACACCCTTCAGTTCAGTCAGCTTAATTTGTGGATGTTCGTTGCAATGAGCCATTGGTCTGGTTCAAGGCCTCTGGTTTCTGGCACACCATCATCACCAAACCGTCACCGGAACTCCTCTCAAATACCCAGTGGCTACCCCAAGTCATGGAGATCCTGTGGGTATCCTTCCACAGGACCAGACCCTTCAGGAGCTCCAGCAGGTCCTAGATAAGGAAAATGTTAGAATGGGCCAACCCAAAGCCCAGCTGTGGGCCACTGGCATCACCCTCCCTCAAGTGAGGAAGAGACCAGCTTTTTTACTCCCATGCCATCAGGGCCAGTTGTCCCTCGACCTGCGGTGAGGGGTGGGGCCAGCTCTCCTGAGTACAGACAGGGGCTAGCTGTCCCATGAGGTTCAGGGTTTGTTCTCTTGCTACAATGTCCAGCAAGGGGCAGGACCCACTCTCCCAGGACCAGTGACGGGTGGGGCAGGCTCAGCATGGCCCTCTGATTTCATCACACCTGGTTCCTATGACCCCCTGGGTACATGGGCCACAGACATCAACACAGATCCCAGCTGCCGCAGGACCATGGACCCAGACATGACCCTTGGTATCAGCTCCAACCCAGATGGCATTATAGCTCCAGGTGGCAGCACAGGCCACTCAGATCAGGATGGCTCTGGGGCTCCCAGACACTAACAAGGCCACAGGTTGCAGTCCAGACTCTGGGCTTCCATGTGACCTTTGATGGCAACACAGCCTTGGACTTCAACATAGATCACTGTTGTGGCCGATCCAGACATGGTCCTCAGCAGCGGTTGAGTCTGGATGTCACCTTTGCCCCCAGCAGCAGTTCAGGTTACCCAGATCAGCACGGCCCCAGTGGCAGCATGGCTCTTAGACACCGACAGACCGCAGGTGGAGAGCCAGATCTTCCGACATCCACATGACCTTCAACGGTAACAGGAGCCACAGACATCAACTCAGACCTCAGCTGCTCTAGTGCCACAAACACAGGCATGGCCCTTCCTAGCAGCCCAGGCCCAAATGACACCATGGCCTTGGGTGGCAGATCATGTCAGCCATCTGAATTTTAACTCAGTTACACCACAGCCTAATAGACATGTATCAAAATGAATGGGTAAATTGTGTTGATGAATCAGGGAGAGTTCTGTAAGATTAAACAGATGCATCCTATATTTTATTAGCCCATTTTTTTTTAGTGAAGAGGGGTCCCTTACACATGAATGTACCCATGCAGGTAACAGACCCAGGAAATGCCTATAGGAAGTGGGGGGGGGCGGGGAGAAAGAAAGATTAAAGCAAAAACTGAAAGCTACTGATTTTTTTTTTATTATTTTACATTTCTTTTTTAGATTTCACACATATGAGTGTCTTGCATGTATGTCCTGCGTGTATGTATATATGAGTGTCCTGCATATATGTCCTACGTGTATGAATATATGAGTGTCCTGCATATATGTCCTGCCTGTATGTATATAAAACATATGTATGCCTAATGCTGGCAAAGGTCCAAAGAGGGCATCGGATCCCCTGGAACTGGAGTTACAGAAGTTGGTACTGGGATTTGAATCCAGGTCCTCTGTAAGAACAACAAGCACTCTAAACTACTGAGCCATCTCTCCAGCCCCTGAGAACAAAGTTTTTGAAAAGCAGCATTCCAGGGCTGGTAAGAGAGCTCACCCAGAAAAGCACCAGCTGTACAGGATGACGGACCTGAGTTCAGACTCCCAGGAACTACGGAAAAAGCTGACCAACCAGTCTAGCTGAATGGGAGGGCTTCGGGTCCAGTGAGAGACCTCTTAACATAAGGCAGAGAGCAATTGAAGAAGACACCTCTCACCACACACACGCACATGTGTGCACATGTGACACACACATACATACACACAGAGAGCAAGCAGCATGAAAAGAACCAGAAGACACTGATTTTGAAAGATGTGTGTTTATGTGTGCACAGGAAATCTCTGGACAGCATTCTTTTCCTCGTCTCTGACATCAGGCTTACAAGACCTTGGCAAATTCCTCCTTGTTTTGATTGTTCGGAAAATGTCCTGTCACCAAAACAGAGCCAGCAATTGCCAGATATAATTTCATAAATGGACTCCCAGCGGTTTTCCGGTAAGAAAACCACCTTCCCCATCAAAAGCCCCAATTGCCATTTGGATCTCTGGAAGACTCTACGGTTTTCCTTTCTAGCTTGTGATTTCCCCCCAGAGAAACAGATCTATACGCGTTCAACACTGGCCCTCTGCCTGCTGAGAAAACTACTGCTGCATAGAAAATTGTCTCCGGGAAATTGAAAATCAATACACTCTGAAAACAAAATTTAGATGGCAGCTTGCTCTATCCACATTGCCTTGGCCAAGCCGTGAACAAGAAGAGGCGACCTATGTGCACAGAAATGACAGGGCTGGGGTGTCTCTGCGGCTAAAGCACTGGCCATGCAAGTGGGAGGACCTGAGTTCAAATCCCCAGAACCCGTGTAAAGCTGAGCACAGTCGTACGTGTCTGCAATTCCAGTGCTGCAGAAAGAGGGGGAGCTGAGACCAGGAGCATCCCCAGTCGCTCACAGAGAAGCTAACACAAGATAAACAGCAAAGACTTCCTGTCTCAATCAAGGAGGAAATTGAAGACCCACACATGGGCACACACCCTACACTCACACACGCGTGTACACACACACACACACACACACACACACAAACGCATGCATGCATTTTAAAGATATTAAAACAGTATATTACCCAGCTGGTGTCTTTTTCCACTGAAGCCCTTAATACCCAATTCCATCCTCTGCCTTTATCAATCTGGTGGCAAAATATTTGCTCAGGGTCCCCAGAGCCTTGCTCTGTCGTCAATGAGGGACCGTGTCTGCGAAGCAGGTGATTGCTCCTGAGGAACAACACTGAGGTTGGTCACAGGCCTCTCTACAGGAATATGCAGACTTGTGAACACACAGGAGCGTGCACGTGGATTCTCAAGGTCTGGTCCCAGCTTTCTGGCAAGACGCCTGGTAATTCCCCGGGCCTAACACCACTCTTTTTTTCTTTGTGGGCATCTGGCACACCGTCCTGAGGGTCCCCCTCTTTTCTTGCCTTCCTCTTTTTTGTTTTGCTTCTCCCCCCATTTCCCCCCCCCCGTTTTTCTGCTCTTTTCTTTCCTTCTGTCCCTATCCCTTTCTTTGCTTTGATCCTGCGTCTAATCCCTGGCCAATTTAAAAGACGACATCCTGGGAGTCCGACAGAACAAGGCTGCTCGGTTCACGTTCATTATCCGGTAGCAGGCTGCCACCCCAAGGTCCTCGCAGACACTTCACAGGCACGGCCTTCTGACAGGAACTGCCAGAGAGTCAATGAGCCAATCGCAGCCCAGGAACTCCAGGTTTCTCCGAGACAAGCACCGCACAGAAATTATAAAATACTAAAACCATTTGTATTTACAGCAGGAACTGCCACTGTACAAAGGGAGCAAAATACAAGCCCTAAAATTCCCGAGTGGTATTTTCTAACATCTTCACTTAAAGATATGGTCTTTTTTATTTTATGTGCTGCTTAACACACAAAGCTAGCAACTAAGTGAAGAAAGCAAACAGATGCTCCAGCTGCAGCCGACTGCTGAGGTTCCTTAGCAAAGGGAACTACAACTCCCAGCTTTCCCTGTAATTAGGCAAAGACCAGGTGATTGAATGCTGGCCAATGGAAAGCAACTGAAAATTATGACTTTTGAGACAAGGTTTCTCAAAACACTTCCTAGGCTTTTCTCTTTCTCAACAGCACTGGGATGTGGGAAGAGCGCTCAATGCATTCTGTGCTGTGTAGTAAATGCTGTCTGACTTAGGTTAATTTGCTGTGGAATTTTTTTTTAATCGCTTGTTATTGCAAAGCAATTTAACCTATTGACTCATACGGTAGGAAACTCTAATTTAAGCTAACAACTCTAATAATGCTTTCATAATGAAACATAAGTGTAAATCTTCAGGGTCTTTGATTTGGCAGTGGCCTCATCACTATCCCAAAAGCATCAGCAAGAAAAGATAACCAAGTTAGACTTGGTTAATTTAAGATTTAAATTTTCTGCATCAAGGCACATTATGCAGAAAAGGAGAAAGTATTTGCCAATGGGATGTTTAATAAGGTCCTGACACCGAGACTTTGGTTTATGCTTTTACCCTAGCACTTACTGAAGATCGTGGGTCAGTAGAAACCCCACTGGGAATCAGGAACACCAAAAGAACTCGGAAATGTGGACAACAGAAAAGACATCCAAGAAACTGTCAATAGCATCGGGGAAGATGGCTCAGGGAATGATGAACTTGTCACTCAAGCCTGACCACGGGAGTTCAGACCCCCAATACTCATGGAAATGCGTGTCACGTGGGTGTGGTAGTGTGTCTGTAAGCCCAGCACTGAGCAGCCAGAGACAGAAATCCCCAGGCTCATTGAAATATTGAATATTTATAGTGTCTACTCTATAACAGAAATGTTTGATTATATTTAACTTTAAACATCTATTGTACAAACTACTAAGGAGGTGGCATGAAAGGAAGGGCCTTCTACTGAACTGCTCACTTGCAGTCAGCAAAGACAACCGCCGTTAGAGAGCAGATATGCTGTGGGACTGCAGACATGGCTCAGTTAATAAAGCGTCTGCTGCACAAACACGGGGATCTGAATTTGGATCCCCAGAAACCACATAAAAAAGTTAAGTTGGAGGCATGTGCTTGTAATTCCAGCTGGGTGATCAAACAGGCAAAATCCAGCAGCTCACTTCCACACCAACACATCGGTGAGCTCCAAGTTTAGTGAGAGAGGTGGTTCTAAAAATAAGGTAGGGACTAGAGAGACGGCTCATTGGTTAAGAGCACTGGTTGCTCTTCAAGAGGACCCAGGTTTAAGTCCTAACAACCAGTTCAAAACCTTCTGTAACTTCAATTCCGGGAGTCTAACATCCTCTTCTGGCCTCCCTGACCATGGCATACACATGGGACACAGATATACATTCGGGTAAAAGACACATACACATAAAATAAAATAAATTGTTGTAGATAAAAAAATAAAGAGAAGCAGAGAAAATGTATAACTCAATAAAAACAGTAAAAAAATGAAATCAAAACAAAAATAATAAGGTAGAGAGTCATTGAGGAAGGAGACTCTTAGGCCTGGGCCTCGGTTCCTGTTAAGGAAGCTTGAAATATCCTTCCCTTTTGTGACTAGTGTTTTGTTAAAAAGCGAGCCATTAAAAACACTTCCTGAAGGTAATTGATGGGCTGGAGGGAGAGTTAGAGTCGCAACAGTCAATCCAGAATGTATTCGTTTCTTTCCTGATTCTATGATAAAATCTCCTGGCAAAAAAGCAACTTAGGGAAGAAAGGATTTCTTTTGACTCATAGTTCTAAAGTGACACAGTCCATCATGATGGGAAAAGCATGGTTACAGGTTGGGAAAGAATTGCGGCAGGATTGGGGAGCTAGATGACCATGTTTTTATTCTTGAAGCCTGCTCCCAGTGATGTACTTCCTCCAGAAAGACTCCACCCCTTAAAAGCTCCATAATCTCCCCAAACAGCATCACTAACTGAGGACCAAGTGTTCAAATACCTGACTCTATGGGAGAGACTTTATTCAAACCCCCGTACAGAACATCTCTGATGTTTTGGTAAACGCTAAAGTTCTGAGGTCTTCCTTTGCAATCTCTGAGCACGTAGAGAAAGCTCAAAAGATGCATCCGTATTCATGCCTTTGGTTTAGAGTTGAACTTCTTTGTTATAGCTGTTGTAGAGATTTAAACTTGCAATCCTCCTGCTTCAATCTCCCCAGTGCTGGTACTATCTATACACATGCGTCCCATCCCCAGTGCCGGTACTATAAACATGTGCCGCCATCCCCAGTGGCAGTACTATAAACATATGATGCCATCCCTAGGACTGGTACTATACACATGTGTCCCATCCCCAGTGCCGGTACTATACACATGTGTCCCATCCCCAGTGCCGGTACTATACACATGTGATGCCATTCCCAGTCTTCACTAACGTTTCTCTTCAGCATAATCATGAGTGTTAATCTCATAAATGGTGACATTTTGTCAGGTGTGGGGGAACAGGGCAGAATGTTGTCCCAGAGCCCTAGAAATCCAAGTGTCAGTGGGGCTCTCTTTTCCCAGCAGTCTGAGCTTCCCTCCAGCAATCAGCAAGACAGGGCTCCCTTGCTCGATTTTAAGGAAACCGCACTCTGGGAAGAATTCACTGCTGTTGGAAGAGGACATAGAAAATCCAGATGGCAGCTCCTTGTCTCTCTGGATGTTCCCCCACGTAGCTGCTCCAAGTCTATATTTAGCACGATCTGAGTAAGAATCACACGCTGGGATAAACTCGGCCCAGAATATCAGCTGCGATTTGCTGCCAGCAGCCGTTATAAATCTCCCAGTTGGAATTTTATCCAGTTGCTACTGGACGGCTCATTTGCCTTCTACACACCACAGCCGTAAATATGGGAATTAAAGTGGACAGGAGGCAACCCTGTTTATTGCCTCCCTGCCTATAATTGTATCTATCTGCTCCACTGGTTACATCTTGTTGAATGAGATGAACGCCTTTAAATCCCATTATTAATTGTAGTCATTTATTTGAGAACACTGACGGTGAGTGGACCAAATGCAGCTTCAGCAACACTCACCCTACTGAGGATTTGCTACCGAGAAAGATAAATTCTGAATTTCTCTCAGCTACTGAAAATGGTAGGTCCACCACACAGGGAAAGAAAAGACCATAGTAGGTAAAGATATTTGAGCCAAGCTAGACTTCAGGAACATGGTGACCTGGCCATGGGGTGAAGCCAGGGGAACTAGCTCTGTGTCCATGTATGGGGATTGAATTTGTGTAGGAGTGGGGGTGTACGGGCACATTGTAAAAGTACAGAATTCAGTGTTCACATTTCAGGACTATTCCTGGGTGACCTAGGGCTGGGTAAGAGAACAGCACGTCTAGCCAGACCTGGATAACACTCTAAGGCTGTGTCTGCAGTGGTTAGTGTTAACCGTCCACTTGACAGGATTTGGAGTCACCTAGGAGACACCTAGGAGCGATGCGCTTGGTTAGGCAGGAGTGGAGTTAGAAAGATGAACCCTGAAGCACCATTTCCTGTCCTAAAAAGGAGGAATCAAGCTCAGCACCAGCACTCACTTTTCCTCTTCCTGGCTGACGCAACAGACCAGCTGCCTCAAGTTCCCTCCACCTGTACTTTCCCCGTCATGATGGACAGGACCCTCAAACTATGAACCAAAAGAAACCCTTCCTTCCTTAAGTTTAATTTGAAGGGTGTTCTATCACAGCAGCCAGAAAAGCAACTAAAACAGGGTCTTGCTGCGTAATCCAGGCTGGCTTTGAACTCACTGTTTAGCCTGGGCTGGCCTTGAATTCTGTATCTACCTGCCTCTGCTTCCTAAGTTCTGAGAATACAGGCATGTGGCGCCATGCCTGGTACAGAGCACAGCCCATCTTGTCAGGTTCACAGAGTTCAAGGTTTGTGTCTAGTCAAACACACCCAGACGTTTCTTCCCAGGTACAGAAGAGTAACTCACATTTACCTATGCACTCCCACCATGTGCCCAGCCAGGCGGTTCTCAGCCTTCCTAAAGCTGTGACCCTTTAGTACAGTTCCTCATATTGTGGTGACCCCCAACCACAAAATTATTTTCATTGCTATTTCATAACTGTAACTTTGCTACTGTTGTGAATTGTAATGTAAATAAATATGTTTTCTGTTTTAGGTGACCTCTGTGAAAGGGTCATTCAACCCCCAAAGGGGTCACAACCCACAGGTTGAGAACCACTCCTTTAGATCACACACTTGTAGAGATGTGCTTAAACCTTCTTCTTCTTCTTCTTTTGAAATATACACTCTCATCGGGGTTACGATACAGCGATCATGAGTGTGGTTCAGCCTGGTGATGCTATCTATCTTAGAAGCCATGACTTCCCAGAAGAGGTAGTTCAGGGTGCTCCGTCAGTAAAACCCTGGCTTTACAAACATGATGACCTGAGTTTGAGTCCTAGAACCCACATTTAAAATAGGTGGGTGGGATGGCACACACTTAAATCCAAAATCCCAGCACTGAGGAAGCTGACAGACGGATCCATGGGGCTCACTTAGACCAGCCTAACCTGTCCAGTAAGTTCCAGGGCAATGAGAAACCTGACTCAAAAAGCAGACAAACAAACAAGGTAGATAGTGTTACTAAGGAATAGCACCCACGTTTGTATAAACGCACAAGCATGTCTATACTCACAGATACACATACATACTTAGACTCACTGGACATAAATAATGAAAGACTGTGGTGAACACTCAGTTATCCCAAGCCACAAGGGCCTAGAGCTTGGAAGAACTGTGTAGAAACCAGCGGGCTCCTCAGTTTGAGATGAGGCAGCTAGAGCCATAGACAGACTGACAAGGAGAGCTACAAAGAGAATCCCAGAGTGATGGAGGAAGGTCATTGGCTAATAAAGAAACTGGCTTGGCCCATTTTATTGGTTAGAACATAGGTGGGTGGAGTAAACAGAAGAGAATGCTGGGAGAAAGAGGAAGTGAGGTCAGAAGTAATGCAGCTCCTCTCAGAGCCAGACGCCTCAGACAGAGAGGCATGCTCCGCTCTCCCGGGCAGATGCACGCAATGAAGCTCCTCTGACCCAGGATGGACGTAGGATAGAATCTTCCCAGTAAGCGCACCTTGGGGTGCTTACAAACATTATTAGAAATGGGCTAAATTAATATGTGAGAATTAGCCTAGAAGAGGCTAGATAGAAATGGGTCAAGCAGTCTTTAAATGAATACAGTTTGTGTGTTGTTATTTCGGGCATAAGCTAGCAGGCGGCTGGGGTGCTGGGGACGCAGCCCCGCCGCCCTTATTTCAACAGATGGCTGCCCAACGTGAGGATAACTGAATCCACAAAAAGCCTGAGAAAGCTTGGGAAAGAATGGAGTGAAACATGTTTTCTTGGTAGCAGAAATTTCTTGGGTCTGCTCCGCTTGCTAGAGGCAAGCAAGCGCTCTCATCTAAGAGAGGCTTCCTGACTCAACTTCAGCTGTGAAACCCTGCAGCTCATTAAGAGGTCCTGCCACGAAACACTTAAACGGTGTTGACAAAAAGCTGAACGCATGCTTTTCGGTTTTCAGCCGTAGCAGGAAGGAAGAAAAAAAGGAAGGGAGGGGGGAAGAAAAGAGTAATTCTAAAATCTTTACATTGAGGCTGACTGAAGAAACAGATCAGTCCGTAAAAGCTCCTACTTCCAGAGAGCCTGAGCTCAGCTCCCAGCACCCCACACCAGGCAACTCTCAACTGCCTGTAACTCCAGCTCAGCTGGAGAGAATCTGACTACTCCCTCTTCTTGCGCGCACACACACACACACACACACACACACACACACACACGACATACAAATAATAAAAACAATATTTTTAAATCTGGGGCTGAGGAGTCGGCTCATGGGCAAAGCACTGATTGTGCAAACTTGAGGACCTGAGTTCAGGTCCCCAGCACCCACAGAATATCTGGGTATGGTGGCAAGCACCTGCAACCCAGCAGTGAGGGGAGGAGAGAGGCAGACCCTGGAGCCTGCAAGCCAGTCTGACCAAATGGTGATCTCTGGGTCCAATGACAGACCCTGCCTCAAAAAATAATGCAGAGAAACAGCCTGGTAGGATGGCTCAGAGGGTATTTGTGCTTGCTACAGGGCCTGATGACCTGAGTCCTATCCCAGGAACTCACGTGGAGGAGAGAACCAGCTTCTCAGGGTTGTCTTAAGTCTTCCGCGTGGGTGCTGTGATTTGTGTACAAATACACGTGCACATGCATGCACACCCTAAATGAATAAATCCTGGGCGTGGTGACACACATCTTTAACCCCAGCATTTGGGAGGCAGAGGCAGGTGGATGGATCTCTGTGAGTCTGAGGCTGGCCTGATTACATAGTGAGTTCCATGACAAATGGGGCTATGTAGAGAGACCCTGTCTAAAGATAGATAGATAGATAGATAGATAAAAATGGAGATGTGATTAAGATAATGGACCTCTGACCTCAACACAAGCATGCATACACATACATATGCCACACACACAAAATGTTAATTTTAAAAAATAGAAGTCTTTAAATTTTCTGGCCTACTGGTTCCAGTTCTGCAAATACGCACAAAGGAAATGAAGAGATAAAGTTAAAATGTGTATCAACAAGGGGTGTGACAAGATTCTGCATCTGAAGTTCAAAGAATGAGCATTGCTTAACCCTCTGACAGGACACTGAGGCTCCAGCCAGGGTGAGTCTGAGGAGCCCTGTGAGCTGAGACACCTTCTGAGAGCATGTGCCTGAGGAGACGGGGCAGACTGGAAACTCGGGGCTTTGTTGTATTTCTGGCAGTTTGCAATTTTTTTTTTCTCCTGGGGGATTCTTTTCTTAACTTGGAGTGATGGGCCCCCTGCTGGTAGAGTGTTCTCCCAAAACCCTCAGAACTTCCTGACTAGTGAAGGCACAGTCTCCTCTCGGGGAACAAACTCTTGGGATGATGGGGTCATGTCCTTCCATGTAATTCCACCAACCCAAGGGGGAGAAGGCTGGTTATTTGTCTGACAATCTGGAGGTGTTGTTTAAGTAAGAAAGCAGGAGAGGGCTGGAGGGCGTGGCTCAGTTGGTAAAATGCTCACCTAGCTTGCATACCACCCTGGGTTCCTTCCCCAGCCCCATATAAACAGGACCAGTGGTACCCACCTGTAATAACAGCACTCAGAAGGTGAAGACAGGAGGATCAGGAATTCAAGGTCATCCTCAGCTAAGTAACAAGTTGAGTTTGAGGCCATCCTGGGCTATAGGAGACTCTGTCAAAGAAAGGGAAAGGGAGAAGGCAGACATAAGGACAAGGGGAAGCAGAAAGGGAAACAGAGGAAGCTAGAGGGGGGATGAGGAAAGGGAAGAGAGGGATGGAAGAGAAGGAGGTTCTAATCGGCCTTCCTGGGGGCAAAGGAAAGCATGGTGGCTCCCAGGAGTATCCCCCCCCCCCCCAAGATCCTGCTCTAAGGTGCCTAGAAACTCCTGTAAACCCTAACACAAGACCTGGCTCTTTATCCTGCATGTATCAGGGAAGTGAGACTATCCCCACACATTTCTCTTACCTGCCCAAAGGACAGAAAAGGAAGAAGTCACGGGGACATCGTGTGCCTGCTGCTCCAGAGTGCATTTGCTTGGAGCCTGTGCCAGCACGGCTGTTGGACTCGCCGCATAGAATCCCAAGGATGAAGGACAAGAGATTGCTTCCTCTTCTGTTGTTCTCAGAAACTTGCCTTCTTGAACCAGACTCTGAACATGAAATGTTCCTCAGCCCCTGTTCTTCCTCCAGCCTGGAGCTTAACAGCCTAAGCAGCAGATACAGGCACCGGGGACACAGCCACTGTCTTCCACTGGCCCTGCACAGGTGCCCGAGGACAGACTAGTTTGTTCTAGAATGTCAGGACTCTAGTCCCAGAATGCCTACACACCTGGACCTGCCTTACTGTGAGCGTATTTTCTTCCTGGGAAATCAGAGGACTGGTTGGCAAGAGTTTACACGTGGCTGGGCTGCTCTGGACTCCCACTTGCTGCTCAGAGAGCTCCCAGATGCACACAGGTCAGGGAATCTACCTGTCTTTATCTCCCTGACTATGTGCCCCGATGCCAAGATTTTTGTTGTTGTTGTTTTGTTTTGTTTTTCGAGACAGGGTTTCTCTGTAGCTTTGGAGCCTGTCCTGGACTAGCTCTTGTAGACCAGGCTGGGCTCGAACTCACAGAGATCTGCCTGCCTCTGCCTCTCGAGTGCTGGGATTAAAGGCGTGCGCCACCACCGCCAGGCTTCCAATGCCCAGATTTTTATGTGAGTTCTAGGGGTCCAACTGAAGTCTTCATGCTTGGGGGGGGGTACACATTTTACCAACTGAGCATCTCCCCAGTCACAAAGCATCATGACAAAGGCAAATCTGATTTGTGTTCTGTGGTACCCAGCAGCCATCCAGGCAAACTGTAACAGGTACAGACCACTGCTCTGGCACACCAGGCCCTGGGTCTCTGTCACATAACCTGGTGAATGACTTGTAGGGTGCGAATGTACCAAGACCCACCCTGGACTCAAACTCTGCACCTTGGGATCAGCAAAGATGCTGATTCCCTTGAGTCTCTGTGAAGATCTTAATGCCTACAAAATTCTGAGGAAATTTCTTTTCAACTTGGGAGTCTAGAACCAACAACACATTTATCCTATGTAAAAATGCTAGACATTTTTACACCTCTAAGCATGTGTAATTGACCTATATAGCTACTAGAGGTGATCTTGGGCAAAATTAAGAAAACAAAGAAGCAAAAAAACATTGAGTCTAAACTGAGAGGGCTAAGGAGAAGCCCCAGGGAGAAAAAAAAAATGCCACAGACCTAGAGAGCAAACAGACCAGTTTGGTAAGTTTATAGAGGCTTCCAGAAGTGAAGGTATCTGGGGAAAGAGAGAAACTAAAATGGCAAAGGATTAAAATGAAACATTTTGAGACAATTTAATGTAGCTAGAAAAGTGTACAAGTGGAGAACAACAAAACTATTAAAACGCCAGAGAAACAAAAGTTCTCCAAGGCAGAAACGTCCACATTGTATATACATTTACTCCAGAGGGCCTCAGTGAGCAGTGTCCATATCAATTTTCTAATCATGTGTATTGATTTAACTGTATTCTAAAATATGATCAAAAGTACAAAACCAAGATTTTAAAAATCTGTTACTATGGAGATCTAGCCTACCATGTCTAGCACTGATCAAAAAATAATACTATAAGCCCATTGGCTAGAAGCCTGGAAATGACTCACCAAAGAAACAGCCAAAGGGGAGATTAAACGTGACCATGCAGGAAAGACATTGCAGGAGGCTGGAGTTCAGATGCCAGTATCTACACCTGTGGCTCACAACCACCTGTAACTCTCGCTCCGGGAGATACAATACCTTCTTCTAACCTTCAGGACACCTGAACACATACATTCTTACAGACACAGGCCCACATACATACAGCATTTTAAAAAAAAAAATTATTATTTTAAAACTTTTAAATAAAAAAATCACACACCAAAATTTGCCATACTAGAAACTGTACATGTCAACACTGTACAGTTAGAAGAGCCATTCTGAAGCTGATGTCAACCCTGGACAGTCAGCATAGCCATTCTGAAGCCATGGCACTGTACAGTGGATTTTTATACTTTCTCTACCACACTTATCCATCACTGTCTTTGTTAGGATTTCCATTGCTGTGAAGAGACACCATGACCACAGCAACACTTACGAAGGAAAGCATTTAGTTGGGGCTGGTGTACAGTTTCAGAGGTTTAGTCCGTTATCATCATAGTGAAAACCATGGCAGGATGCAGGCAGACACGGTGCTGGAGAAGGAACTGAGAATTTTACATCTTGATCCGTAAGCAGCAAAAGGAGACAGTGTGCCACACTGGGCACATCGTGAGCATATATAGAGACCTCAACGCCTGCCCTCCACAGTGACATACTTTCCCCCAAGAAGGCCAGACCTACTCCAACATGGCCATACCTTCTAATAGTGCCACTTTCTATGGACCAAGCCTTCAAACACATGAGTCTTTGGGGCCATTCCTATTCAAACCACAACCATGAAAACCAAAAAATATCTATGACAGAGTTAGAACTCAAAGGCAAATTTTATATCCTCTTTCATAACTGGTGTCCATCATCTGCACTCAGTCTTTCCTCATCCCCTTATATCTAGCCATTCTTATTAGGTTTTCTTCAAGATATACTGCATCTGCTTGCATATTTGTTTACATGTGTTAAATAAGCATTGGCTAAATTCCACATAGGAGAGAGAGCATGGTTTTTATCGGGGGAGATTTGCTCATGTTGATTGCTCCAAGAGCACCAATGGAGATGACTTTGGTTTGGAGGATGAAGTCTCTTGGATCAAGGAAGTAGAGAGAGAGAGAGAGAGAGAGAGAGAGAGAGAGAGAGAGAGAGAGAGAGAGAGAGAGAGAGAGGAACGTCTTGGTCTTCCTGGGAGCTTAGGTTTACTCCTCAATATTTATCCCAAAGTTTTATTTTTCAATAAACAACTAAAAATTGCAGTATCTGGCATCCAGCATGGGACAAAATCAAGGAGCAAAATGCCACCACTTCCCTGCACGACTTCGTGCCAATTTGGGTCACCAGCTTTTCATGCCAGGGACTTTCCCACTGTTATCTGCACAGCCATCGTCTGGCCCTGCAGCTGCCTGTGCCCTCCCATGCTGTGCTTTAGCTAAAGGGGCTTCTCCTGTTCATTTTCCCCCTTCCTCCTGCTCTAGAGGCTTCTTCCTTCTGGTCCCTGTAGACCTGGAAGAAAAGAAGATACTAGTCAGGCTACCTGGCCATCTCCCCTCCTCTGCCACCGCCAGTCATTGCTGCCTCAAGCCACTACCACAGCCACCCTGCCCTGAACTCATTTGTGCCTGGCTGGTCTCCTGCTTTGGTGCCTGCCCTGCCTGATGGCACAGAGGAAGATTGTCACTGCACCTGTTTGCCCTTGCACAACTGATTACCCTTATATAGCTCTGCCTACACAGTCAGCATCATCAGAGCTGGTAAGACACTGGGGAATTTTTAGACAGGAAATTAGGCTTAAAAAAATAAAATAAAATAATTAATTAATTTAAAAAGAGGGGGAAACTTTTCATATGTTAAGAATCAGAAATATCACAATGAAGAGGAATAAACAACTTAGCTGATATTAACATAATATTGATCAAAATATTTATCAGGTTGGTAATTTATATTTTATCCTTTAGAATGGGTTGATAACTATGCCAAATATGAAAATTTGACTAATAAAGAGACAAACCTTAGAAAAACTTACTATTGATAAGATATAAGCTTTAGAAAAAGTTACTACTGATAAACAAAATATACAGCTTAGAAAGAATTACTAATGAAAATAAGAAAAATATTCAGATACAGACAGAGAAATTTAGGGCAGAACATATCACATCATGGCATTATGAAATTGAAGAGTAGTGACCCAGAGTTATTGGGAAATCAACCTTGATTTATCCAGTTACTGTACAAGAATGACCACCAATGATATGCACCCCAAAAACTATGCAGAAGTTAACTGGGATGCTGTAGAAATGTTAGATTTGAGGAGACTAAAGGAAGCAATAGTTTCTTTTTAAAAAAAATATTTATTTATTATGTACACAATATTCTGTCTGTGTGTATGCCTGCAGGCCAGAAGAGGGCACCAGACCTCATTACAGATGGCTGTGAGCCACCATGTGGTTGCTGGGAATTGAACTCAGGACCTTTGGAAGAGCAGGCAATGCTCTTAACCGCTGAGCCATCTCACCAGCCCCAAGCAATAGTTTCATATGGTATGCATTCATCTTTTGTGAGGCAGATGTTAAATTCATGGACAACTAGGAACAGAACTGTTCCACAAAACTGGAAAGATTTAATTACAGCAATATTGGAAGCTGGTCCTCAGTTACAATGAAAAACATGGTGGAGAGATGAAGCTAGAATCAAAGAACAATAAAGTAGGGCTAGAGGTGTTGAAATTTCCCAAGACTAGCTTCTTGGTGAAGGTCAGTACACTGATTTGTAAAGACAGCCTATATTTGATGATCACACCATGGCTCTATGCCATACAGCAGCTCTGAATACTTGGGGCAAGGTTGGAGAATCAGAAAAGAGAACTAAGTCATTTACTAAAATTAAACAGGGCCCAAAGGAAGCCTTCACTGATTTTTTTTTCAAATATCAACTTCAGCTGTAAATAGAATGATATCAGATCCAAAAGTTAGACAAATATCAGTTGAATCTTTGGCTTTTGAAAATGCTAGTTAACAATGCAAGAGGGTGATCAGGGTCTGTTAGACACAGGCACAAATGTAACAATAACTTTACCAAAATCTTGGCATCCAAATAGGCCTCTTCAGGTGGTAAACATTCAGCTTCTAGGGGTTGAAACTTTATCTCAGGTAAGATAAAGTACAAGATGGTGTCAAATGAATAGGGCCAGAAGGACAGATAGGAACATTAAAACCATATGTAGCGGGGCTGGAGAGATGGCTCAGTGGTTAAGAGCATTGTCTGCTCCTCCAAAGGTCCTGAGTTCAATTCCCAGCAACCATATGGTGGCTCACAACCATCTATAATGAGATCTGGTGCCCTCTTCTAGCATACAAACATACATGGAAAGAATGTTGTATACATAATAAATAAATCTTTAAAAAAAAAAACCATATGTAGCTAACATACCAATGAATTTATGGGGATGTGATTTGTTGCAGCCATGGAAAACACAGATTAACATTTCTCTAATCTCAGAAACAAACCATAAAATAAATGCTTCTGAGAAAAATAGTAAAAGGTATTATCAATAATAGTCACAGACGGTTCAAGTTGTACATAAGCAGGGCACAACAACTGATGATCTCCTAACGGTCATACTTTTATAATGGTTAACTGATAAACCTGTCTGAGTGAAACAATGGCCTTTGACATGAGAAAATTACGGGAATTAGAGCAGCTGGTTAAGGAACAGCTAAATGCTCAACATATTGGAAAATCGATCAGTCCTTGAAATTCTCTTTTGTTTGTCATTAAAAAGAAGTCTGGGAAAATGCAGAACAATAACAGATTTAAAAGCCATAAATAAGGTAATTCTGACAGTGGGCTCTTTACAGCCTGGAATTCTCTTGTTTTCTCTATTACCTAAAGTTTGGCCTATTGTAGTGATGGATCTAAAAGAGTTCTTTTTTTTACTATACAAGAACAGGATAGGGAAAACTTTGCCACCTACTTATGATCATTCCCAGCCTGTTAAAATGCTTTAATAGCAATAAGGCATTTTTTTTTTTTTTTGGATTTTTGAGACAGGGTTTCTCTGTAGCTTTTGGTTCCTGTCCTGGAACTAGCTCTTCTAGACCAGGCTTGTCCTCGAACTCACCGAGATCCGCCTGCCTCTATATCCCGAGTGCTGGGATTAAAGGCGTGCGCCACCACAGCCCTGCAATAAGGCATTTCTTGACAGTGAGCAGTGAGTCAGATACATTTGCTAACTCAGGCCAACAGGCTTGAATGATGACTAGTGAAATTGGAAGCTCTGGAGCTTTCTGCATGGCCTTCTAGCAGAAGGACAGATTAGAATGTCTCTTCCAGGTGGTTCTGCTGGTCTGAGTCTCCACTGCAGACCTTATATACCTTGGGGTTGGAGGAGTCTTTTGTATCTGGTCAGTGTTAGGGACTTACTGAGACTTGTGAGTTGTTTATTTCCTGAGCCTCAGCAAACCTCCTTATGGAACTCCCTGAGTCTTCGTAAGTTTCCCTTCAGAATGAAGTGTTTCAACTGAGAGGAAATCGCTCAACAACAAGCAGTGACGACATAACCAGCAAACCCCAACACCAGCAAGTCTAGCCTCCACCCTGAGCCAGGACCACATTGGTACCACCTGACATCTGATCCTGCCAGGTGGGAATGCCTGTGTGAACTGCTGTCTCCTCTGAGTCTCCCAACATCCTACTCAGTGATGCTGAGCAGGACCCAGCAACGTAGTCCATCTTGGGGGCAGATTAACATGCAGCTTCAAATCTCCTCGTTCTCGCTCAGATCTAAAGAAAGACTGTGTGGATAAAGAGATGTTCCATAAGGTCCACAGAATGATCTATGATAGCTCTGTTTTTAATTTGGAATGAGTGAGTCTAAGTATACAACAAGTCAATGCAAAAGAATAAGTAGCAAGTGATGGATAGAAAAGGAAGGAAGAAAGGGAGCAAGGGGCGAAGGGGATGAGGGAGAGAGGACCAAATCAGGCAGTTGAAACATCTAGCAGATGAGGAAGCGCCTTTAAGTAAGTAAGTTACCCGGAGCTCTCAGTAGCCCCAGACAGAGCAGAGTGCCCCCATAGGTGAGGTTTCTAAGGAAAAGGATGAATAGCAGCAAACAGAAATAACACTATCAACTCAGGCGCTGACGACAGCCAGCAGAACTCAACCGGGGAAGGGGAGCAGACAGCTGGGATTCTGCTGAGCTTTCTCTCCATGCCTGAGCCTCCCACAGGCGGGCTACGAGCTGCCCTTCCAACTTCAGGCACTTCTCTACCAGAGCGGGGGGGAAACCAGTAACATCTGCTGGAAACGCTTCATTCTCCAGCTGTTCTCAAGGGCACTGCCACTGAACTCTTGGGCTGTTTCGCTCTTCTTTCCTCCCTGTCACTGAGCGGGACGGCCATCCCTAGACAGGGGACCTTAAAGGTTACTTTGAGACAAATGCGCTTGCATCTGAAATGGGGCTGGCAGCAGCCTTCCTTCAAGAGCCAGGGTCTCAGAACTGGAGAGATGGCGCAGTGGTTAAGAGCATTGCTTGCTCTTCCAAAGGTCCTGAGTTCAATTCCCAGTAACCATATGGTGGCTCACAACCATCTGTAATGAGGCCTGGTGCCCTCTTCTGACCTGCAGGCATATACACAGACAGAATATTGTATACATAATAAATGAAGAAATAAATAAATATTAAAAAAAAAAAAGAGCCAGGGTCTCAGTGAGCCCAAAGAGCACATAGCAAGTTACCTCTAGAATCTACACGACAGGGGATGAAGGGAATTTTCTCTGGCTCTTTGGTAGCTGTTTCATGTTATGCCAGGCCTTCACGCGGGTACAGCTGCCACCCTCTTCAAAAACAAAGCAGACAACTGAAACTCTCCTGCTTTGCCATGGATCATAATGTTAATCTTTCTGTTTAATTATCTCGGGGCTGGAGAGATGGCTCAGAGGTTAAGAGCATTGCCTGCTCTTCCAAAGGTCCTGAGTTCAATTCCCAGCAACCACATGGTGGCTCACAACCATCTGTAATGAGGTCTGGTGCCCTCTTCTGGCCTTCAGGCATATACACAAGACAATATTGTATGCATAATAAATAAATATTAAAAAAAGATTAGAATTATCTCACCTACTTCTTAATAGGTGCTAGAGAAATGAGGTGTATGTTAGTACAGCAAAAAGCAGAACAGCCTTACTGAAGAAATACTGACCTCCCTGAAGATGGGCTCTGACTAGCAGGCAGGATACTTGTGAAAAGAAAGAACCTCAGGGCACAAGAGCTGGCGCCATCTCTGCCATGGTGCCTGATGGGAGTTCCGGATGCCCGAGCACAGAGCAGCTGCCAGGCGTCATCATGGCCACAGACAGCTGTGCAGGCTCAGCTTCTTTAAAGGCCAGAGAGGGACGGTCCAGCATTCCCAGGAATCCTGGCAGCCACATGCTCTTCCTAGAAGGCTAACACAAGCCTGAAGGTCCCCAGAGCCAAAAGGACATTGGCACTGTTAATACCAAAGGCACTTAACATCTCCTGAGGGTCACTGTGAGCCAGGCACTCTCCGAGGTATTTATAACTGCTACACACTACAGCGGGACTGCAGGGACTGTGTTTCTGTATCCCCAAAGTCATGTGTTAAAGTTCCAGAGCGAGATAGAGGCACTAAAGAGGTTGCGTGTTAGGCTGGGAACATAGCCCAGTAGGGAGTGTGAGTGCCTAGCACAAACAGCCCAGCTTTGATCTCAGCACTGTATAAACAGATCACAAAGGCACATCCCTGTAGTTCCAGGACTTAGTAAGTGGAAGCAGACGTGCACAGTCACCCTTGGATGCAGAGCAAGGAATACATCAGTCTGGGACACATAAGACCCTGTCTCCAAAAAAATACACTTTTAAAATAGTCAGATCTGAAGAGATGGTTCAATAGACAAAACGCTTGCACAAGGATGTGGACCAGAGTTCAGATCCTCAGAACCCACATAAAAGTTGGGTAGGCGTGACAGTCAGCTGGCAAAGATATGGGAACTGTGGACAAGCTGGCTAGCTAGACTAGACTACTCAGTGGATTCTGAATTAAGTTGAAATACTCTGCCTCAACAAATAAAGTGGAGAGCAATCAAGGAAGACCCCTGACACCCAGCTTCACAGGTATACACACACACACACACACACAATGTGCATGTGCATGCGCATGCAGCAATAAGTCTTTCCCCTCTTTACCTTGTTTTTCTTTCTCTCCCCTGGCTCTGCATCCATAACACAAGAGATCAACCCAAAAGAAAAGCTGAGAAAATAGTGCAGGTATTCGTCATAAGTCTCTCAAATAGGCAATGGAGGCATCCCCACACAGCAATCCTTCCTCAATGCACATCCTCACCAAGACAGAGACTGCATCACCCGTCCATCACCCGTCCCACCTCTGGAGCTCTACCCCCCACATAGACTAGCCAGGTTTCCTACAGAATGGGAGCCAAGGTGACACAGAAGAGACTGGAACAGGGCTCCATCTGCTTGGGATTCTGAAGCCACCGTGAGAATTAGCCCAAACAAGCCTGCCAGAAAAGATACAGAGGGACCAAGATGTCCACTGGCCATAGACACATGGAATTACTCAAAAGAAATTGCCCAGTGGCCCAAACTGGAAGAGATGCCTAGCCCAGCCAAGTCCTGAGCAGAAGCCTATGGACCGCTACACAGTGCAGGAAAGCTGCCACGTGGGTCACAGCTCAGCATCCTCGCTATTTTAGCGGGAGATTAGCGTCTGACTACGTTAGTGTCACACTGTATTAGTGGGACAAAGATTAGTTTGTAAATAGAGATAGACAGATAAACCACCACCCTAAAGATAAACACAGGTCCCTGTTTGTACTCTGGTGTGTGCATGTGTGTTACATGCATATGCACGCACATGTGCGCGGATTATGATTTGGAGACTAGAGGACAATCTCAGCTGTGATTTCTCAAGTGCCATCTACCTTGCTATTTTAAGACCAGATTTCAGATTTCACACTTAGGCTCAGTTGGCTGGCCACCAAGCCCCTGGGGTCTGCCACCTTGGCCTCCCTACTGCTGATATTAAACCTAGTTCAATTTTTAAGAATGTCTCATTGGCCTGGAACTTACCAAGTAGGCTACCACGGATACCAGTGAGCTCCAGGGATCCATCTGTCTCTACTTCCCTAGAGATTACAAGCTTGTGCCACCTTACTCGGCTTTTTATATGGGGGCTGGGGGTTGAACTGAGGTCCTCCTCCTTTCATGGGAAGCCCTCTCCACCTTTTAGAGGAAATCTATGGCTCACACATAAATGACCATCTTGAAAATCCCACATGCAAGGGATGCTTACCTTCTAAGAATATGTGTTCAAAAATGTTGGGATCACAGCACAAAGGTCTTTGCACTCCCAGATCTCCAGAGAAACCAGAAAAGGAATGGACATAAAACCTGTTTCCCATCCAGAAAGCTGGGAATTGGAGGTGATTGGCAGTGATCTACATTATCTGTTGGGCCAGGCCATATCAAGCTCTTACAAACAAGACCAGAGGTGGCTAACAGCTCAAATGACCTCCATGCTATCTGTATGACTGAGACCAGGACAGATCCTTCTATAGGCCCTTTACCTAGTACATGATAATAATGGACTAAACCTCTGAAACTGAGAGCCGCCAGTTATGAGGTTTCTTTCATAAGAGTTGCCTTGGTCATGATGTCTCTTCACAGTAATAAAACAGTGACTAAGACAGACCCCATCCCACGGGACAGTGACACCCAAATTCAGGGTGAGTTTTCACACCTCACTTAACCCAACCTAGAAACTCCCTCACAGATATATCTAGAGGTTTGTCCTTTGAGTGATTCTAGATCCTGTCCACCTGCCAGTATTAACCACCAAAGACACACAGTGGAAAGTATGTAATTTTAGAATAGTACAAATAGCATAGATTTAACAGGCAGATCCCTGTAAGGTCAAGGCAAGTCTAGTCTACAGAGTTAGTTCCAGGACAGGCTCTAAAGCTACAAAGAAACGCTATCTCAAAAAAAAAAAAAAATTAAAAGCCAGGCGATGGTGGCGCATGCCTTTAATCCCAGCACTCGGGAGGCAGAGGCAGGCGGATCTCTAGTAGTTCGAGACCAGCCTGGTCTACAGAGCTAGTGCCAGGACAGGCTCCAAAGCCCACAGAGAAATCCTGTCTCTAAAAACCAAACCAAAAAAAAAATTTTTAATTTAAAAAAAGATAAAAGGGAGGGTCTCGTTGGTGAAGGGAGGGGGTAATGGCTCATTCGGTGACATGCCTGTTGTACATGTATGAGGACTTGAATGGATCCCCAGGACCATGTGAAGCCAGATGTGACAGTGTCATCTGTAACTCCAGCTCTGGGGAGTAGAGACAGCTTATGGCTGGCCAGCCTAGCTGAATCAGTGAAGTCCAGGTGAGGGGCCTCTCAGAACAAAGAGGATTTGGGGTGAAACTCAGCAGTAGAATGCTTGCCTGGCATGTACAAGGCCCTGGATTCCTCAGCACGATATAAAAAGAAAAAGACGAGGAAGCTGCAGAAATGGCCCAGTGGTTAATTGCCGCTGCTGCTCTTCTAGGAGACAAGTGTTCAGTTCCTAACATATATCTGTCAGCTCACAATTGCCTCTAACTCCAGACCCAGGGCATCCGATGCCCTCTTTTGGCCTCCACAGGCGCATGCACACACATTGGCACACATGCACACACATAGGCACACATGCACACATTATTAAAAAGAATCACCAAAATGTAAAATGGTGAAGAATCATTGGGGAAGACACTGGACATCTGCCCACATGCTCACACATGTACATGCATACCCCTCACAAACCATGTACATATATAAAACACACACATTCACAGAGGGGCAGATAGAGCGCTTGCCTAGCAGGGGCAAGGCTGTGGACTCAATCCTTTAAAAAAAAAAAAAGAGGAAGGAGGGAAGAAGATAGTAGGAGGAAGAGCAAAAAGTAAGCCTTCCAAAGAGAAGAAAAACAAGAAGAAGAAGGAAGAGGAGGAGGAAGAAAAGGAAAGAGAAAGAAAAAGACAAAGGTTAGAAAAATCTTCCAAGGGCTGGAGAGATGGCTCAGTGGTTAAGAGCATTGCCTGCTCTTCCAAAGGTCCTGAGTTCAATTCCCAGCAACCACATGGTGGCTCACAACCATCTGTAATGGGGTCTGGTGCCCTCTTCTGGCCTGCAGACATACACACAGACAGAATATTGTATACATAATAAATAAATATTTAAAAAGAAAAGAAAAATCTTCCAAGACCAAGTACACAGTTAGCACTACCCCCTCAGGCGAATGCCAGCTTAAGCACCATGTTTACTGACTCGTCCTTCTGTTGGTGTTTGGTTTGAAAGGAAAAAGAAAACTGAGCTGCTCAAGGTGTGAACGTTGGTTTATTAAACTATACATTCCACAAACGTGATTAATAAATACACTTACCAAGGTGTCACTAAAATGTGATGCGTCGTCAGAAAATGCGTCACCTCATAGATCAATTTACCAAAAATAAGCCTGTAGAAATGAGCATCTTGCATAGATTTTTGATAGCACACTGTCGATGTGTCCTGGGGCCTAGGCACAGGTGGAGAAAGCTATAAAAACAAAAGTCCACACCAGAGGAACTCTGGGACCCGCAGAGGGAGGGTGTAGTTCTTCCCTGGGCAGCACAGCACCTGCCCTTTGTCCTACTTTCGTGCCGCTACTATGAAATCCCCCAACAGAGAAAAGAACAAGCAACTCCCCCTTTGAAGGTGTTTGGTCTGCACTTGCAGCAAGCGGCTGCCCTGGTCCCTCCAGATTCACCCCAAGAAGTTCTGAAAAACATCAGCTGCTTCCACCCAGTTCTGAAAGCAAGCTAACCCGCGCTCCCGGATCTGTTTCCGCCCTTTGCTGGTGATGACGGCTCCATTGGGTTTGATGACCACGAGCTTGGGGATGGCTGTGATGTCGTACCTCTTCTTCAGTTCACTAAAGAGAGGAGAGCAGAAGGTTAGCACTGCTGCAGGTCTGAGAAGAAGGGGCTGTGTGTGTAGGTTCTGTGCAAACTCCGCCGTTTTATACAGGGATGTGAATTCCCTTCGGTTTCAGCATCCACAGGGGATCCAAGAACCAGTTCCCTTTAGATATATAAATCTCATGTTGAAGATACAATGAAATTGTTGTGCTACTATAAATAAATGCAATTATCTAAAACTCAAGTAGCTTGTAGTTCCTGCTACTTGATGAGGCAGAGGGATTACTTTAGCTCATGCAGCTGTGACCAGCGTAGGCAACAGAAGGAGACTGTGAGACCTCATCTAAAAAGGACTTGGAACAAGGTTGAGGCAGATAAGAGCTGCCTTGGACCCAGGAACCAGTGAAGTGGAGGCCTGGGAGACCTAGAGATCTGAATCAGAGAACCAACCAACCCGAGCCGCTGTCTACCCAAGAAATGAAGTCCAGGCTGGTCTACTCTTCTACAGTTCCAAACATGTCAGTGGGTAGGAGAGGTTCCCCAGCACCAGTCACATCCTAAGAAAGCAGGTTAGAGGGTGGGTTGGCACAAGGGGAAGATGCCTGCTAGACACCTTGGAATCTGTCCACATCCCGGCCCTTGAGGACCAGCATTGCAAGGAGGTCACTGTAAGGTCTTCAAGGGTTCGCTTGGGAGTGGCACCCTATAGCACGAATGCCTGCAGCTGCTTTGAGACCTGGTTCTACCACATATGCCTAACCGTAAAGCCCATGCTCAGGAGGATTTCTTCCTAGACAGATAATCTCAGTCGCAGAGAATGGGGTAAGATGGAACCATCACTCTGAAAAAAAATGGCTGCAGGGAGCATTGGTTCATGCCCCTGCAACTCTTCTCATGCTAATAGGCCCTCTTCTCAGTCACCTGTACTGGAACATCTGCACAGAGGAGACAGCTCCAGACAGCACCCAGATCTCATTTCAGGGACACACTGGTAATAAACAGAGGCCTCTCTGGACTGAACACAGTACCTGTTGCTGTGTCAGAGGATGGCGCTACACTGGAATGCAGACACATAATTCAGAGGGCAAGGTAAGGGCTTGGGGTGTTTCCTTCCTACAGCCATGCCACAGTAATCTCAGCCACAAGTGATTTTCTTGGTAGTAGAAATTCCCTTCTCCTCCCTCAGGTGCCTCTTCAGGAACTGAGGACAGTAGTAGGTAACAGAGGCTTCTGAGGGAAAGCTACAGAAGGGTCCCTTCCTGGGTCACTTCCCAGTTGGAGCCTCTATGATCTTCCTGTGCCCTGCCCCCTACAGCAGAGGGCAGCTTCCCCAAACACCTCCGGGATGTTCCACGAAATGCTCCCTTCTCCCCAGTGGTGGCCTCTTTCCTTTGGCCCATGACCTGTTTCCAAAAATCCAAGCTGACTTAGCATCCCCTCAGAATATTCTACTTCCTGGTCTGCACAGAGCAACATCAGGGTTAAGGAAGAACAAGGACAGATAACTAAGTTTGCAAAAGGAAAAATCCCTCTGGAAATGAAGACTAGGCAAGCCAGGCCAACCTGTGCTCAGAGCGGCTCATTTGTCGTCACCTGGAGTACAAAGGCTCGGGAGCAGATGAGCGAGGAGGGAAGAAATCTAGGTAGTCTCCAGAGTAACACCCTTCTCAAGGGAGTCAGTGTACAGATGGGGCGGCCAGTCACCCTGGTAAAGGACTTCAGCCAAGGCACAAAGGGAGACCCCAGGAGAACTGGACTCTGGGAGGCACATCTGGGAATTAGGACATAGGCCAGCACTCTGATCTGTCACCAGCTGACCCTGCGAGGAGCCGGGGATGGTTAGTATCAATAGTCATCTAGGAGACAAACTTCTGGACAAATTTGTGGAGAGATTTGTAGATTGTTTTAACTGAGTTCAAAAGAACCCCGTTAACTGTGGGAGGCACCATTCCATGGGCTGGGGTCCTGACTGAATGAATGGAAAGGCCAAAGTAAGTTTGGCACCAGCGTTCCTTCTCTCTGGCTCCAGACTGCAGGCACAAAGTGAGCCCCCCTCCTCACGCTTCTGCCACAGTGGCAGACCACTTTCAAACTGTGAAGCCAAATAAACCCTTCTCCCTTAGTTTCTTTTATTCAGTGGGGAGGGTGGTGCACCCGTGCATGCGGAGGATATCCGGAGATAGGTTTTCCCACTGAACCACTGCGGCTGGCTGTTTCAGCCAGACTGGCTGGCCAGCACGTTCCCAGGATTCGGCTTACTAGACCCATCCATTGCCGGGGTTACAAGTACATGCAGCCATGTCTGCTTTTTGTTTTAATTTAAGTGCTGGAGATTTGAACTCACGGTCTCATACTTGCACTCTTATTCACTGAGCTCCCGCCCCAGGTTCTCTGCAGGTGCTTTGTCAAATACTTTGTCACAGCAATTAGAAAAGGAATAAATACAGATCCCGTTCACAGCCGAGGTCAACCCATTCTTCACGCATCTCTTTACTCTGCCATAAAACTGCTTTCCCACAATCCTCATGGGGAACCCAGAGCCTTAGTCTCTGGGGGTGTGGGTGGGGGTAGAGCCTGAGCTCTCTGCCTAATTACCAACACCATCACCATCTCAACTGCAAAACAAGTGTGTCCTTCCAGAAGCTCTGCATAATTGAGTGTCTGCCGTAGTCAGACCCCATTTCAAAGCACATCACGCAAAGCCCTCCTCAAGTGCGTCCTCAGACAAAGGTAATCAGCTGCCACTTAGACTTACTATCAATGGGATTTTCACGGTGCCGGCGTGAGTGAGGTCTCATAGCCTCCAAGGCTAAGCAGCTTTCCCTGGGCTCTCCACCTCCCCGGGAATCACCAAAGAGAATGAGTTTAGGAAAAGCAAGGGAGATGGCTCAGTCAGTAAAGTGCTTTGCAAGAATGCAGACATAGAGTCAGACCTCGAAACCACATAAAAAGCTGGTTGGCTTGTAATCCCAGAGCTGGCGCGGGAGGTGGGGAGGGGAGCAGAGACTGGTGGATCTCTAGAGCTCCCTGGCCCACCAGCCTAGCTAACTCAGTGATTTCCAGGACGGTTAGAGACCCTGTCTCAAAAAACAAGGTGGATGACATTTGAGAAATAACGCAGAGATTGTCTTCTGGTCTCTACTGGCATGCACCCACAAATGCACCCACAAACAAACACAGAATACGAGTTGTTATGAATCCATGGAATGTCACAAAGTTGCCTATGCTTCGTTTTTCAGAAAGGACTCACAGGTAGCACCACAGCTGGATAACAAGCCCAAGATCCAGAACCAGAAGATACCCATAAACTGACATCTGTTCTAGAAGGGGGCGGGGTGGGGGCGTGTGCTGAGACCTCCATCTGAACTCTTCCATCACAGGAGATACAACCACCACCACCACCACCACCGTGGTGCTCCCAGTACGGGGCCATGCCTTGCTCTTTCCGGGGGGGCTCTTTTTGTTGAACTCTCCAGCCCTGCCTGCTCTAAGATCTGCCCATCCCTCTTTCCTCCTACATGTATTGCAATAGCGTTCATGTTACTGAAACTTATAGTTACCGAACCTCATCATTATCAGTAAAACTAAAATCTCAAAGATGGTCAACACCTCCCGCTCTGAGCCCCGCCCCTTCCCCAGAGTACCCGCCCCCGATGCAGCTCTGTGGACACAGGTCGATGGCTTCTCTCCCTTCTTCCTGAACACTTATCAAGAAGACTAGCTAAGGGATGCAAGCTAGCACCAGAACCAGCCCCGGAGCTCCTCGGGCGTGGGGGATCTCTGAAATCCCAAACGTGAAAGACAGAAGCACGGGAGGGCTGGATCCCCGTGGATGCTGAAACCAAAACTCCATGGAATTGACCCGCATTGGGGTCTATTTTTCCTGAACAGGAAAAAAGGCGGGGTAGTAAGTTAAGGACCAGAGTCTGAAAGAGCAGCATGGTGAAGGAGAGGAGGTCTTGGCGAGCCAGAGCTCCGGTCCGGTGCCCACGTCCACCGGGTTCCCACTCACTGCCTGTAGGGGTCGTGGAAGGGCAGTGCCAGCCAGGCGCCGTGCAGCTCGCGCATGAAGTCCAGCATCTCCTCGGAGCTGCCGTCCGCCGACACGAACACCACCTCGAAGGGTGCAGGCCGCCGTGCCTCGCTCACCAGCGCGGTGTAGAAGTCGCAGAGCAGCGGCGTGAAGTCGCGGCTGGGGGCGCATCGGCCCGCTGCAAAGTACAGGGCTACCACCTTGTTCTGCAGCGCGGCCTCCGCCTCCACCACCGCGCCCTCGCGGGTCACCAGGCGCCGCCCGCTCAGCACGTCCACCATAGCCCTGGACCCTGGTTTGTGGAAGACGCCACTAAGAGACAAGTCCCTGAGCTGTGCTGCCACCCGTCTGTAGGCAGAGCAAACAGAACCTCGCGCAGCACCCGGCGCCTTGCAGCCCCGCCTCCCGCGGAGCAGCTCACCTTGAGCCCACGGGAGGAGCTAGCATTCACCACTTATTCCAGAAGCTGCGGCCGCGGCAGTGACAGAAGCAGTCACGCCATCAACCCCTCCTACCTTCTACTCAATCCCATTCTGTCTCGCCTACCCGCGACCCTCTACTCACCCGCGCCCCACATCATCCACCTGAGCCCTGCCTCTCTCCAGCTTGCCCACCTGCGTCCTGTCTCGCTCACCCAGGACCTGCCCAGACACCCATGACTTGTTCAGTTCCGCCATACCCCACCCCACGCAAGCGCCCCATTCCACCCCACCGAGTACACCCCTGTGCTGTTCCGTAGACCCGAGTTCTGTCCCGCCCACCAGCCCCGCCCCACCGCGTCCACAGGAGCCGGGTCCCACCCTTGTGCAAACCGCCCAGCAACATCCTACACCCGCCTACTCCGTCCACTAGGGCTTTGCCATGCCCATTTCCCCCCACCTCTCCAAACACGCCCCTCCCCTCTCCAGAAAAGCCTAACAGCTTTCCAGGCTGCAGCCGGCCATCTCTGACCCGCCCTCCCAAGCCAAAAGGCACGCCCTCTTTGCCTAAGGACACTCCAGTCCCTTCTAGAAGGTGCCTCCAAGGAGGGAAGAGTTAGGTGAAGGGCTATTCAGCCCCTAGCGGGAATAGGCCTGCTGTAGAGAGCCAGGGCCCTTGTGTTCTGCGTGTGTACCTCCATCGCCTATATCCTGGAGTTCTGGAAGAAAATTGAGGGCAGGTCTCATGTTGCAGGAGTAGAGCCAGTGTTAAAACTGTGCAGGCCCTGCGCGGGTCCAGAAGTTTTCTACAGTAAGAGAGTTCCATCTCCCTGCCAAGCTTGAGGAGGAAGTCTTGTGGGTCAGCATGTACCGGCACACCCAAAACCTCAGGAATTGAGATAAATAACTCCCAAGTGCTGTGTTTTAAAAAATTAAACAGTGGGAGCTGGAAAGATGGCTCAGAGTCGTTAAGAGAGCTGGCTGACTGCTCTTGTCCTCAGCACCCACACAGTGGCTCACAAACCTCTAACTCCAGTTCTAAGGGATTGGTATCTTTTGGCTTCCACAGGCACCAGGCACACATACATACGTGGAGGCGAAGCACTCAAGACACATGAAACAAAAATAAAAAGTAATGCAAAACGTTGCAGAAAACCATTAAAACTTAGAGGCAGTTGTAAGAGTCAAAGCTGCACTTTAAGTTTTAATTACTACGCCTTAGAGATCCACGAAACAAAAATACCCCTCGCCCAAGGACAGAGTTCCTGAAATGCTGGAGGCTGTTGTTTATGGGCAATGACAAACCACATATTCTCACTCCCTAAACAAGTTTGTTTGGCTCGATCCATTCTGGATGTAAGTGATCAAGTACCACATGTGAAATTGCCCGGTGCGAGTGAGAAGGAAGCACGAAACATGCAACAAACCCGCTTAGGAGTTTATCAGAGGAGATGTGTACAGGCCTGGTGAAGTCGGTGTGCAGAGAGAGAGGGCTGAAGGCGAGTCCGGCTTTTAAAGGTGCCTAGCACACGTGCACAGGGGGATGACGTAGCTACATCATACGCAGATGACAGAGCTCACGTGCGAGCGAGCGAGGGTTTACGTAGCTGCGTCATCCACGCCGCACATATTCTTGCCTGAGGGCTTGTCTGCACGTGTGGCCCTAAAACCTGGAAGTGCCAGCCATGCTGGTTAGCTAAAATCATAACATTCCACCCTTTTGTTTATTATAAAATTTGGGGAGTTTGGGGCCTTTATTGGGTGGGAATGTCTCTTGTGACTGCTTCCTGCTGATTTTGTGGGCATCGTCAGGTTGGACCTCGCAAGATGCTGTAAAGGCAGAAAATTATGACTGGACAAATTTTAGATTCTGGTGATTAAGGGAAGAGAGTCCCAAGATGGAAGGAAGATGGAGGTTTTGGGGGGGGTGGAGGGGGAATTTCCCAGGAGTTTCCGAGACCAGGAATGATAAGGGAAGAATTAAATGATACTTATCCTGGGCAAGTCTGGTCCATTTAGATCGGTCCAATTGGCACCCTGGAGCTTTTGAAAAGAAAGAAATTTTAGACATATTAAAAGCTTACGAACATAGAACTAGACATCACCCAGATGTGGAGTGGGTTCGACAAGACCCCAGTATTCTCCCGTCCAGGGCATAGAGCTAGACATCAACCAGATGTGGAGCGGGTTCTTCAAGACCCCAGGATTCTCCCGTCCAGGGCATAGAGCTAGACATCAACCAGATGTGGAGCGGGTTCTTCAAGACCCCAGGATTCTCCCGTCCAGGGCATAGAGCTAGACATCAACCAGATGTGGAACGGGTTCTTCAAGACCCCAGGATTCTCCCGTCCAGGGCATAGAGCTAGACATCAACCAGATGTGGAACAGGTTTTTCAAGACCCCAGGATTCTCCCATCCAGGGCATAGAGCTAGACAGCATCCACCTATTTGTTTCTGGTTCTAGTTGGAAAGGTTTTGTTTCCCATGGAAAGTTTTGCTTGTCTTCTTGAGAAGTTTTGTCTATTTTTCTCAAAGTTGCATTTCCCTGTTTTGTTGGAAAGTTTTGTCTTTGTTTTCTGGTGTGTTTGAAAGGTTTTGTTTTGTTTAAGATTTATTTATTATGTATATGATGTTCTGTCCATATGTGTGCTTGTTGGCCAGAAGAGGGCACCAGATCTCATTACAGATGGCCGTGAGCCACCATGTGGTTGCTGGGAATTCAACTCAGGACCTCTGGAAGAGCAGTCAGTGCTCTTAACCTCTGAGCCATCTCTCCAGCCCGTTTGTAAGTTTTGTGGCAAGCATGGAGCTGAGACAGAAATGGGTCAGATATTTTTGCTGCTTTTGAGTGGCAGCTGCCAGTGACCATGGGGTTGCATGTATGGTCGGGGCTCAGAATTTCTCTCTGAGCTCTCTGGTCACTGGATTCAGATTAGCAGGAAGGAGTTTGGGTGTCTTTCTGGTGTAGATAACATTAAACTTGTTCCATACTATTCTATTCTATTTGAAGGCTGGATCTAGAGTTGATTTGTGGCTCTTCCTTCACTAGACCCAAACATCTGCATGAATTTTCTTTCTTAAGCCTTTGCCGTCCTTGATTCTGGGCCATTTCCAGGGAACCTGGGTATTTGATTAAAGCCTGTTTCAAATTTGGCTTTACACATTGCAGTGGTCTTATTCTCAATCAGCGGGGTACACAGCGGTGAGGGAAACCAACAGGTAGGATCCAACGCTGTTTAATTTTGCATTGGAAGCACTTGGAAAACAGCAAACAAGGAGATTTCCTCTGTACTTCCCCATAGCTGCCTGGAGGCGGGCTTGCCGAGGGACTGGACTGCCATGAACAGAACTCATCAACCAGAGAAGATGGACTTTCACAGGCCCCAGACAAACTGGCAGAGCCTCCTCAATCTCCTGTGTATTCCTCCAAGGACCTGCTGATCTCCACCCGCCTTTCCCCAACGGGGGCGGCTCTCATCACACCCACGGGTAGTCACTTTCCTGTTCCCACATCAACAGTTAATAGCGTAGCTTTTCTCCCAGGCACCTGCCAAATGTCAGCTAATTCAGGAGCCATTATGGAGTGTCTGTCCAGCCTGAGTCTGGAAGCCTTCAGCTTCTCTCCCCCACCATCGGCCAAGTCATCTACATGAAGGATAGTACTCTACACTGCCTGGGTGCACACCCCGAGGAGTCCCCCCAGGAGCTTCAGTGGCCTGTGTTGAGACAAGGAGGGGTCTTGCCTTTCTATGTAGAAACAAACTTCAAGCCACCAAGATGGCTCCGTGGCTTAAGCTGTTTGTGGTTAAGATCTAAGCCTGACCACCTGAGTTCAATCTCCTGATCTTAATAGAAGGAGCAATCTTACTCCCAAGTTGTCTTCTGGCCCCAGTATGCAAACCATGGCATGCACGTGTGCACACGCGTGCGCGCACACACACACACACACATAACAATAAATAAAATAAAAAATTAAAGATAAAGTTCAGGACTTAAAGAGTCAGAGCCCCAAGCAAAGCTTCAAGTCTGCTGATTAGGCAGAAGGACAAACACTTAAGCAAAGTCAAATGCAGGCATGAGGACAGGAACCAACAGCTGTAGACAGGGTCTAGGGGCTGTCAGAGTTACACTGTTGAAAGGTTCTCTATCAACCAAGGCTGAGGGAGAATTTTAAAGTGTTGGTTTGATTTCCTTACAGTAAGATACTGGGCTTTCGTTGTTGTTTTAGGTTTATTTCCGTCTTATTTGTGTCTCTCTGATGTACAGGTACCACAAGAAGTCAGAAGAGAGCACTGGCTGTCCCAGAGCAGGGGTTACACAGGCAGCTGTGAGAGCCATGTGGTGCAGGTTTCTGAAAAGGAACTCTAGTCCTCTGCCAGAGCAGGGAAGCCTCTTATCGGCTGAGCCATTTCTCTAATCCCACATTTTTTTTTCTTTAGGTGAAATTATAAGGTGATTCACGAACAGGGAGGTATCCAAGCGGAAAATGTGGTTACTATAAACCTTGAACCAAAACAACTTTTAAAAATCAAAGTAATTTTGCTATTCAAGGTCCCAGAAAGAGACCCGAGCATGTTCACTGGATGGCTTAATCATCCTGCGGTATTTTCAGAGAGTGTTCTTTGTGTGTGTAGTTTGTGTGTGGGTGAGTCTCCAGCGAGCTGTGTCAAAACTGGTGACTCAGCCAGACATAGGTGGTGAGGGTATGGGACTCTTCCCTTCCCACATTTGCCTAATTGTTTCTAGTCTTCCTGTCTGAACTAATCTCCAGATTGCCTTCCAGGCCAGAGAAGCAAAAATGAAGCAGGCTGAGGACATTGCTCAGTCGGCAGACGGCTTACTTGTCCTACATGCACAGGGCCCCGAGTTTCATCCCATATTCCCCATAAGCCAGGTATGATGGCATGTTCCTGTAATCCCAGCACTTGGGAGGTGGAGGCAGCAGGATCAGTTCAAAGTGAGTGAGGCCAGCCTGGGCTTTGTGAGACCTTACTGAGGAAAAAAATGAAGAGGGGGGAGGTATTTTGAACACTGTATGAAAGAAAAGAGCCAGAGGGAAGAATGTGACTTAATATTCAGTGGCCAGAGGGGTCCAGGCAACAAACTTGAAAGGCCTCCTCTCATCTCAGCACTGAATAAAACAGAAATAGCTGAAGGTCTTTTACTGTTGGCACAGCCTGTCTGGTTTTGGTCACATGGGCTTAGCCAGGGATCTTTGATGCTGTTCCATGATGGTTCGCGGTCCTTCTGGAAATAGGAAGGACACAGACAACTGGAAGGGATTGAGAGGAGCTGTAAGCAGTTTACATTTTGCATGCAGAGCCCTGACTTGAGCTAAAGTTCCTGAAGGAGAGGCTGGATGGCAGGGAGGGGACCAGACGAGGACGGAAGTGGGAGCATCCTTCCTAAGGGACAGTATGGCTCAGCTCAGAGACCTCATGCGCTGTGGAGAGCCAGGTACTCCAAGCAATGCTCTTTGGAATGGCAGGATCCTACAGGAACAAACTCATCCCTCCCCCACTCCCAGGACATCTGCCTTGCCCTGGGCTGGTGTGAGCCCAGAAAGAGCTCGGTCAAGTGTGCCCAGAGAGCTGGACAATTCGGATCAAGTCCCACTTCTTAAGGTCACGGCTGACTAGACTGCTCCAAGGCAGCCAGTCTTGAAGGGGACCTTCCTGAGACTGGCCCAGCGACACACTGCTGTGATCTGCTCCAATCCCATCTTCCCTCTCCACTAACGTGGGAGTAGGAGTCAGGATAAGTCAGTTCACAAACTTCTGCCAGGCCTTGCCTACCCTGCAGGATGGCAGGGAATGGGTTTGACCCCGGCATGACTCTCACCTCTCATCCTGCCACTGAGCTCTCATTGTTTCTAAGCAATTTTATGGTCAAGACTGAAAGAGAAAATAGTTAATTTATTCTGATATTTCCTTTTTCAAAACCTAAGGTATTTAAAATTCAGATCTAAAATTACAGGTTTATCAAAATTTTTTGGTCTTCTGAATGACTTCTGTATTTTGTTTTCTTCCCCGACGAAGGTTCTGACTACGCTTTTCTGCAGGTATGTTTCCAGGCAAGTCTAATAAAACTAAGTAGGAACTGAGATTTGTGATTTTGTCATTAGGACCCATTTGGCTGATGATCAACAATGTTTATAAGAAAGCTTGGTAGTCTGCATCCTCAAAGTCATCTCTCCTGGCCTCTTACTGACTCCTGTCTCTATGGGTGGGTTTTGCTATTTAGCTTAGTAGCTGCAAGTAAGTATATATGAGGACTTTTAAATTATGTTTTCTGCACTGAGTTTTGATGACTATTTTTCTCTAGAGAGCATAAAATTGTTGATAATAATCTCCTATTAAAATACTTTAGCCATAATTGGACCCCCTTCTTAAATTGTTTCTGTATTCCTTTAGAATTATGGGTGAGAGAGGATGACTGCAGGTACCAGGAGCAGCCAGGGTCCTGAGACACCTGGTGACGGTGCTGGGAAACCAGCTCGATTCCTCTACAACACCACGAGCTGTTACCCACTAGCCATTTCTCCAGCCCCATCCTCTTTCCCCACTGCAGCAGCTGGGGACTAAACCCGGATCCCACAGGTGAGGAAGCCGCCTACCCTGAGGTCCTTGGTATGCCGAGCAGACTGTTCAGCCTCTGCAGTCCTTGGGTGCCACCGTGTCTGCCTGTGGCCTCTTGTTATCAACCTCGCCTGGCTTTCATTAAGACCTGTGCCAGTCCAAAGTGTCTTTCCGCTCTTTTGGGCTTAAAGTCTTGTGTTCCTATTGAAAGTTATAGACCATAAATCTTGATGAAAATATTTGCTAAAAATCAAGGTATATTGCAGCTTTTGTGACTGATTTTTCTTTTAGCAGCGTATCAAAGAACACATTTTCAAAAGGCTGAACTTTAAAGGTTGGGTAGCTTTTATGACCAATTCCTGTAACAGACACAGAGGACTTGAGAAGCATTCTACCTTATGGTGGCTGACTCTTCTGAGTTGGCTGCTTTGAACTTGTGTCTTGAAATATGACCTTGGTTCCATCAGTTTGATGACAGGCCACAGCTTCCACAGGGATAAAAACTGTTGACCTGCTGTCAGGCTTGTATAGCAAAAGCCTCTCCTGTTCAGTCACCAGTCAGCTGTAGACCCCCTTCTAACTTTTCCAGGGCTCATCACAGATGCTTGTTCTCACCAAACGTGCTCCCCTTTCCAGCTCAGCCAGGCCTTCTGCTCCTTCACATATTTAATATACATTAGCTGATTTTCTAAGTAGTTTTCAAATGTTAAATATATCTCACTTGATTGTATACCTTAGCCTTTCTCTAAGCCATTGCTCATGGTTTTACCTCCACTATTCCTAGGGATATTGGCCTAGTTTTTTTTTTTTTTTAATAATGTTTTGTTTGGATTTGGTGTAACTGGCTTCATAGAACCAAGAAATGTATTCAGTTCTCATTAATGAACCATCTGGGGTAAATTTGTAATTCTTTATTTTTCCTGTCAGTTCTAGACAGGCCAGACCAAAAGGCCCTATTTGCTGTGCCTCCTGTGTAATGACATACCATGGGAGGAGGAGCCACATGCCCCTGGGGACCTAAGGCCCACCTCCTAAGGTTCCACTACCTCCACTCAATGCCACTGTGGGACCAACCTTACACACCTAGAGCAGTGAACACTCTCGCCTTTTCTGTTTCCTCCAAGTGTCCACAGCACTCACCAACAAAGCTGTCCCGTGCTAAGTCCAAACCCTCCTAACAGTAATCTCTTTTCTTCCATTTTTAAATCGTGTGTATGGGTGTTTTTGTCTGCCCGGACTATGAGTGTGCAGTGCCTACAGAGGCCAGACTGAGTCACAGATGGTTGTGAATAGCTGTGTGGATGCTGGGAATCAAACCCAGGTTCTCCAGAAGAGTAGCCAGAGCTTTTAACCATTGTTACAGGAATCTTTTAAAATGATTACCTTTTACAGTCTCTGCAGAAGTCTTAACTCTCTCCCAGGAAGGAAACAAGGAGTTTAATACAAAGGACTGGGCAGTAGCAGGCGTCTGCCCAGCATGCATAAGGCCCTGGGTTCAGTGTCTAGTACCATATAACCCATCATGATGGCTCACTCACACCTGTCACCCTAGTACCCTGGAAGGGGCAGCAATGGGACGTTCAAGGCCATCATCCTGTCACATAGTGAATGTGAGGGCAGCTTGAGGTACGGTAGACCCTGTTATAAACAGTAAACAAGTTAACTGTGCAGATCAAGTTGTGGCTCAAGCTGTTTAGAGCAAGGAAGCTGGTCCACCTCAGAAACACAGCCTAGGTGCCTGAAAGATGGCTCTACAGGCGGAGTGCTTGCCACTCGAGAACCAAATTCTGTCCTCAGAATCCGCAGCTAAAGAGAACTGACTCTGGAAAGCTGACTGCAGGTCATCATCCCTGGTGGCGAGCCCCTTTAAACACAGCCACCTGCTGGACCAGCAAACAGCACACCCAATACTTCCCCCATAGGGGACATGGGTGTTCCCCTCTGCACAGGAAAACCCTGGCCCAAGATGGGTCAACAGGAAAATTTTTGCATTCTTGCTGATTATTCTTATAGGTGGCCATGCTGAGAGGCAAAACCAGCAAGGAAGGAAGGAGTTTTCATGTCTTGGCTCTGTAACCCCAATCTGTCCTGGGACTCTCAACCCAGTGATGTCATGAAACTCAAAGCGGGACACAGAGTGCCACCTTTCCTGGATCTGGTCGCAAGTGAGTTATCTAGTCACTTGGGCTTATGACCTTCTAAAGATGAACTGCTGACGGAATGCCAAGTCACTACGGTAGAGCCAGCTATCAGAGGCTCATGTTCTTTACCTGGACACCACAGAGGACAAAGAACTTGCTGGGACCCCAGTGATGTCCTTTGGGATCTAGACTCAGTCGACCTGCCAATAAACCTGAAGCCCTTTCTTTCCAGTCCTCTTCATCTTCCAGAAACTCACCAAGAAGGAGTTCTGCAAACACTGTTTCCCTGGGATGTCTAACCTGGGTATCTGACAGGACACATCATCAAGACCTGAGAGGACAACCCCCAACCATCAGGTCTGGAGCTGATCCTGACTCAGGTCAGGTCTAAGCCACCACACTTCTTTCTCCAGTGTAAAGGTTCTCTGAAGTCCCTATAACGGCTCTTCCCCTCAGGATGTATTAACCGTTTTGCAGTGAGTTTCAGATCAAGCTGGCATCTCCACAAGTGGGAGCACTAAGAAGGACGAGGCTAAGCAGGATAGTGTGTCTGAATCCCTGTACAAAGGAGAGGCCGAGGCAGGGTGGGATAGAGTGAGAACCTGCATCCAAAAGCACCTTGAATATGGCACCCAGCAAACACATACTCCAGCACTTCATTCTTCTGACCCACTTGGACACAGTAAAACCAGAGTGGTTTTAAAGGATGAGGAAACATGAGCCAGCAAGCTAGCTTGGTGGATGAAACTGCTTGCCACACACGCGTGAAGACCTGAGTGAGGAACCCTAGAACCTATGAAAGCTGGGTGCGGCTGGGTGCGGTAGTGGACGGCACATCTGTAATCCGTGCTGGGGGAATGCAGACGGGTGGGTCCCAGAAGCTTGCTGCCAACCAGCCTAAGAAAACAGTAAATTCTACATTTAGTGAGATGATGTATCAAAAAGCAAAGATGGACAGAAAAGTGGGTTAAGTGAGAATGTCCCCCATAGACTCTAACACATGAGTACTTACTCTAGTCAGTGACTCTGTGTGGGTAAGTTTAAGAGGTGTGGCCTTGCTGGATGAAGTATGTCAATTGGAGGAGCTTTGAGGTTTAAAACACACGCCCAATTCCAACTTACCCCTCTTTGCTTGTGGTTCAAGATATAAACCTTGTTAGTTCAGTTGCCATGCCTACCTGCTGCCGCGCCCACCAAGATGTGATGGACTCTTAAGTCTGGAATCCTAAGCCCAAATAAAGCCCCTCCTTCTACAGGCTGCCTTCACTTTATCACTGCAACAGGAACAGAGCATGCAGGTGTGGAGGGCTCTGCTACTCTGCAGCAGGAAGTGGTTGACTGCTGCCAGCACAGCTCAACGGGCCATCTTTCCAGCTTGAAAGGCAGCAGTGCAGAGAGCTATGTGGGCTCTGGAGGCCTGGCTCAGACGGGGGGGGGGGGGGGGGGACGACGACGGACAACATTAGCAACAGGCTGAGACCACTCCTGTGATATTTTGGCAAAGAAAGTGGCTTCTTTCTGCCTGTGTCCTGAGAACATGCCCAAGGCTAAATTTAAAAATAACGGAGTAACATTTTCGGTGGAGAAGAGCTCAAGACAGCCTCATATTGACCGTCACGTGGTTATTGGTAATCATTCTTATGCAAATCTATAATGAAAAATAGCAAACAGGACAGAAAAAGAAAATGTAAAATCAACAGACCGAGGAGAAAAAGAGCACCAGAAATTGAATGCTGCACCGAGGTTTGTGCTGAAGGAGGTAAGGGATTAAAATGCCCACCATGTGACAGCAGCTGTGGCTCAGTGGGCAGAGTGCTTGCCATCACATCCCTGGTTTGAGTATCAACACCATAGAAACCTGGCATATTGGTGCACATTTGGGATCCCAGCACTAAAGAGGTGAAGGCAAGAGGATCAAGGTTGTCCTTAGCAATATATTTGTGTTCAAAGCCAGACTGGAATATATCAAGCATTGACTGTCTCAAAAGAACAAAGTCCCCTCAAATCATGCAAGAAACAATCTCAGAAGCCATTTCTGCTCACTGCCTCTGAGGAAAAATGGTGCTACACTTTGTCAGTTCACATTTATCTGTGGGACAAAAAGTAATCTTCAACATTCAAGTTGAAAATTCACAATGGAGACCTAGCAAGAATAGCCGTATTTATTTTGTTCCATTAAAGTTTTTTTAATTTTTAATAATTTATTTTAGTGCACTGGTGTAAGATGTCAGAGTTCCTGGAACTGGAGGTACGGACAGTTCTGAGCTTCTATGTGAGTCCTGAGAACTGAATCCAGGTCCTCTAGAAAAGCCCATTAAGATTTTAAGTGAATAAAACTATTTGCATATGCCTGACCTTTGGGAGAGAGCACTAGTACGGGATGTAGCTCAGTTGGCAGAGCACCTGGATGTGACGGCACACGCTCATATTCTACCACAGGTCGTCTGAGAATTGGAGGTGAGGGACAGGGGTAAACAAAGTGAAAAGGAGAGAACGAATAAACCAAAGCAGCAAACAAAACACAGTTTTAGCATCTCTAGAGCACCGAAGTCACACAAGGAGACTATCAAGACGGCTCAGTGGGAAGGTCCTGGCTGACAAATCTGACACCTGACTTCAGTGTGAGGTCAGGACTAACTCCCACAAGCTGTCCTCTGACATGCACATGGCTGCTGAAGACTTGGAGGACATTGACATCTGAAACTCTACCCTAAGCAAGTCTCAACAGTTCCAGCTGTGTTTTCTAAACCATGAAACTGTTAATCCTCCTGAGAGGCAATCTACTGTCTTCTCTTGCAAGGACCAAACATTTGCTGCTGCTGCGGCTGCTGCTGCTGTTACCTGCATACATGGTTAACCACATGACCAAGCCCCGGGGGGGGGGGGGGGGGGGGGAAGAGTATGGCAGTTTTACAGTTACACCTCAGAATTTTAAAATCAAAAAAAAATTAAGCACTTGAGGTATCCATTAAATTAGAAAGAGACTGCAACAAAGCGGCTAGTTTTCCAGTTGGGAAGAGGAGAAGAGCCACAACAAATGCATACCATCGATGTTCAGCCATCAGCGTCCAATCTAAGGTAAATGTTGACTCGGAATTTTCTTCTAGGAGCACAAACTTTCAAACCTCTGCGAGGATGAGCTATTTGGAATCTACCAGAGGGCTGACACAATGGATCAAGGGGGATGCCGTGCTCTTGTGCCACACCTGGAGGAAAGCGGCTCTCCTCTAGAGGTCAGAATGCCACTCTGAAAGGCCAGGTGCCCCCACTGTCAGCTTCCACAACTACCTGTGGCACAAGAATACCTCCCCTTCCCCCATTAAAAACAAAACTAAAGGACAGGTTCCTGGTAAAGAGCACACACCCAGAGTTAACACAGCACCAAGACAAAGAAAACTGCAAGAACAAGCTGCAGGTGCTGTCCTTCTTCCCGGCTGTCCCAGTGAAGGTCAAACCTTACAAAGTCCAAATTCAGGGCAAGAAATTTCAGTGCTATTTTGCAGGTTTGAATCTGTATATGAAGACAATTCAGAAGGCTGCACCCCAATCCTGAGTCATCAGCAAAGTTGTCTATGTGAATTTCGAGGTTTAATAATAGCCCCCAACCCTTTCTCATCAGTCCCAATGCATAAACAGAACTCTAAAGTCATGTATACAATGGGCTACTCTTACTCTAATGGACTTTGGGTAGTTCATGCAGCACCTAAAACCTAGTTCTCTGAGGAAGTACAAAGTGAAAGGAGCCATGACATTTCAATACTCAGCTGAGCAAGCCTACTCAACTACTGTGGCAACCAACGTATGTGAGGACATGCAGGTAGAGGATTGTTCATGCTGGGCTGGCAGGGACAATGATATCTCACTCGACTAAGTAGAAAACACATCATTTTAAGGCAACCTTAGGTGTCGAGGAAATATCAGACCCACCTGCTACATGGTTTACTGAATCCAATCTTCAAAGGCAGCTGTCAATCTGGAATGGCTGCTTCTCTGAAACAATGCAGGCTGGAAACTGGTGTAGGACATAGGACAAATCACTCAGCATGAAAATTAGTACGAGAAGGCAAAGCCTGGGCCTAAGAAATTCACTTCTAATTATACGATATAAAAACAACACTGGACTAGGTATGGTGGTACATGCCTGCAATCACAGAATTTAGGAGGTGGAAGCAGGGGGATTAGTCATGAATTTAAGGCCAGCCTGCGCTAAAGCGAATCTTTGCCTCAAAATACAGACATACACATATGCATCAATTCATGTGTCTACAAAAAGACGCTTTAGAGGATATTATACTACTGATGACTGAAGTGATTGGCATTGAGAGAGAGCTAGACAAAACAGGCTAAGTCTGCACGCCCCTAAAATCCTGACACAGCCCCATACCTGCCCTGCCTTCCTCTGCAGAGGAGGAAGGAAAGGACTACTGGTAACGAAATGACAAAACAAGCTATCAGCAAGGCCCTTTCTATGGATCCATTCAAGTCTTAGTGTCAAATGATTTCACCACCAGGTTTTACCTGCACCAAGAGAAGAAGGGAAAACAAGACTCCAAGTTCCCCACAGGGTCACAGTTTACTCAAACATAGATGTGATTTTCACTGCCCATTGGTACCCAACCTTCAGACTAAACTGTTCCTTTTTCTAGAAAACATTTACTGAGTTGCACCTTCAGTACACATCAGTGAGCCATGTGCCTTCAGCAAGGGAAGTTATGAAAGCCAGACTGAATCCCAAGGCCCATTCCTTTCTCTCACTGCTGTTCCCCCACCCAAGAGCCTGGCAGGCCTGACCCTGAGCCATGCAGTAAGCACTGTGGCTATGGCAGCATCAAGTCCTGAAGCCACCAAGTACCAACTATTCTAACAGCAGAGGAATGCATGGATTTCCTCAACCAAGCCTTAAACACGAGTTACGTTTGTCAGAATTAGTAAGAGACATTTTAAAAAAAAAAAACCTATTTAAGAACATTATTAATTCTCTACTTAGTATGAATTAAAATTACCAAGACACAGACACAGGTAACAAAGGCATCTTGTACTACCAAGTCTCACTGACTGGTATTTAAATATGAATGAAAGCACTATAGTCAATAGTCAAAGGATGGGGAGGTTAGAAAATATTCAAGACACATTACTGAGTTCTATATATAGTAAATGTTTTAAGTTTAAGGTCACAATTAACTAACATTTCTCATTAACATCAAATCAGAAACTAACACTTAGGTGCACGGGATGCTGGCAACTCTTCCTTCCACTGACTGTACTACTGTCACTGTTTGGGCAAACGTACATTTCCTTCTGTTGCTGTCAAACCCGACATTGCCATGTGTGGAAACGCCATCTGACTTCAGAAAGAGATTCAACACAGCAGCACAAAGTTCAGTCAGAAGTTGCACATAAAGGGTTTATTTTGAATGTTTTAAGGAAGGATAGAGTTACATCATAATTATAAAAATTACTTACAGAATTAACAGTTGTACTGTGTATACTTCTAAATGCAGAGAACAGGGAACTGTCTACACGTTGTATAAAATAAAGTTAAAATTAAAAATGAATTCAAGCTCAAAAAAATGAGGTCATTTATCTAGTTTTAAACGTGAACACGAAGACCTCTGAACTCTACTCATTCATCCGAACTGCACCAATGAAGGAGAATACACAGAGTGCAGCATTCCCAAGGAACACAGAAATTTCAACCATGATTATTTTGAGTAATTTTTCCTGTGTCATCTTTGGAGGACTCTCATCTCTTGGACAATCAGCGTAAGTGTTTTCAGGCACTACAATCTGTGACAATCAGCGCAGTCTTCTTTCTAATGGGTCAACAGTGTTCAGAGATTCAGGCCCAATGCACTTCGGGGTTTGGCACATAAAACAAGAAAAGAAATGAAATCTGGCTTAGAAGCAACTGTGATTTTTAGAGCGTGCACAGTCCCTTCGAATGCTGTGTGACATATACAACTGGAATCACCTTCTGTCGGCGCTACGACTGCTTCACCAGTGCGTCTTTACCCTACAACCACTAGAACAGCACAGTAAGCAAATATACAGGAAACCAAAAGCAAATCCAAAGAAAGAAAGAAAGAAAGAACCTAAGTCTCTTTAACATGCAATTTTACTTAGTTACATTGAACATTCTACTTAGAAGAGAGCATGCAAAAAAGGATGGTCTGCTTTAAGGTTCTTCTCTGAAGTTTACGTGGCAGCCTGACGTCACATACGCACGCACACACGATACGATACTAGAGCAGGTAAGTGAGGAAGGCCAATAAATTTTATACACAAATTCACGCCTTGTGTTGCCACAAGCCCCATAATTTTGGAAATTAGTGTTGAACTCCTAAATGAGGAATCAACATTCAGATACCAGAACAATGCAAGCAATGCATGCAGATCTGAACTGTGAGCCTAAGGGAAGCCCGAGGTGGCAGGCTCAAGAGGAGAGTGGTGGAAGCCACCAAAAGAAAAGAGTGGGGGAGGGATGGAAAAAACAATAAAAATACAAACAAACAAACAAACAAACAAACAAAAACCTTCCCCTTCCCTCAGCCTCATGTAAAGGCAATAAATAGAATAGTGATCAAAGTTACCACCACCATGTTGTATTCCTCTGGACCAGGAGTTCACAGGTAACCAAACTAATGTGGGCTGCTTGCAGAAAACCACAATGCAATCATCAGATAATGGCAGACACGTCTCAACAGATCCAGCCCTCGGGACATTTCGAAATGAACATTCCTTTCCAGTCACCATGCTATGTCCTGCACTGTCGGTCCATGCAGGACACACTCGCCCACTTGTGGCACAGATGTCAGTATGCGCCCTAGGAGTTAGACTCAGCTCAGATTTACAGGCACGACGACACCCGGTCACATACGCTAGAAGCACTGAAGACTAGGGTATATCACACTGCATTGAGAGGCTTGTCCCTGGGTCCCTTTGGGAAAACACTGAGCACAGGGTGACTGCAGCCAGGGACAGAACTGAGGTGCTGTGTTCACATGGTGAGCAGTTGTGACCATCCAGAAGCATGAGGTTGTTAGCCTCTGTGAAGACTACATGGGTATCCAGTAACCATGCTCCTTGAATCATGGAATGATTTCTTACATCAGGAAGAGCCCCAACAAGGTAGCAGACCTACACTAGGCCAAAGCTCTGGTGTGTGCTTGACAGTATCCACATCTGTCCAGGCACAGAAAGGATTTTCAATCTCTCCAAGAGACTTGTTTTACAAGTCATCTTTCTCCCAGCTGACAGGTCACCGGGGATCTTCCAAAACAAGCGAGACCAAGCAGATGTTAGGTGAGTCAATCAACCACATTTTCAGTTCCATCTCAGCTTCAAACAACCTTACAGAACAAATCACAAATGCACCCAGTGGCCAAGAACTGCTATTCACCCACAAGCCAGCTAGTATGACAGCCTTCCACCATAACATATAATGCACATGCAAAGCCCAGGGCCACAGAGGGAATAAACCCGCATGAACAGCACACCTGGAGCAAGAACAGACACCGCCACAACAGGGTCAAGGCAAGAAGCCATATTTGTCCAACATTCACTGTAGAGGGGTGGGAAGGGCCAGGAGGAAGAAGAGCAGGAAGGGAAGGGGAGAAGAGGCCTTCTGACCACAATCATATATCAACAATAACAGTAATAAAAACTAAAAAGCCCCAGAGAACTTAGCAGAAGGCAACAGTGCCATACTTTAAAACTCACATTTCTAAAACCAATGTACTGTTTTTGCAGGAATTTACCACATATATAACAATATTGTTGCCTTCTAAATCCATGTACTAAAATCCTGATGACTGGAAGCATACAAATAGACCAATGTGCCGTCCACAAGCACATTGACATTGTTCCATGTGATCCAAGGACCTGGGCTTTATTTTAAAAGTACTTATGATTAAAGAGTAACAACAGCAATAATAATAATAATAATAAAGGAAACAAGAAACAAACGAAACATAGAAAACAAAGCTTCGAATTGAAGGCAGCCTTTTACCCAGATTTCTTAACAGTTTACTAAATTCTACTGTGGGTTGTTGACGGTTTATGGCTAATTTATACCTGGACTCATAGCGAAAAGCCTCCAGATTGAAATGGTACTCTGAATTCTGACCTTTGAAACAACCTAATGTCCCTGTGTGCTTTCCGTGCCCTAATTTAATTTTAAACAAAGCCATATTATAAATACGACTGACTTGGGTCAAGCACTCCTGTTGAACTGGAGAAAACATTATCACCCCCCACCCCACTCCACAAGGAAAGGAGTGCCAGCGGTGAGTGCCTGTGTGTGTGTATAATATATACATAGGCACACAGATGCAGATCTAGACAGGTAGCTATAGATACATAATCTCTCAAAAAAGGCAGTAACAAAAATAACAAACTATGCTTGCATTGTGGCAGCAGAATAAGACAGTGTGTCAAAGTGATGGGGAAAATGGTTACAACTTATCCAGATTTAAATGACTATAATACTAGCTTAACTTTTACCACCTTGCTTGTAACCCCCAACAGACAGCCTTCTTGTAAGGGGGAGGACCCCCCTCACACAGATGCCTTGAAGAGGGAGGACTCCCCTCACAGATGCTCTGAAGAGAGAGGACTCCCCTCATAGATGCCTTGTGTTCGAAACAGTCTGCACTATTCAGAACAACACCATCTCTGCTGTTGGAGATTGTGGGTTCGCAGGGACATCTAAGCTTTCATTAAACTGGAAAGCAATCAAGTCTTTATGTCTACAAATTATACATTTAATAGTTCCACAAATTTGGCAAAGCTTGTGATGACATCTAGGATGTTTTCACCAAATCGTAGACGTAAATATGGAAGTCATCATCAAACTTGATGAAATAGACAGAGGGTTTGGCCTCTACTTGGTGGATGACCATGCCATTCCTTTTCGAGCCATCTTCTTTGGCATATTCCACTTGCTTGCCTACCAGGCTGTCCACAACTTCTCCTGGCTCCCTTTCTGCTGGAGGCGAATCATCTGTATTTAAAAGAAAGGGAAAAAAAAAATCAAGTAAATATTTAGATATATCACTACTGCATTTAGCAACAAATATAAAGACTTAAGATATCCTGAGTTCATCACGATCTGATCAACACTTTCTTAAAGGGTCACTCTGTAAATATTTCAGGCACATGGTCAACGTCCCAATTAGTCATCTATGAGAACGCACCAAAATGGCCAAGGAAGTCCAGAAATTAATAGCTGAGATGTACTTTAGCAAAACACCACTCACATGGTTTACTGAACCTCATCCAGATATATGAATGATTTTAAAATTATAACCCAAACTCCTTGAGATCAAATTAAATTATACTGCAATTTTCTAAAATTAAGCTTAAATGGCTTTGAAATAGACTTTCCTGCAGGGCTTCCTGAGAACATGCTATTCACTTAAAATGTTGAGGCATCACTGGGGTTTACCTGTGAGTCTGAAAGCTCCTTCTCCTCAACTTCAATGCATTCTAACCATCTTCCACGCAGTTTCAGAATAACAGAAATAAAATCTCCACACTTTACAAGCAAGCACTAGGTGAACTCCACCCAGACCAGGAAAACAGAACAACATATCTCTGAGGACGGCCCAGGTACCTGTACCATCCATCCACAAGAGCCTCAGGTTGCAGTTACCTCTGGGAAAACACAGAATGACAACAAGCCACCACTAACCAAAACAAAACAAAGTGGGGTGGGGACACAAAGCAGTCACTAGACATTTTAAAGCACTCCTTAGTTCAGAGAAGAGCCACGCTTTTAGAGAAGCAGATGGGCTTCAGGCTGGCTAGATCTCAGGTGAGCAAACAGTCTCTGTGACCTCGGCATGACTGAGGTACAGAAGTCTACTAGCACAGCTTCCTAATGTGGTGCATGTAGCCTGTCTACATTAACATCTCCCCTCCAACTACAGCAAGCCGCTAACTCAATGACTATCTGAGACCCACCACAGTGATTCTGGTACAAATACACAATATAAACTAAACCCTGCACATGATCAGTTCTTTTAAAGCAGAGTGAAAAAAGAAGTACCTTCTCCTCAAAACTTCCTTTCCTGCAGGCGGCACTGCTCTATATCACCTCACACTTCCACAGAAACTTCCGAGTTTACCAAGGGATTCCAAAAGCATGATGCCAGCTGATTTGACAGGAGCTCCGAGGGTCTACACTTCTAATGAAGCTTACTTAGCCAGCAAAGGGACCGGATTCAAACCACAGGGACATGGCTGCTTCAGAGTTTACCAGAACATCAGTACTATTCTAACAGGAGATAAACCTCCACACAACTGACAAGAAACGAAGAAGCTTGGGAAAGCACGAGAAGATCAAGAAGTGGCTGGAAAAGTTGTAGTGTTATGTGTGAAGGCCTTGCACATCTATTCTTAGCACAGCAGCACTTGTTTTGATGGATCTTCCTCTATAGTTGGAGAATGCTTTTAAAGAACACTCTTCAGAACATAAATCTTAAGAGTATACAAATAATTTTCTTTGTAAAAATGAACAAACTTTAATAAAAAATTAAGTAGTCATTCCAAACCAGATAAGCTTATCAGTAAGTTCCTTAACTAACTTCTTCATAGAAAAACGATTTTTAAAAAGAAATTGAAATGACCATCATAACACTAACAGTGTTTGTTAACCACAATGTCTTAGGCCACGCACGGGTCCACATGTCTGAGGAAACAGTCCTTTCAGAAAAGGTTCAGCCTGATGTAGATGGAAGTTTATGCCTACAATCCTAGCTCTGAGGAGGCTGGGATAGAGAATCTTGAGTTTGAGGTCTTGGTTAAATAGCAAGACACTGTTCCGAAACAAAACAAAAACTAATTAATAAATGAACAGGATTATCAAAAAATCACATCAAGAAAACAATTCCACTTATAGTAACTTAAAAAAATTTCTTAGTGGCAAAAGAAAGAAAATGTTTAGACTCTGAAAATTATAAAACTTGGTTGAAAACCATCACAAAGCTCAAAGTTTTAAAAAGCATCCTCACTTGCAGACTGAAAGACTTGCTACTATTTATGTTTTTGTTTTTCGAGACAGGGTTTCTCTGTGGTTTTGGAGCCTGACCTGGAACTAGCTCTTGTAGACCAGGCTGGTCTCGAACTCACGGAGATCCGCCTGCCTCTGCCTCCCAAGTGCTGGGATTAAAGGCGTGCACCACCACCGCCCGGCCTGCTACTATTTATGAACATGAGAGGGCAGTATATTCTGCAGACAGACAACACCGATGTCATCAGCACCCCAACAGAATTCTTTATGAAAATTAGCAAACTGATTTTAAAATTCATATGCAACTGCAAGATACCAAGAACAGCCAGGACAGTCCTAAGAGGCAGTAGAGAGGGGTCTCATACTTCTGATGTCAATACTTACTACAAAGCAATGCAATGAAGACAGTATGGGATCTGCAAGGACAGACATAGAAACGGGAGAACAGAACTGAGGTCCAGACACATTCACGTATCCACAGCCAAATGATTTTCAACAAGGTGCCAAAACCATTCTATGGAGGAAAGAATAGTCTTTTCAACAAGCAGAGCTAAGTCCAAGGGAAGCTACATGAAAAAGAATGAGTTGAACTCTTACATCCTCACTTCACGCTATACCACATTTTAATAATAATAAAAATCCAATTACAAAATTTGCAATGTTTAAGACACCAAAAGCACAATTAACAAAAGAAACAGATGAACTGGGCCTGAAAGTTAAAAACTTGGATATCAAAGATCAATCAAAGAAGTGAAAAGAGAGATGAAATGGCAATGCACACCTGTAATCCTAGCACCCCAGGGGCTAATGTAGGAAGATGGAGAGTTTGAGGCCTGTCTGGACTGTATGGCAAAGTACAGGCCAGCCTAAGCGACATAGCAAGACTCTGTTGCAACTCTGGGGGACATCGCCAAGTGAAAAAGAGAGCCCACAGAAGAACATAATAAATCTGATTTCTAATTAAAAGACTAGTATCTAGAATGGTGACTCTGAACAATCATATCACCAGAGATACACAAATGTACAGTAAGCACACAAAAATCCCTGTGACATCAGTAGTCACCAGGGAAACAAAGCAAACCACACAGGAGAGTACTTCATCCTCATAGAGGAACTATTAGGATGAATTTTAAAGTCAAGAGAGTGCTGGTGAGAACATGAGGAGAGCAGATCCTCACCCACTGTTGAAGGCAATGTGAAGGACGCAATAAACAATGAAACCTGGAGTTGCCACTAAGGCCCAGCAATTCCACTTCAAAATCCCACAGAGAATCTCAGATGCAAATGTTTATAAAACACCAATATCCATAGAAACCAAAACACAGTAACAACCCAAATATGAATCAACAGCTAAAATGAAATAGGGTATACTCCATATAATAATTTATACTTGAACACTATTTATAAAGGATGAAATCCTAAAGCATGGTCCAACATGAGGAAACCCAGGAATCATGTGAAACAAAAAAACTAAGTCACAAAAGGTCCCATAAAATCCATTCTCGTGGAGTCCATAACAAGAAAATGTATTTAGAAAGTCAACATATCCACAGCTGCTTAGGCTGTGAGTAAAGATAGGGAGATGAGAAATAAAAAAGCTGGGCACAGCGGAAACAGGGCGATCAGGAATTCAAGGTCATCTTCAACTAAGCAGAAAAATCAAGATGTGCCTCTCAAAAGGTGGGGTGTGGTGATGGGCAGTGAGCAGCGTGCCCTTTCTGATGGAGCATGTTCTGAAGCTAACTACCTCAATGAGCACACACATCTGTGACCACACTAAAAAGCACTGCGTTGACTTCAGGGCACGAAAAAAATGACAGCAAAATGAAAACTGCTCTGTTTAAAGCAAAACCTGCCTGGGCACAGGGACGCATTCCTGTTAGTCTCGGCATTCTGGAGCCTGAGGCAGGAGGACTGAGTTTAAGGCCAGTTTGAGTTATAAAGTAAGTTCTGGGTCAACTTCTGCTACATGAGACTTTCTCAAAGAACAAAAACCAAGCTTCCAAAACCATCACCCCACATTAGCTCCACCATTCTCACTTTGTCTGTGATCTAGCTGCTAAATTGAGTACCCTCCCCGGTTCAGTTCTGCTTTGTTGTGTGCTAGGAATTCAACTCAGAGCCTCATTCATGCTTGGCAAGCCCCATCTGTAGCACTGAGTTAAGCCTCCAATTAAGTTTTCTGAAACTACTATTCTCTGAAGTCTAATATTCAGATTAAATTATCACTGTAGATGACCAGCTGCAAAATAAATCAGGAAGAAGTAGGAAAAGCCAGACTGACAGTGAGAAAACAGCTGCTATCTATAAACAATGGAATGGATTTACCTGATCCACTACATGGTCACATACTTTCCACTAATAAAAAATCCCATTGTAGTATTTCTAAAAATTTAAATAACCTTTCCAAAAGACTTAACATTTTTATCATCTAAAACTCACAAGGAAAAGTTTGTACACACAAAAAAACACACCTGCAAACCCATTACTCAAATACTTTAGCTAACATATTAATTCCTTTCAAATCACCAAACCCAAAAGTTGCTGATGTGGCCAACTTACTAGAATCAGGCATGATGCGGAGATCGCCTTCTTTGTAATCATCTAGGAGCTGGTACATGTACAAGACAGGGTCTTTCTCATAGGTGATGTAAAACCATGTGTTCATGACAGGTGCCCGTGCCAAGACCATCCCCCTCCACTCATCTTTAGAGCCATCCTCTGTCTCAAACATGTGCTCCACTGCTTTGCCAATCATTGTGTCCGCTAAGTGTGCGTCGCTGATCCGAGATGTGGCTGGAATTAAAAGAGCAAAACACTTGAGCAAGTGTTTACTAACAGAGACAAGCTTTCCCCATGCAAATCATTAGTGAACATGAGTGTGGCCAAGAGATCTAAGCAGCTACCAAACAAAAAGGCAGGGCTGGCACACATGTGGACTAAACAGGAAGAAATCTGGCCTAAGGTGAACAACAATCTGTTTTGTTCTTATTTTTAGATTTAGTTCCTCAGTATTACACCTAAACCACAGGTCTTAAGTAGTTTTTGTTACTGCTTATTTTGCAGTTACCTGAAGCTATGAGTTAGTATCCGATTCACAGATAGAAAGAGCAGAGTTCCCACACAGCACATGGTGCTGACCCTTTCTTAGTAACATTTGATGAAGTCCTCTGAACTCTCCATGAGTCCACCCACCCTCACATAAATAACATAAATTAATAACACTTTGTTATTGTCTTAAAAGAAACTGGGAGTTCGCTTATCACTTTATTTTCATGTTCTGTAGTTATTTACTCTTATGCCTACAATCTAATCTCCATAGTAACCAGAGTGAACACTGCACTATCTAGAGAAAACTGTCATTTATCATTTAAAATTTTCTCACCTTGTTGCTATCCTTCAGCCCCTAAGTCCATCCTCTCTTCAAAGCATACCCCATCTACCCAGACAAACTTTCTTCCTTCTTCAGGGGACAGGCTATTTCCACAAGGTCTCTAGAGCTCAACAGGACAACCAGGGGCAAATGGCACCACCAGCCTCATCATGTGTTGTTCTGTTCTTATTTAACAGTCCTCATTACCTAAAGCTGTCTTACTTTATGGATTTGCTAACATTGTAGGTATCTGGACACTGCGATGAAGCAGAGGCTCGCTCCCTGTTTCTAGCACTTAGCAGCTTCAGACTGCCTGTGTGGTATTACGAGATAGCCCATTTGTGTGTGTGTGTGTAAAAAATTACCAGGCTTTCTGTTTGCGTGCTGTTTTTAATATTAGACAGGTTATAAGGGGTCCTATTGACATTAAGGTCTCACCAGTCCTCACATTCTAGCCAACTGTCTTTCAAAATAATCAGATCTCCTCTCTAGTCACTTATCCAGTTTCTCTATTAAAATCAAAAGGAAAAGAAATTCAGATTTTCTAGCTAGGCAAGTATACTGCTACTCAATTTAATTAGGACACACACACAACCTGTTCATGGTGTTACATATGTAACAGTAATCAGAAACAGCACAAAATCACCCCCCCCCCCGACACTTAAAACATACAGGAGCACATACACATCAATGGCTTCTTCAAGCCAGCAATCAATAAAAACTATTTAAAATAAAAAAAAAAAAAACAAATTTTTGCAAACCTTAATACCTAGTTAAAATGTCTTTTAAAAGCATTTTTTCTTTGTGTATAGATGAACACAAGTATGTTTTGGGGTATATGCAGAGGCCAAAGAAGGATGTTGGAGCCCTTGGAACTGTTGTGATAGGCATTTGCTGGATGTCTGTCCTCTTCAGTGGATATGGTCCTCTTAATTCTCAACAAGCATTCTTAAGTTACTAAGCCATCACTCTAGTTCCCTTAATGTGTATTTTTTTTTTAAACAACTTCATTCAAACTATTGTTTCCAGTTACGTGAGATCCAGTCTCACTCACAATGATGTGAGTTTCCCCCCAGATAATTCTAGATGCTCACCTAATACTACAAAGTATGCAAGCAGTAACTCCCTAGGTCAGCAGCAACAGTCTGAACCAATTACCATTAAACTCTTCAAACTGTTTAAACTGTTACACTACAACTCAACAACAACAACAACAACCACACAAAATTCTTCTGATTAAAAATATGAAACTTGAAGAAACATTTCTCCAAAGATGATATACAAATAGCAACAAGCATGCAGGGACAACACAGCCTTAACTGTTTTCCTTACACCTACAGATGGTTACTATCAAAACAGAAATCACTAGGTGATGGTGGCAGAGTTGGAGAGCTGAAGCTGCTGTGCATTGCTGCTGGAGCTGTAAGCCTCAACAACACAGGGAACCCTGTGGCAATTCCATTAAGAAAACATGAATTATAAGACCCTATAATCAGGCAAAACCACTTCTGGGGGAAACCACCCAAAAGAATAGGAAAGTTTCAGAGAAGTCACAGATAGCCACATCCACGGCAGCTTCCAACATGGAAAGGGGTCACGAATAAACAAAATGGGGTACATAGGTTTATACCAGAGTATGACTGCCAGTGTTCAAAGGAAAAGCATTCCTGCCATGTGCTATTTTGTGGAAGGATGAAATAAGTCACAGAAAAAAAAAATATCCAGAGTGGTCAAATCCCTAAAGACAAGAATGAAGAGCACATGTACAAAATGATGCAGACAAGAAATTCTGCAATTTTCTTTATCAAGCTTGGTTCGTGTGTGTGTGTGTGTGTGTGTGTGTGTGTGTGTGATTCTGCAATTTTCTTTATCAAGCTTGGTTCGTGTGTGTGTGTCTGTCTGTCTGTCTGTCTGTCAGTCTGTCTATGCGTGTATGCATGATGAGTTATGCAGACTTTTCCTGTAGAAGAAGGAACTCCACATTGCAACTGTGAATAACTGAGGGTAAGGAGAACAAAATCTTATCTTAATGTTGGGGAAATAATAGGGTTAGGGACCTTAAGGGTCCACAGACCTTGCCTTGGGAACCACTGACACCATCACATGCTCTTCAGTCTCTTCACCTGGCTTTTTCACCATCTCTAGTATCACTATAATTAAAATTCAATGTACACACTGAAGTGGGCTAGAAAACTTTCCTCCTACACAGAACACAAAAGGCAAGTAACTTTCTAGATTTTACTCTCATAGTAAACACTAAAGTTAAGAGTGCATGTCTAGTCAAGTATGATTGTTTGCATCTATAATCCTAGCCCTCCAGAGTCTGAGGCAGTGGACTACTTACTAACTGTATTGGACACAGTATCTTGCTAATCTGAACCACCATTTCACTCCTCTCTTCAAAGTGCTTTAATTTACAACTATAATCCATGTCCTCTGACAAACAAGACAACCCAGATCTATAAAGAATATACACCACCCTTGATGACATACAGCCCGGGTGCTCACAAGATTTGCTCCTGTCCTATGAGTATTCACGAGAGAAGCTTTGCCCTAGAAAGCAGGTAGACTGAAATCCTGGGTCAGAAGACGCCTACCACCACGCAACACCACCAAAGCATACAGTTATAGTTTTCTAAGGAGCCAGTAAGGCATTTAACATCCACATTTCTGGGAGGAAGTCTGACCTCAGTTACACCAGGAGAAGTTGACAGCCAGGTGTGTGGCACATGCCCACCATCCCAGCTAGTCAGTCAGGAGGCCGAGACAAGAGGACCGACCATATGAGCTCATGCATTAGAGACCATGGGGCTCAAGTGAGCTAGTAGTTCTGCCCTAGAAAGTGTTATAGCCTTAGATCCTGTCTCAAAAAAATGCTAAAAAAAAGAGGATTAAAATGTAAAACTCTGTGAAAATGTAACTTCACAGAGAATGAGAAGACTTTTCAGAACTGTGGGGCCTAATTTTCAAATGGCACAAAGACTTAAAGGCAACTTTCAAAGAATATACATCAGTATTTTAAGAAGCAGCAGTTAGCAGCAGCAAAACATTTTGAAACATATACTTTTAAGTTATACTAACTTGTGAATGTCCTACTTAAAATTGCCATCAATAATCATTACCTTTAACTTAAACTTTGTGCCTTAAGGAATATTTATAAGGTAACCCTGAGACCACAGGACAGAACAAGTTTTCCCCTTGCAAAGCTTACTGAAAAATGGATTCTCATCCTGGATGCTTCCAAGGCCATTTAGTGTTTACAATAGACAACAAGCCAAAATAACCTACTATTTCCTGAGCTGTCAAGTCAAGGGGCCATGTCAGTGAGCCAATGACTATCACAGACAAACGAGCAACTGGAAAACTGGAAATCTCTAGGTCAAAGATCCATCTTTATATCTGTCATAAGGCCCTTAACTATGGTTTCAAATCATCTTCTCCGGGTCAGTTTCTGTGTTTATAAGTGGTAAATGTTTATCAGAGGTGTTTGAGGTCTGACAGAAGTAACAAACCCTAATAAAGAGAATCAAAAAGCATTCAATTGCCACTTTTTAAAATAATGTTTTTAAAAAAATAACTTTAAAGACTTACCAACTCTATCAGGGAGGACTTCAAGTGCAGAAACTCTTTCATCTTTATTAAGTTCTAGTCCATAAACACAGTCAAATCCATCATACTTTATAAGATACAGGGAAGGATTCACGGGCACCTGGTCCAGGACAGTCCCCTTCCACTGGGTGATAGGGCCGTTGCCCTCTCTCCACCCATGCTGAATCCTGCAGCCTACGATGTTCCGCCGGGGCTGGGACACAGGTTTGCTTGGTCCCACACTGGTCCGATGTTTTCTGTATATTCACACATACAATGTATTATTCTCAGAAATATGCATATCTGGACTCAATACAGTCACTAGCTTGCATGTTCATCATTACACATAACCCTAAGGCACGGCAAATTCCTTCTGGTGAGCCAGAATGACTACAAGTTTCAGGCCAGTCTGGACTGCAGAGCCAAATGTGCTTCAAAAACAAAGAGCTCAAGAGATGCCTCAGTTGGTAAGAGCATCGGCTAATCTTGCAGATGACCCAAGTTTGTTTTCCAGTCATCTATATGGTGAATGTCCTCTTCTGGCCTTCTCAGGAATCATACCTGATGGAGGCACTCCCAAACACAAAATTAAAACAAAACAAAAAAACCCCACGACTTAACATTTTATTCCTTTTTATGCCCTGGTAACCCTGAAATAAACTAATCAACACACAGTTGGACTACAGAGTTCGCTCAGAAGCACAATTTCCTCACATACTAGAATAATTCACAAGCACCTTATAACAGTTTATGACAAATAATAATGTAATATTAGAAATACTGCAGCAACATTAAACCAGTGATTTAAATATTTACACGAAATGCTAATACTTTGGTTGTTTGTGTGTGTACACACATGTACACATAAGAATATGTGTATCCATGTAGAGGCTAGAAGTTGCTACCAAGTGTCTTCCTCTGCTGCTTTCCACATTATTTTCCAAAACAGTCTCTCACTGAATCTAGAACTTGCCATTTAGGCTAGACTGGCTTATCAATGAGTTCCCAGGATCCATCTATCTTAGCCCTGCCCCTAAACTACGGGGACTACAGACACATGCCCCATCCGAGGACCCAAGCTTAGCTCCTTATGCTTATTCAGAAAGCACTTTACACAGTCATCTTCCCAATGCCCATCCTGGCTCTTGATGGGGGGGGGGGGGTTAATTAAACTCTGAAATACAAATACAAAGGATAAGACTTGGCTTGGATGTAACTTGGGCCAAACCAACTTGACAGATGTTGCTGTGTGCCAAGAGCAAACAGGGCTGAAGAGGCTCACGTGGCATTTCATAATTTCTTACAAATTTACTGTCATTACAATAGCTAAAGCTCTAATTATATATATACATAAAATAAAAAGGCATTTACTGTTTACATGCACTTAGCCCTGACAGAGGTCCTGGAAACAGTGAGTCTGTTGCAAACATAAAGAAGGACATCTGAGGCAATTAAGCACTGAGCTGAGAGGGAATGAGAGCTGAGGCAAAGTGGACCAGGAAAGGGATTGAGGCCATGTGTAGAACCTCTAAACCAGACACTCCCACACTCTCCTCACCCATCTTCTGCCCTCAGAACCTTCTAAGAAAGCAGCACACCCTCCTCCAAGGGAGGGAGAGCCATGTCCCCAGGCCATATGAGTACAAAAGCCTAACTAAGCAGGGAGTGACTAGAGTCAGGTAAGAAAGTCCAGAGACAGGATCACAGTAGACACAGGTGGCTAAAGGGAATCTTGTTTTAAACAGGACACCCAAGCAGTGCTAAGGAAGCATAGGAACTTCTAAGGTCACCTCCTCTCCAGCCCAGGGATCCTGATGTACAATATACAAAAGTAGCTTAAAGAAGAAAGAAACATTCTTGAGTTTTGATAGGTAGTAGAGGTTAGCCAGGAAAATATACCCATGTAGTAGATAAAGCTATTACCAGCACTAAGCAAATAAACAGAAGCCAGGTAAGAGAAGCTGTCCAGGTGACTGTGCCAACAGGTGCCTGTTTCTGGGGTTGCCTGAGAATGTTCTGGAAAGAGATCAGTATTTGAACTGCTGGGCTGAGGAAAAAGGATGTGTCCTCAGCAGTGCAAACAGGCTTCATTCAATCTGCTGAGGGGCTGCACACAACAACAAACAGGAGCACACCATCTTTTTATTTCTGCTAGTGGACCCAAGCAGGAACATGGACTAGATCTTCCACCAGTGGCTCCTGGTTCTCCGATTCTGCATCAGAACTATACCATCAGCTCCATAGTATCTCTAGCTCACGGACTGCAAGGGAAGGAACTTCCTTGCCTCAATATTACATGACTCAACTGTTTATAATCTTTATATTCTATCTCTTAATTGGTTCTCTTGCTCCAGAGGATCCTGACAGAGGAATATGTATCACAGAATGGAAAAGTTGAGAATGAGACAATGTGAAAACAGCTAGGCAAGGTAAGAAACAGACAACCTGAAGGTTTTGGTGATGAGACAAACAGAAGAATCTGGAGAACTGACAATGTGGGGGCTAATACAGAAATGAAAAGAGAAAGGCAGGAGGCAGAGACTGAGGAATAAACACATGGCAGTGGGGAAGGACTTCAACAGAAGTTGTCCACAGACTACAATCAAATGCCAAGAACCAAAACTGCTCCAAGTTAAACATTTCAAAAACTACATCCCTGGGAAGTCAGAAAAAGAATGGCTCGTGCTGAGACATGCCACATAAAACACATCCTTTGTACATCCAGGCAAAGACACCAAATCACATGTACAGTAAAACAATGAAATCTGGACAGCAGCATGTTATGCCAGAAGAATGAACTTGGGGCTCCTCTGGGAAAGAAACAAAGAGCCAGAAGGGCAAGCTGACTTCCAAGCAGAAAGACCACAAGTAGAAAATTGTAAGCATGTCCAAAAGCAGGGAACGCTCTTTTCATCTCTATGTGTCCCTTAAATGTAGCACTAAAGGCTGACACACAGCTCAACTCAGGACTGACAGGGAGTAACAGATACAGTCATTGTAGAACAATACAGAGGAAGAGAGGAAACAGTGATCCTTGAACAATGAAGGGGTGCTTAGGGAGGCACATGTCAACCACAGTTGACAACCCCCAAGTTTCAGACACTGTAGCACCATCCTTTAATTCTAGCACTCAGACCCTGAGACAGGAGAGTCAGGAGTTCTAGGATAGCCTAAACTATACAGTAAGACCCAGATCCCCACCCCACCCCCCCAAAAAAAAAACCTTAGCCAGGAATGAAGACACCCTCTGTAATCCTAGCATCCAGGAGGCCGAGACAGAGGAAGCCAAGTCTGAGGCTAGTCTGGAGTACACAGGGAGCTCCAGGCTTATCCTACGAACATGGCAAAGAAACTCCCACTAACTACCTTTCTAATAATACCAACATAAACAGCATATATGCACACAAGCATGAGCACACCACAATACATTTGTGGGGGTCAGAGTTGGTTCTGTCCTTACACATTACATAGGTTTCGGGAGTTAAACTCAGGCCACCAGGCTTGCTTCACAAGCATTTGTTCCTTCTGAGCTACCTTACTAGTTCCCACATGATCACTTTTTATATTGCTAATTCAGGGAAGACGACTACACCCTCAAGGATGAGCAGCAATGGAGGGTATGATCCTGGCAGAACTCATAGGATTTGAGCTCCCCCAGCAGCAAGAGGAAGTGGCTGAGACGGCTACAGTAGCACAGCAGCTCTGATGGGATTACAGTGTGCTGCTGCACTTTGTGCTTACACCTATCTGAAAATAGTAATCTCTAAAGTCCTTTTGTGGCCAGGTGGAGGTGGCACACGCCTTTAATCCCAGCACTCAGGAGGCAGAGGCAGGTGGATCTCTTGTGAGTCTGAGGCCAGCCTAGTCTACAAGAGCTAGTTCCAGGCTACAAAGAAAGCCTGTCTCAAAAAGTCTAAGGGTGTGTGTGTGTGTGTGTGTGTGTGTGTGTGTGAAATTTTGGTAGCGTGACTCACAGGTCAGTCTCATAGTATCTGAGAAGACAAAAAATATGCAACTGCCACCTATTCTGACACTGATTTAGCACAATTCTCAACCTCTCTCTCACAGAACCAAGATGATAAAAAGAGAAGAAAAGGTTCAATAAAGCTATCAAAAGTTTGTAACTACTAAACGACACTCAGACCCTCAGACCCAAGAGGACTAATACATGCAGTTTCTAGGGACAAATATCTGCCCTTCTAAGGGATTACACTTGTCTTAGAACACCAGAATCGTCTCGTCGACACTTTTTACCTTTGTCTTCATGCAACCCAGTCACAAGCCTTCATTCAATTTTTATGACCATGTCCCAGAGAACTCCCCTATACAGGAACAGGCTCACAACAGAGGCTGTGGGAGGTACCTCGCCGAGGAAAGGATGTGAAGGATTCCACCAGCACACATGCCACTTCCTAAACCCTAAGTAACAGACATTGTTATTTCCGCTTACAATTGCTTTGTCTATTCAGGATTTTTGGTACTTCCACATGAATCTTGAGGGTGTTTTTCCAGTTCTACAAGGAATATCACTGAGATTTTAATGGGGATTGCACTGAATCCAGTTTTTTACAGGAGGAATTCTGTCAGTCCAAGTAAATCATTAAATAAAACAGGAAGTCAGTATCTAAAGGTAGGTAGGCCTTTTCCACCTTATTCTATTTCACTCCAAATGTTTATTCTAATGCAAACTATAGTTGGGCACCATTTTGTTTTTATTTTTGATTTATGTGCACATGTTTGTGTGTAGAGACCAGAGGATGGCTGGCAGGAATTAGTTCTTTCCTTCCACCATGTGGATACTGGGGACAGAACTCAAATCATCAATCAGGTTTAGCAACAAGTGTCTCTTTTGGCTATGCCATCTCACCAGCCCTTTTCAATTTTTAGAGGCAGAGGGTCACTTAATAGCCCAGGCTGGCCTTGAACTCACATTGATTCTCATTGCTTCAGAGTCCTGAGTGCTAGGAGCACAGGTATACAGTACAATGCTGTGGACGTCTGAATCAAAATGGCCTCATAAGCTCATATATTTGATTGAATGTCTGGTTCCCAGTGGATTACTTAGGAAGGATTAGGAGGTGTGACCTGGTTGGAGGGGAGGTGTTACTGAGAGTGAGCTTTAACTTTCAAAAGCCCATGTCTCACTCTTTCTGTTTCAGGTATGTAGATAAGATGATGCAAGCTCTTGGCTACTACTGGTGCACCTGCCTGCCACTGCTCTAGCATGCTTGCCTAACCTGCCACAACACTCCCCACTATGAGAACCAGGACTAACTTCTGAAACTTCAAGTAATTTCTCAAATAAATGCTTTTGTACAATAACTAAGACATATGCTCGGTTCAGGGTACCATTTTTTATCTGTTTACAGAGGGAATCCTCTCTGCCTTACTGTGCCAGTAAGACAAAACATACCAAAGCCTCACCATGGAGAACAGCAATACCTCAAGGAGTGTGACTAGGGCTTTACTGAAAGATAATGTTCAGCAGTACATCTTACTTACCAAGTAATTAAGGTCTATCCCTACACTGAAATAACTATACAACTATTAAAATTATAGGAAAAGAGACCCGGGATGAAGCTCATTGGTGGAGTGCTTATCAAACATACACAAGCCACAGGTTTAATCACCAACTTTATGAAAGAAATCTAAAATTGTAAAAATTAAAAGATATTGTCCCCATTTGGTTGAAACATTATTTTTTTTTTTAAATTTAAAGATGTTTTAAAAACACAAATGTAAGCCAGATTCTGCTGCTAACTCCAGGGTCTTTCTAAGGAGGGTAGAAATGTATTCAGGTTGCTTGCAGGCCTTGTTTGAGGGTCACTGCCCTGTTCAATCAATTCTTTGCATCTCTGTGCTTTGTCTATTATATAATGAACTCCAGACAAAGAAGAAACAGAAGGGATCCAAGAGAATGTAACATCTTGTCCCAAGAACTAAGCACAATTTAGTAATCAGATTTGTTCAAAAGCAAAATGGATAAGAGGCTATCAATCTGAGAGGGCTCAGGGGTAATGGGATAGAGGATATGGATGGAGAGGGCTGGAAGAAGAAAAAAGGGGGGGAGTGATGTAACTATATTTTAATTATAACTACATTGCATAAAATCATCAAGTAATTAATAAAAATATTGTTTAAAAAAGAGAAAGACAGCTGGGGGAGGGGTACACATCTTTTAACCCCAGCACTTAGGAAGTGGAGGCAGATGGATCTCTGAGTTCAAGGCCAATCTGGTCTACAGAGTGAGTTCCAGGACAGCTAGGGCTGTTATACAAACAAACAAATAAAACACAAAGAGTCAGAAAAAAAAAAAGGAAAGACAAAAGAACTCAAAGTTTGGAGTGTAGGGAAATGAGGGTGGAGAAGATGGATCTCTGGGAGGGGCGAATATGATCACAATACATTTATGAAATTCTCAAAGAATTAATAAAAACTAATAATTTACACTGAGATCTTCTCATCTCTACAACTGTTCTAGAATCTAGTGGCTGAGAGACAACCCGGTGGGTAAGGAGCCTCCTGAACTAGCAGGGGGAAAACGTGCCAGCACTCACATCCCTGGAGCAAGATGGCTAGACTAACTGAACTGGCAAGCTCTGGGTTCAATGAAGAACTCTGTCGCAATATATAACAGAAAGCACCAGCACCTACATGCACACACATGCCCCTCCCCAAGCATGTTGACTATACATACACAATGCTGAGGGACTGATGCAAGAATATTTGCTCTTATGATGAAAGAAAACTCATTTCTCTCAATATTGTGAAGGCGTAAGTCACGAACAAGGCCACACCAGTTTGGAGTTATGATTAATAGGGTGTTATTTATTTAAAGGGGAAAAAACTTACAGATCACCATCCCAGACAACAGCCAACTGCACAACCAGGAAGGGAGTCTAGTCTCCGGCGGAGCAGGAAGCGAAGAGAGCGAGCAGAGGAAATAGCCGCTTTTTCAAAGGGAGAGAGACCACGCCCCAATGGGCTGGTATCACAGCAGCTATTGGTTGGAGGGGCGGAAGGACCTCCCGCAACAATATTGGAAACAAGTGACAAACAGAAAGCTCTGTATGAAGCTCTCAAAGGAGAAACCTTTGGGGAGAGACTATCTTTCAAGTGAGACAATGTAATACATAAAGGGGAAGGAAATAATGGAACAAGAAGGATTAAATGGGTCAGGGATGAGGGGGCAAGGTAGAGAAAGGAATGTGAAAAGGGATGATGAACATTAAAGGCCTTTAAAAAACCATTTATCTTACATGTCTGTGTATGTGCATGAACCCTCGGGGATCAGAGAAGGTAGTCAGACTCCCCAGGAACTGCAATTAGAAGCATTGGTCCTAATCCATGTGGCTGCTGGGAGCTAAACCCCATTTCCTAGCAAGAGCATTTAGTGCTCTTAATTGCTGAGCCATCTTTCCAGCTCCAAAACCAACTAAGAAAAATAACCCAGCAGGTGGAAGACTTATACAGTGGAAGCTTTATAAGACCAAAGACATTAGAGAGTGGAAAGATCTTCCATGCTCACAAACTGACAAAATTCACACCGTGAAAACAAAAGCTGCCTACAGACTCTGTGCATTCCCCATCAAAATCCCAGTGACATTCCTTACAGAATTAGAAAAAGCAATCCCCAAACTGATATGGAAGCAGCAAAGGTCCCAAATACCAGAGCAGTACCACCTAAGCAAAATAGTAAAAGGTCCCCAGACCACACTCTTTCATATGTGGTCCCTAGATTTTAAGTTTTCCATCTCTGAGGGAGTACAGCTAATACTAGAAAGTAGACAGTGAGAGAGGCAAAAAAAGATTTTAAGAGTAGATTGGGGACAAGAAAAAAAATATGGCATAAAAGCTGAAGGAGGGGGTCTGAGGGAAACATGGTAGGGGAAGACAAGAATCAAACAAAATGAAGTACATACGAAATTCCAAAATAAAATCCATTACTAACTCTAAAAAGAAAATAAAAAAGGAAGCCAATATTTAATATACCATGTGTATACAATAAGTTCTATTAGTCAGTCTGCCGTATACTGAACTTGGCTGCATGGATGAATTACTGGTCATTCTTTCCAGTCTAGTTGGTACTGTTATGCCAAAGCAATTTTTTCTTTGGATTCTACAAAATTTAGAAGAAAATAGTTAAATAAAAATTGTGGTCTTTTTGCAAGATACAATTAGAAACTTGTTTCTCTGGCAGCTGTTGTTTCATGTAATTTCTAGGTGTAAAATAACAGCACAATAGCAAGATAAAATAGAACAGTTATCTTCATGAAAGTGACTATCAGTTCATCTACACACTAAGGAACACCACTGTACATGGAGTTAACTCAAGGTGACAGAATGGTTACATGTTGTGACAGATTGAAGACCATTAACATTGTTGTCCTCCCAGATACCTTGGATACCTCGTGGTTGCCTGTCTAACCTTAGTATTTATGACACAAATAACCCATTTTCAAAATGAGGAAGAAAGCAGGAAGCTCAATGAATACGGTGTGGTAGTTAACCCACTTCTAGACATAGCTCAATTATTGATTAGTTGTCATGCTTCAGAAAGGTTTCTTAATCTCTTTGGGCATCAGTTTTCACATCTGTAACAAGAGCTCATGACTCCAGCTCGACAAGGGTACCATGAAAATGACATGAGACCACACCAGAGATCAACAAGGAGGGGTAGTGAGTGATGCTCTCCATTAATGACTGGTGCTTCAATCTTGTTTACAATTTGCTCCTTGAGTATGTATATTCCTGTAAGTGATACATATGCCTGAGCATATGCATGCACATGTGTATGGAGGTTAGAAGCTGACACCTGGTATCTTCTTCTGTTTTGAGACAAGATCTCTCACTGAACCTCCCCTCCCCAGCACTGGGCTTACAGATGTGCACTGCTGCAGCTGACTTTTTACAAGAGTGCTGAAGTTAAACTGGGGTCCTTCCTATGCTTGTTTGCAAGGCAAACTTTATAAGCAAATTAGTGGATTGGGTATGGTAGTGCACGCCTTTAACCCCAGCACTTGGGAGGCAGAGGCAGAAGGATCTCTGTGATTTAGACCAGCCTGTTCTATATAAATTGCAGGTTAGCTAGGGATTCATACTAGAGGGACTTTGTATTGGGGGGGGAGGGGAGATTAAACAAATTAGTAAAACACATGACACCCCTTTTCAAAGACAGTTCCTTGAAATGGAGATCTATCCCCCATTCAAATGGAGGAGGGAAAGTTAACATAATATATAAGAATAAAAACAAGCCACTGTAACTAAGTTCATTCAGATGCTTTCCCAACTGTATTTTCACTCAAGACAACTTTAACAGCATCCCAAACAACTTTATGGAACAAATTCCAGAAAGGTTTGCTTGATGTTAGCCTCTCAAACCCAGCAGGTATCCAGCCCACAACTACTACACAGATGATTTCCACTAACATCAAAATGAAGAACACAGCTATAGCAATTGCCTAGCCTGTTAAGGCCCTGGATTAGATCCCCAACAGGGACAATGATCAAAATACACACATGCCATTTCCTCTGTGGAGATAACTCCTGAATTCTCCTAGCATGGCCTAGGGACGTGTGTGTGGGTGTGTGCGCGCGTGCGCACGTGCGCTGATTGCAGCTCTCCTGATTTTACCTCAGCATCTAACTGTAAGGGTCGCCCTGAGTCTCCCCACACTGTGGAGAAGGAACAACAGGACAGGGACTGTTGAGGATGGAGGAGCGAGAGCTGAGGAACTCAGGTTCTGTTTTGTATTTGGTTTTTATTTTTAAAAAAAATCTATTGTAGGAAGAAGCCTATGTTGAAAAGCGAACCACTCACTGATCTGGTTCAACCCTTGATTTCAGATATGGGCAAGCTGCAGCCATAACACAAAGGAATCTGCAAAGCTCTGTGTCCCTGCTGACTCCATCCAAGATCATTCAAGACATTAATAGCCAGCACCCAACAAGGTAACTTTGGATTTGCAGTGAAAATTTCACTTCATCTTCTGGAGCACAACAATGCACTCAAGGCTTCACAGCTTCGGATCTTAGCCTGTGAAGGCAACAGATGACGTTCCCCACAATGTGGAACAACCAACATGAGTTTTTTGTTGGTATGCCTATGGACCCTAAGCTGTGCACTGGGGGTGGGGTGGGGTGGGGGTAATTTATTTTTTGACAATTTCATGCATGTCTACCATGTATCTCAACCAATTACATTGATAGTTTTAAGCAATTGGTATTTATTTCTTGTGCCTGAAGGGGTCAAACCCATGAGACAATAAGTGCTCAGCATTACTTAGGAAAGGCAACAAGAAATCCCTTCCATGAAATGCATCCAGAACACAACTATGGGACCAAACAAACGTAGTCCGACTTTCCTTTGGGCTGCCAGCTCACAAATAACAGGTAGACTTATTATGAAAGTTTGGCCTTTAGTTTAGGTCTGTCTCAACAGCTCTTATAATGTAAATTAACCCATTTATATTAATCTATGTCCGGCCACATGGCGTTACTTCTCTTTCCATCTTACACCTTGTGTTTTCTCTCCTACTGGCTGGCAACTCTGCCTTCTACCAGTGTTCTCTCAATCTCCAGAAGTTCTACCTAACCTCTTTCCAACTATTGGCCATTTGGCTCTTTACTAAACCAATCACAGCAATATATCTTCACACAGTATACAAATATCCCACAATAAACAAATGTCTAAGGTAAATCAGTGAAAGTTTAGCCAGTGGTAATTACTTAAAATAGGTTTTTAAAAGGGGGTGGGATGCTAAAACACTGTACCTTAATATTCTTAACTTCTTTTAGGTTATTCTATTCTGAACGAACTACTTTGGTCTTACAATGGTGGTATTTTACTTGTCCCTCACCTACTCACTGTCTAATATTTGTGGTTTGTAATTCTGCCTTATTGTTATTCTCTATTTGAGGCAAGATGCTGCTTACCATTTATTTATACCACACTAATGTGTAGAGACACCAAATAAATGATCACATCACTGGGTACAGCAAAAGCAGGAAGATGATGAGACAAGGTAAGGTCAATTCTGTCCTCAGGGAATGGCACACTTACCTAACTTCCCAATTTTTGTTTTCTAGGTCATTTCCTAAGATGACCATTATATTTATATTATGCACTCATCTGAATGAGACAAGTCTGGTTCAATCATCAGTCATTACTGAGGGAACTCTTGTTTTACCAGACCTCCCATGACCAAGAGACCTCCTATTCTCTTCGCTCCACTGAGGCAATGAGGACTCAAATATCCACTGTGAATCACTTGGGAGCAACTGCTGCAGGCTGCTTATGCAATGGGAGAAGGAGGAGGAGGGCATTCATCAGTAATTTACATCCCTTACACTCAAGTCAGTTAGAGTGGCACATCCGTGACACAGGCGTACAGTCACCACTTCATGGCGACTACAGAACTAGAACACACTTGTCACTTTAAACACATGTCTACTGCTGGGCCTGAGGACATATGCTGGCACATATGTAACCACAGCAGTTTGGAGTCTGAGTCAAGAAAATTACAAGTTTTAGGCCAGCTCAGACTATACATTGAGAAGATCATTAAAAGAAAAAAAGAATAGTAAAAAGATGTTTAATTCTATTTTAAATGAGTATGCTTTCTATAAATTACAAGTACAAAGAGGAACATGGTAGCTGGCTAGGTGGACCCTAGTATCAGATATCTCTGCTCAGCTTCTTGGCTAACAGCTATCAAGACCTGTAGAGGTCTTAACATGTGCGTATCCGTGTGTATGTCGCCCCCTCCCCCGTCCACCCATGCAGCTGGCTCGCATTAAGATAGAGGACAGCCACGACTCAAAGGCTTTTAACAGCTGAAGTACATAGCTGACACACTTCATCCAAACCAAAGAGAGGAAGTGGACGGGTGACCACACACAATTACAAGACTTTAAGAGGAGGTGAGCTAAGAGGTAGTCCTGGTGCTAGTGATCCAAACACAGATGTGAGCGTGGCTTACTTGTGAGATGTCCTCTTCTTCATCATGTTTACAGATACTCCAGCATGACCTACAAGAGAGGCAAATGACAGTCAGCAAAAAGTGGATTAAAAACAAAAGCCTACTGCATAAATCCTAGAACAGGTCATTAACCACCAACATATTAGAGCTTCTGAAAAGGAGATACTGAGTAGACACAATGACAGTCCCAATGGTTCTTTGCTTCCAGATCAGACATATAAAACTAAAGCCAGTTACACTTACAAAATTAGTAAGTGACAAGCCTGACCACAGGGAGAGCTACTTAGAAGAGAACTCCAAACCTCAGTGAGCTGGGGGTTAGCAAGGGTCCACACTCTGGCTAAACAGGAATCTGGATGTAAGCAAATCCTGAGAAATCACAAATCGATAAAGCTATTCAAATTCCATCTAGGCACTTCTTGGACTAATGAGGCAATCAGAAACAAAACAAAACAAAAAAAAGACTGAAGAAATTCACAGCAGCCTACACAAACAGAATATCAAAAATCCATCCTCAATACTTACTTGATAAACTTAATGCTTTTTAAAATGTAAAATGTCCAACTACTTCTCTTTAAAGTTATAAGACAAAAAAGGTCTAAGTATCTAACTCAAGACTGTCAGTTTGCTCTCCAACACACAGATACACACACAGTAACCCAGCTTGGTGCCACATGCCAGCAAGGAGGTTATGACCAAAACAACATGTTTAGTTGTTTTTGTTTTACATTTTAAGGATATTAAAAGGTAAACACATCCAACTGGTCCCTAGACTCAGGAAGTATCAAGAAAACAAGTGAAACCAGGATACAGTAAGTAACCCCACTGAAGACCCACTGGGGTGACTAGCAGGCTAGGTAGATCAGTAAGGTCAGTCCACAGTGACGCAACCCCCCCAAACTTACAAAAAGAAATAACTGAGAAATGAAACCAGCCCTAGAGATCCAGAGACCTAGCACATGGGAAACTAGACCGCAATAAAGAGGAGCAAGGGAAGCAATGGCAGGTGGAGCTGTGATGAAGCACATGCGTGCAGGCTGACAGACAAGCACAAAGACAGCTGTGCACAGTACCCCTAAACTAACTTCTGAAAACCACTGGTGATATTTTCACAAGTGCAAAACAAACAAAAAGCACTTCTAAACAAACACATAGGTACAGGGAAATTAAGATTTGCTGTAAAAAAAAAAAAAAAACAACTTAAACCAGACAACAGTGATTCAATCTTCAACCCACCTATTGAGAGCCAAAGTATCTTTCTGTCCAGCAGCACCAAACAAGGACTGAGATAGATTTAAACTTCAGGACAAATAATGTCACCATGGAGCACAAAAGACACTTCAAAAGTGGTATGGTTAATTAGTCAAAAAGCCACGATAACCTTAAATACACACAAGCCTAATTACAGGATACTAAATCCATGAAAACAGGGAAAAAAAATCACATCTACATAATGTACACTTGGTTATATAAACTCTCTTCTCTTGCCAGTTGGTGTTAACAGGTGGGGAGAAAACCAGAAAGGACAAACCACCTGAGCACAACAGACAGCTTGAAACCCATGTCAAAATGTATTTCCTTTGGATCCCAGAGCAACACTCACCCAGATACACTAGCCATATGCTGAGTCAGATGAGCCTAATAATATACTTAAACTATCCTGAAATCATACAGAATGTATTTGCTTACCAGGTCACAGTAAACTACATAGAAACCAAACAGTCCTGACAGTTGAACACATGTTTCGAGCAGAATAAACACACAGCACTGAGCTTAGGGGCCACAAAGCACAGCACTTTCACTCATCGGATGCCTATATAAGTGGGGCCAAATATGAAGAAGGTGTCAACACAAGGCAGAAGAATGTTTTCTGGGAGGCTTCTTCACTCTGTGCAAACTCCCTTCTCCCTTCCTTAAGTGGAGCCTCTATAGCTTTTCTTTCTTTTTTTTTTTTTTTTTTTGGTTTTTCGAGACAGGGTTTCTCTGTAGCTTTGGAGCCTGTCCTGGAACTAGCTCTGTAGACCAGGCTGGCCTCGAACTCCCAGAGATCCGCCTGTCTCTGCCTCCCGAGTGCTGGGATTAAAGGCCTACGCCACCACCGCCCGGCTCAGCTTTTCAACACTAACTAAAGGTACTAAAGCAGACACTGCAGCTCGCAGAGACAAAGTGGCATGTTGGGACCTGGTGCCAGGAGGGCCACCTGGACTCACAGAGGCAAGAACAAGATAACAAGAAAAGGAAGTGTGTGAGCGCGACAAAGTCAGCCAGAGTCAGCCAGAAGTGGGAGCAAACAGCCCCGGCATGTCCCTAGACACCTGTGACAAGGTGCAAAGAAAGGATTCCTCAAGGTATGCTAGAACTATATGTAATGTACCAAACATTCCCACCCCTCTCCCATCCCATAGTATCCCAAGCCTCATAACCCATGCCCACCGCTCATGATCCTACTCTGGGCGCACAGCATGCTGGCTTCTAAAAATGGGTACCTCAAATGCCACACAGCCAGGCCACTGTCTCTGACCCTTGAAGAAAAACTTCAATGAAGCAGGCTTTCTTGAAGGGCCAGCCCCCAACTGGTAACACGGAGACTTTTTAATCTATGTGCTACCCTGGGGCTCATTTACCTATCTAAGTACTTTCCATCCCGCTTTCTCCATGTCTGTCCCCTTTCCTCTCTGCCCACCAGCCCTGACCTAATCAATCAGGTATCTCAGGCAGGCAAGGACAAACAGCAACACATCTTTACATAATAAACAAATATAGCATAAACAAAAGCAACACATAGTTGAACAATTATTCTGCAACACAAACAAATATAGCAAATCTTTACTTATTAAACAAATACTCTATTCCAGAACAGTTCCCTGTACACCATGTATGATGTCAGTGTTGACTTTCTCACTGAGACCCTTCTTTTTCACTGGGTAAGAAAAGGTAAGTAAGCATATGCCAAAATAACTGTCTAATCCTAGATATAAAGAAATGGTTGAAGCCACACAGTGAGACTGAGGCGCTGGAGAAGAGCAACACAGCTGCCTGGGATCATCTGAAACATCAGAGGTGACTGGGAACAGTGCAGTCAAGGGACTGATGACGAGTGAGAGACCATGCAAGGAGTCCCTAAGCTCCTGAAAATTAAACTGCAACCAAGACAATCTGGTCATGCTCATAAAGAGTTTAAGTTGTTCCTCTGTCCTTATCACAAGCAAAACACTAAAAATCTCAACTGTACTTCTTAGACTGAGCAGAGTTACAAGACAGCAACTGTCTGTAAATTAGAAAGAAGGAGAGAAACAGAAGATGGCACCTAGGCAGTGAGACCCCATCTGGGAAACCGTGCAGGAGGAACCTCACAACTGGTGCTGCTGGAGTTACTAGAGCCCAGTCAGACAGTGGGACTGAGGCTTACTTGCTCTTAAAAGGGGCCTAGACTTTAGTTTACCTCTAAAGGCTGATAATCTGGACAAGCTGCCTTGTGCTCCTAAGGCAGGGTGGCTGAGATCACACACGGCATTCATGCCCAAGAGGTTGAGCAAATCATATGACCAGGTAATGAATTAATGGAAAGAATGAGCAACATACAAAACCAGACAGGTAGGAGATAAGATGAAATCATTTTTTTAAAAAAGAAGCCAGGCGTGAATGCACATCTACAGTCCAGAAGTTGGCAGCAGGAGCAGGAAGACCACATGTCAAATCAAGATCAGCACAGTCTACATGGTAAGTTCAAGGCTACCCATGGTGATATCTGTAAAAGCTGGGCTTCTTTAAACTGAAAACACTCTGCAAGTTGGTAACAGGCCTGAGCAACAAGTTCTGGAACATAACCTCATTTAAACTTTATCATGCACTTCTTTCAATGGTCAAATGCCTAGAAGGTTACATACTCAAGAGTTTTATTTATCAGCACAGCAGGTTGGTAAATGCCTTTGATCCTAACCCTAGGGGCCATGGGCAGGAGGATCAGGATGTTGGCTGGCTCATTTACTAATTTATAAACATTCTGTAAGGTTATTTTGTTGTTGCTTGGGGAAGAGAGGGTTTTAAAAATCAACATATTTAAGCTGGACAGTGGTGGCACATGCCTTGAATTCCAGCACTTGGAAAGCAGAGACAGGTAGATCCCCAAGTTCCAGGCCATCCTGGTCCACAGAGCAAGTTCCAGAACTGCCATGGATACAGAGAGAAACCATGTCTCAAAAGTCCACCCCCCCCCAAAAAAAAAAACCCTACACTTTTATTCTTGTTACTTTCAGCCATGTGCCAAGTGCCCCCTCACCCCAAAAATCAGAACAGATTCCTGTTTCAGGGCAAGGGTGCAGGCTTAGTTTTTGGTTTAGTTTTGTTTCTGAGACAAGATTTCATGTAGCCCAGGCTGGCCCGGAAATTGCTATGGAATGGAGAATGGCCTTAATCCTTGGTCTTCCTGACTCCACTTCAGAGTGCTGGAATTACAGAACTCTTTCAGTTTAGATTCACACCAGTGCACTTGTTCCAAATAAACATTCTAAAAAGTGAGTTAAGATCCCCCTTTCATCCCAAAGCTACTCAATCTCCTAAATCTCACTAAATCCAACATCCTAACATTTCAGCTTCTTCAAATAAAAATAAAACCTTGATTTTATTCTATTCTTAAACAGAATCTTGAAATTCACTTGTTAATTTTGCCAGTTACCTATAAATTGCTAGGTTATGCAGAAAACAGTATTTAGCATGGTGGTTCCCTTTTCAGGAAATCAAAGCTCTTCCTTCACATGCAGCAAGGTATAAAACACCAGGAATGGAGAAGAACACACTGCCAGGTACTATGTGAAATCGCTGTTCTATGTTCTAAAATGTACACCAGGCCGGGAGGTGGTGGCGCACGCCTTTAATCCCAGCACTCGGGAGGCAGAGGCAGGCGGATCTCTGGGAGTTCGAGGCCAGCCTGGTCTACAAGAGCTAGTTCCNTTGCCCTCTCTCCACCCATGCTGAATCCTGCAGCCTACGATGTTCCGCCGGGGCTGGGACACAGGTTTGCTTGGTCCCACACTGGTCCGATGTTTTTTGTGAGATGTCCTCTTCTTCATCATGTTTACAGATACTCCAGCATGACCTGCATCAGCTCTAGACCGCTGGCCAGGTGTCTTCCCTAATGGGGTCTTCATTCATCTGTATTTATGTGAGCAGCAGAGCTGCTGGACTAGGGTGAAAATCCAGTATTTTCAGATATGAAGCCTCCCACAGATCAGTATTCTTGTTAACCCACCATCCAGGTGTCTCTTTTACAAGTTCAGCAAAAACATGTGGATTCCCAAGCACTCTATAAAATAAGCATCAAGACAAGAAAACTCCAGTGAGCCTCTAAATATGACAGAAAATTAAAGCACAGTTCTCAGGTAAAGGGCACTAATCCCTGAAGAAATGATGTGGTTCCCAGCAAAGGCAACGAGTGTGAAGGGGAAACCTGGGCCAAGTGCAGACCCAGTAGGGAGAAGAGTCTACGCAGAGATGAGAGCTCTTTCCTGTTATAGCCAAAAACACCTTGCTGCTAAGCACCAGGGCAATGAACACCAGGATGTACTAGAGCATAGTCTTTTTCCTGGGGGCAGAGGGAATAGCAATAGGGCAGGTACTCAGAAAGGGCAGATGCAGCTGGGAAAAGGGGGATATAATTTTGCTTCTCTCTTCCTGCTCCTAACCTCTCAGAAAAAGATTCCACAAACCCAAGAGAACTCCCAAAGAAACTTTTCCACCCATACAGATGCTAAATCACTTCACTAAAGTAGTACCATTTATATCAAATTTGGTTCCAGGAACACTACAGTCCAGGTAGTAAAACATTACCATAGACATCACAATCAGTCACTTTTTTAACGGCTATAGAGTCACGCATGATGTTACTGGCTTAGATAACTGCTCCTGTGGCCAGTCTTTTATTTTAGAAGGCTTCTTGTAACTGCTAAATAAACAATTCCAGAGATCTGTGCACCATCACCCCTCTCCCCATTGTTTTACCATCTTTCCCTATTCAGTCTCTAGCTGAGATTACAAGGAGGGTTCATCACAGTCATCCCTTGCCTGGCACCCTTTCTGCTGAGCTTACAGATAAAGCACTAAACGTGAAGGTAAAACATGTAAGTTTTTATGTCAAATTCTCTTGTAACCTGAGCAGCATTCAGCACTGCTAGTCAGCATACCACATGCACTCCAAAGAACTTCCCACTACCCCAAGTGACAGCTGCCCAGAGCCCCTTGTTACTATAACACAGACGCAATGTCATGAGCCCTCCAAGCTCAGTCCTGTCATTGGGTCAACCAATTCCAACGTACCTCTGCGTGAATTTTACCACTAGAGTATTGGTGGCATACAATAAACAAGATATAGTGGCTCCCAACTCTGAAAGCTAACCCCTGGGGCTGGAGAGATGGCTAGGCCCCTAAGAGATCTCGCTTGTGCCAGATTTAGTTCCCAGCAACCACAGAACCCACATTTCCAAGGGATCTGACACCTCTTCTGACCTTGGGCCTCAAGTACACACGTGGTAAACACACAGTAAGGCAAAACACTCACACAAAGCAAATCTTTTTTGCTTATTTGAGACAGTCTTATCTTAAGACAGCCCTGGCTAGATTCAAACTCAGAGACCCAGATGCCTCTGCCTCCCAAGGGCTGGGATTAAAGGCGGGTGCTACCACATCTGGCTAATACTAAATCTTAAAATCAAAATAATAATTTAAAAAAGCTACCCAGACACCACCCATCTTCTGTTTTTATTTACAAAACTTCAAAAACTATGAAAACTGTAACACATACATATTAACACGCTCATTCCTGATATGAAATTTAAGGTTACTAATGTTCTGAAGTGTATGTGTGTCCTCACTAGGAGGTTATGTCTATCTTAGCAACATTTTCAGTTCTATTTCAAGATGAATTTAACAGACCTTTAAGAGAGACTGAGGAGTTGCAAGCATGGAGTCTTCTGCTTTCCCCTGCATGCAGCACAGGTGGGCAGAGGTCTGAGGACAGCCTGGGTGAGAAGCTTCCCCTGCCCTCTTTCAGTCTGTCTCTGTTGTTCTTCACCTACACCTTACCGGTGCTTCCAGGGTTTCTCCTGTCCCCTTCTCTCCATAGGACAGCTGGGATTAGTCTAATACCCATGCTGTATCTGCCTTACATGGCCAGCACTCTTCACCACTGAGTCATTTACCCCAGTTCTACAGGGGACTTTTGGAGCAAAATAATGTGCATAAAGTTCCTAGAAGAAAGTCATACCCACTGCTAACTAGACTGAACTTCATGGATTGTAGAATGAGCTGGAATGCTACAGATCCAATCTTAGCCTATCTTTACAAACCATTACAAACCATTGACCGGTTCGCCTAAGTGCTCGAACATCCTTATGACTATCAGATAAACCTTTCTTGTAATGTATAGAATGTCTTCATATAGCACCTGAAACCTTTAACAGACTCCTCCACTTTGCTGCAGCCTGCCTACCTGATGTTTCCACTAAAATGTCTTGGTTTATAACTTCATTTTGTTCCTAAACTATAAAAATTCCATGAAACCAATTCCATACTGACTTGGAAGAGTGTTTGGAATAGCCTTAATCTCTATACGTAGGCCAGCTGTAAGAATTAACTCATATTCCCTTTGAGGCAAGAGTTGTGTTTAATGTTAATAACAAGGCAGCATGTCTACATTCTTGAGTTAAAACAGTGAATACAGTCTAATCTCATTTGAACTCGTTTAAAACCATCCAAAAACGCAGCTGGCTCCCCAAGATACTGAGTATAGCTGCTGGGCCCTGTTCTTATCTGAAGAGAGCCACTGGGTGCTTTGAAAAGCCAGTTAAAGAAGGGCATTCTGAAAAAGAACTGCTCTTTTGGCGGGAACTCATTTAATTCATTCACATTTTCTAAAGATACAGATCATCTTTAAGTTATTGTATTATGTGGTTAGTTTAGTAAATAAAAACTGAAGGAAGAAGTAAACAAATCGAGTCCTTTCTAGGACAGCAAACACTGTATTTCCTACCCCAGTGCTGTAGGAAACAGTCAACTAGTAGAACTTACTTATAAGCCACTGAAAAAGATGAGGAGGCTGGAGAGATGGCTCAATGGTTAAAAGAACTGTTTGCTCTTCCTGGGTTAAATTCACAGTACCCCTATCAAATACAGCTCACAGTCATCTGTAACTCCAGTTCCTGGTAACCTGACTTCCTCTTCTAGCATCTTCTAGCATGTGGTACAAAGACAAGCAAAACACCCATAAATATATTTAAACACACACAGACACAAAAGAGGAATGGGGAACAATACTGACACAAACAAGGGAAAGGTTACCTGCTAACTCTCCCAACACACACACAAACACACACAGTGGGGTGGAGGTGAGGGGGGCAGACAGAGGCTTTACAGTGGAAACAGGGCCTTCATTTCTGGGAAATAAAACAAATGATTATCCTTTAGTAATGATCCCAAAGTCCACTGTAAGATGCTGAAGCGATTCACAAACCCTGTACTATATGTACTATATGTAGTATGGCAAACACTACTGCATGAGCTTTCCGTGGACTCTGTCATGCCTTTCACACAACATGCTGCACATAACTCACCACTACAATTAAGAATTTTTAAGAAGAAAAGCCAGATAAATTCAAAGTCAGTATTTACATACCGAGAAGAGAAAATGAGACTAAGGAAAATTAAGGTGACTTCCAGGGCAGGCATGGCCATGCTGGGACACAAGAAAGCAGTTTGACCTCCTGGCTTCCAACCTGTCTGGTACCTCTTGCCTCACACAATGAGCAATCTCCCTCAACAGGACAGAGCAAGGGCAAGATCTTTTCTACCATAAGTAACCGTGACCTGTTAGGACGGAAAGGCATTTAGGCAACCCCTGTTTAAGCACAGGAAGAGAAGGTACTTTTGCTTAATAACTGCTTTCCTACTCTGCCCTGAAACTGTGCTCCAAGTCCCATTCCCCTCAGACAGAGGATCCCTTTCTGCACTAGTCCACCAAAATCTGACTTGGAATGCCTTGACAAAGCTATTCCTGCTAGAGACCTGGGCCTTCACCAGCCACCACTGAGTTTATTCTTGCACAATAGATGATGTTTTTAACTATTTTTCAGTTCCCCTAGCCAGTAACATTCGCTCCTGGAGAACTGGTCACAGGACTCAGGAGACAACCTTCCCTCCCAACAACCCGGAAGGAGGAAAATAGTTGACCAGGGTGAGAATTCTTAGTGGTGGAGCTGCAGAAGTGACCCAAGCTCTTGTAAAGAAACCCAAATAAACTCTGGTTCACAAAATCCTTTTCTTTGGTCTGTTGGCACCCTCTTAGCTGGGAGGAATGCATCTTTACATCTAGGAAAAGCTGTGCAATACCATCAACATTCCATTTGCACCATCACATCAGCTAGAACGTCTACCTGGGTTGCAAAGAGTTCTGTTTTTGCAGGCTGATGTGGGAGTGTCATATATCAATCTGTTGATTTCATTGGTTAAGTTATAATAAACCAGCTGCTTGGCCTCATGGCTTGGAACATAGATGGGAGGAGTAAACAGAATAGAATTCTGGGCGGAAGAGGAAGTGAGGTCAGACTCTGCTCTGCTCCCAGAGAGACCCGACAGCTCTGCTGGAGCAGAGACGCCATGCTCAGCTCTCCCGGGTAGACGCGATAGCTCTGCTCTCTAAGGCACACGCGATGAAGATGGATGTAGGCTAGAATCTTCCCGGTAAGCGCACTTTGGGGTGCTTACACACATCATTAGAAATGGGCTAGTCCAGGTGCAAGAATTAGCCTGTAAGGGTTAGAGTTCATGGGCCAAGCAGTTCTTTAAATGAATACAGTTTGTGTGTTGTTATTTCGGGCGTGAGCTAGCCAAGCGGCCGGGGTGTTGGGGATGCAGCCCTGCGGCCGCTCTTATTTCAACAGCAGGCCACACAGGAGCAAGGTCAGAGACAAAAGGAAATGGCATGAACACTGTCAGCAGCTCCCAACAGGCTCCTGCTCTCCCACTTCCCACTCATCTATCTTCTTTCCCAAATGCACCTGTGAGCTTCCAACCTGTCTGCTTCTCTACTGTCTCCTACACTGCCAACTCAACTTGCTGTAACAAACCTCTGGGAGCATACCCCTCACCCACCTACCTATCCTAGTGGTGCTACTTTTGAATGGCTGGCTCCTTACCATGTGATTCTGAAATACTGCAGACCAGAGGCAGGCTCAGAGGCAGGCAGAGTGTTAGGAATATAGGAAGACAACATAGTCAAACTCCAATTTTGCAAAAAATAATAGAAGCTGTAACTGTTTACTTAACCATCACCACACGGTGAATACCTGTACGGTAGACTCCAGCCTTTAAAGTCACAGCCTTGACTTCCTTTACTTTAACCCTAGCTACTGCACTCAAAGTCCAGTGAACTACTAGAAAAGTAATTATGGGGAAACTAAATCTCTGCTTTCATAGAGCACAACCGTTTTGAGAAATTTTATCGAGCAAACACTAATTTTGAAAAGAACCAGGAGTATTTACTTCAGAGAGGCCAAAAACTGCAGAAAACTGCTGGGGGCTGTAATGGGCAAATTAACATCTCCACTCTAACTCATACACAACAACGTGAGGCTTGAGCACAACACCCAAGGGAAGATGAAGAGTTTAAAGAAGGGCATTCCAAAATACCAAGATCCCTGAACTTCTCTTAAGTAAAGAAGATAGCAGGAAAGACACCCAGGCTCCCCGCAGCTTCAACCACTGGAGCAACTGAGGGCGAAAACATACAGTATAAACTCTACACTACTGAAGAGCAAGATAAAATCGTGCCCTATGCTGCTCAGCACAGTCATTACCCCCCTTCTCACTACCTATGCGGCACACTAACCACCCACCCATGAATCACTCGGTAGGTACAGGGCCCTCAGATCTCCTACTGCAGTACCCGAGAACTCATGTTCATATCTTACTTAGAGTACAAATACAGTGATGTTTTCAGTTTGAATATGCCAAAGAAGTCACAGGTACTTCCTTTATCAAAAAGGTAGAAGTTCTAGGCTTAAAGGAGAAGAAAACAGAACAGTATGCCAAAACTGTCAGGTAAGAGTGAATCTTCTGGGCTGGAGAAATGGCTCAGTATCTAAAAGCCAGGACTGCTCTTGCAGACGGCCCAAGTTCAGTTCCCAGCACCAACACAAGGTAGCTCACAACTGATTCTAACTTCATCTTCAAGAGATCTGATGCCCTCTCTCTGGCCTCCATCAGGAACCACACACAATATACTGTCATATCACAAACACATTTCTATGGAAATGAAAATAAATCTTTTTTTTTTTAAATCTTCAGTAGCCAGGCAATAGTGGTCCACACCTTTTATCCCAGCACTTGAGGCAGAGGCAGGTGGATCTCTGTGAGTTTGAGGTCAGTCTGGTCCACAGAGCGAGTTCCAGGACAGCCTGGACTACACACAGAAACTGTCTCAAAAAAACAAGCAAAAGATCTTCAGTGCAATTGTAACAGATTCATGCTAATTTTGCTGCTGAATCTCAAACTGCAAACGTTTGTCACAGTGCAGGGACTTGCGCAGTGAGTGCAGTGCAGAATGAAGCACTAACCCTGTCGATGGAGAAACAAAAACAGCATTTCCAACCTGGCAACACCTCAACTGCTCCAGAAGACTCACCATGGGTCCCTGAATTGCTGACATCAAGCAACCATCTACCATACTCAAAAAAGGAAATAAGAATGCATGTATTTCTATTTTCAAAACTCCAACACCCAAGAAGCAACAGAAACATATTACTGGGGAAGGTGGGACTGATAAAGAAACAATAGAAATGACACTATGACTTCTGAAAATTTTTCTGATTCCTAAATTACATAAATGTTCACAGGGATATGTGACACAGACCCCACCTCCAAAAAGGCAAACAAAAAGACAGCAAGAAAATTAAAGCAAGCAGCAGCAGTGGCCCAGTCTGCAATCCCAGAACTGGAGGAGCTGAGCCAAGAGGGTTACAAGATCCTCTCTCAAAAGACTGACAGTTAAAAACATTACATTAAAACCCTTAAAGCTAAGAAAGTTTAAGCATTTAAATAAACTATCAAGCTAGTAGCACAACTGAAATTTTCTTTTCAAGGCAGTATTGGTGTGTGTGTCTGTGTGTGTGTGTGTGTAGGGGGGGGCTGATTTCTCCTTCTACTGTGAGACGTAGAGATGGAACTCAGGTCGTCAAGTCTGACTGAAGAAGAAGTGCTTTTCAGTACTTCTTACCAGCCAGCTAATATTTTTAAATGGTTTTAAGATTCAGAATATCAACAAATACATCCTATGCAGTTAAGTTTGTAAAGGCATAAAGAACTGTCAGTCAAACATAACCTACTGTTGCTCTACTTACTAATTTTATTTTCAAATGTCTATTATCTGTGTTGTAGAATAATGCAATTGCATTGATGTTGCTAAGACTACACATTTCAATATTAGAGAAAAAAGGATGCATTCAGTGTGAAACCTTAAAAAACTAACCTTGAACTAAAGGATTTCACATAGCATCAAAATGTATACATGTCCCAAGTCAGCCCAATGGAAGTGGGACAGTGGCAGTAGCACTAAGGACATAACAGGCCTAACCTCCACTCCCAACCACAGGAGCTAAAACAACATCCACATTTTGAGTAAAAGTATCAGGAAGCAAAAGCCAAAACAGGTTTTGTCATGGCATGTCAAAGAAAGGCCCAATATAGCCAAGTTGGGATAAACTGTAGAAAAAGAGTAACTATACGATTAAAACACTGGATACATACATACATACATAAATAACAAAAGAAAAAAATCCATCAGTCTACAATAACCTAGAGGTAAGCAACAGCTATTGCATAGCATCATAGTTTCTTCTGTTCCTGTGATAAAATACCCTGACAGAAGAAATTTGAGGGAGAAAGGCTTGTTCTAGGTCAGAGTTCAAAGGTACAAATGCAAATTAAGGTAGCAGGAGCTTAAAGCTGCTGGTTACAAGGCAACTACAATCAGGAAACAAAAAGATGAATTCATCTGCTCTCTGCTCCCTTTCTCCAGTCCAGAATCTCAGTCAGGGGTGGGTCTCTCCCACATCAATTAACTTAATTAAGATAATCTTGCACAAAACACAGGCAACTCAGAAGCCTGTCTCCCAGGTGACAGTAGATCTGTCTTGGTGACAATTCACAGGAACCATCACAAACAGGAAAAAGAGTATTCTTTACCACTTAAGTTAGGACCCAACTCAAGCTACTTGTAGCAATTTCAGCATACAATCTTAACATAAAAACAAAGTGGATCTTGCAAGAATGTAACTACAGGCAAAATGCCAGGTGTGGAGGTGCAAACCTGGGATCAGCACTTGGGAAGTGGTGGTAAAGGGAAAGAAGCTTGAGACCAACCTGGGCTACATGAGAGCCTGTCAAAAAGAGAAAAGAAAAAAAGAAAAAGAAAAAAGACAATTACAATCTTTAAAAAAAAAATCTCAAAGAGTATATTTTTTTAAATAGTTACTAGTCCAACACAAAACCTGATCTTCAGCACTTAGAAAAAATAACCTTTGGTTTTTCCACTTAATCTGCCAAAATGTGGCTAAGGCCCACATAGAATGACATGAGTATGATAAACCCTGACTTCAGTAGGCTTCACCACTTGCCTAAGGTCAACCTACTTCCCACACTGCTCTAGAACTCAAGTCTAGTAGTGGTCCTACATTAACATGGCTTCCTGACATAATGAACACCTGGCAATGCATAGAGGCTTGTTTCTTTAATTCCCACACTTACAAGGCAGAGGCAGGCAGATCTTTGAGTTCTAAGCCCATCTGGTCTATATAGTAAGTCCCTGGTTAGCCAGCACTATAGTGAGACAGTATCTCAAATAATACCAACTACTGTCTACTACAAATATGTAACAACTACATTCATGTGAAATATGGAATTCAACATCTTTTTTTCAAACTTATTCTCATACAAATCAGCCAAATGAAATCAAAGGTGATGATGCATTTCAGTGTCCACTGAAGTTACCATATGCCAGGAATTGTTGCAGGATATTTGATGGCACTGTGAACCCGAGACTATGTTAATAAAATTAAACTCTGGGGGCAGAGTCAGCAACTAGTTGACAGGAATCAGCCAGAGAGGATAGAAGGATGGAGGAACCAGGAATATGGACAGAGAGAACACGGCAAGGAGGAGGGAGAAACTTTAGGGATTTGCTTAAATCTTTCTGGTTTGGAGGACTGGAGAGAAGTTTCTCTTGCTGGGTCTCTGGCAAAAAGGAAGGCCAGTTGACTGCTTCTCAGCCTCTCTGATCTAGTAGGTTTTCACCCCAACATGTGACTCCTGAGTATTGGTAAACAAATGATACAGACTTAATTAAAACCTACATTTGGTGGCTGGTGCTGAGCCAGTGCTAGCGGGACAGGAAATCTCACGAGGCCATGGTCTGAGCAGCCAGGTGCTGACTGCAGACAGTAGTTAAAATATGAATAGATTAAGGTGCAGCCACTAAACTGACAGGAAAACAAGGAATAAACTGTTATGAACTTTGGCCTATTCCTGATAAGGTACTTATGCCTCCTAAGAGTAAAAGGTAACATCTAACTTTTAGCTGAATATGCAAAGCCTGAACAGATGGAAAAATTTCTCCCACTGCAAACTATTAACTCCTACCAATGTCAACTCTCTTTCTGTCCCCACCCACTATTTGGACTTCTTTTCTTTCCTATTTAAATACTCTTAGTCCTGTGTAGCACATCTTTCTCTTCTCAGGTATTTGTGAATGTGTAAGTCCATCACACACACTAAGCATATACACCTTCTTAATAAACTATTAGATTGGGAGCTGGAGAGATTAAGAGCATGGGCTACTGTTCCAGAGAATCTGGGTTCAATTCCCAGCACCCACATGGTAGCTCAGAACTGTCTATAACTCTAATCTAGGGGATCTGACACTCTCACAGACATGTAGGTAAAACGCCAATGTACATAAAATTATTTTTTTTAAAAAATGTTATACTGCAGACACACTTCTTATCATGTACGTAAGTCCTACAGGACTCGTGGAAAGAACCTAATACAATCTATCATTTTTTTTTAAGATTTACTTCTATCTTATATTCATGGGTGTTTTGCCTGTATGTACATATATGTGCAAGCAGTGTCTATGGTGGCCAGAAGAGGGCAGTGGAGTCCCTGAAACTGGAACTACAAACCTCATTGAGCTGCCACATGGGTGCTAGGTACCAAACAGGAGTCCTTTGCAAGAATAGCAAGTGCTTTTAACAGTGAGCCACCTCTCCAGCTCTGACTTAGGAACATTTTAAGTTAGGCACCCAATAAGGACTCAACTTAAACTAGATTCAATATTACAAGAGTATGAAACAAGCTGTTTACTTCCTCATAAAGACAAGGCACTAGTAACTGGCAGAGTGGGGAAGGGAGGGAGAAGGATCAACACTGACTTGTCCAGCTGTGTTTCTGGAACTACACTGGGACAGGCTTCCTCCCAGTCTGCAGCTCAGGAATTGAAGGCTTTCAAGTCTCCACTCCACGTGTTTGACCAGTACTGCAGAGGTGAGTTCAACACAACAGGGGGAAATCCTGACTTCCAGCCACACCACTCCAAAACATGCTTTTCACAACACCAGGCTTCCAAACTGAACAAAGCAGCTAGTTAAAACAGCATCTTGCAGCTTCTCATTTAGAAAGAGGAAAAGAATATACATTTAGCTGAAAATTTGTATTTAAATATTCCTCAGCAAACTGAGATTCTACTAATGGGCATGCAGACATCATTTCCAACCTCTAAATATACCCCACAATAGGTCTATGTTGCCTGAGACTTTAGTGCTCCTGTCTCTTCCATCCCTTAATGTTGGGATTACAGCTGTGTGCCACGCCTGACTCCGTTCATGTATTTCTAACATATAGAAAAAAAATACTGCAAATAATTAATACTGCAGTTAGCTCAGGTATAACTGTGTTAGCTACCCCAAAGGTCAGACTCTACAAAAGAAAACTCTTCCCAAGAGACTGACTTATCAACCGGTAAGGGTAAATTTTGGGATCACCCACAAAACAATAGAGGCACACACACACAACCATATCAATCCCAACACCACCATTCCCAAGTAATGGAAGGCACTACTGCCTGAGATACAGCATAAAGACAGTTAAAAACAAATAAAAAATAATTTTAACAAAGAGACAATGTAGCACGATTAATAAAAACCCAAAGACAGAAACTGGGGTTCAACCTGAAGGTCAGAAAAGCAAAACAGCTAGCCATTGGCTCTTACCTCTACCTCAGTCTGAAATGGTGATCCTGCCTCCAGGAACCTCCAGGAACTCTGCTTGAGTTGTCTCCTCCCATCTTATACTCCTCTCTAGTGCTGAGATTAAAGGCAAGCACCACCATCGCCCAGTTTCTATGGCAAACTAGTGTGGCTTCTGGGACTAAAGGTGTGTGTCACCACTGCCTGGTCTGTAAAGATGATCAGTGCAGGCTATTTTACTCTCTGAACTTCAGGCAAGCTTTATTTATTAAAATACAAATGAAATGTCACTACACCATGGTCTTCAAGCTCAATCTTGCACTAGGCTTCAAAAGACCAGATTACAAATCAAAATGGAGTCACTCCTACTGAAGTTAGCCAAACTGAAACTAAATTATATGTCCTTCAGAAAAATCAGAAAAAAAAAAATTTCCCCTAGCAGGCCCCTGCGCAATGAGGTACCCTCAGTTTTAAAGCTTGGTAAACCCTGTCCTGAAGCGATCTGATGTGGTACTAGTAGGTTCTCTATTGACTTCTCCCGTTTTCCACTTAGCAGAGGAAGTAATTTTAAAAATCCACCAATCCCTTCGTCTTTTGTTTTCAGCCCTTCTGTGTCCCATAAAAGTAAGTTCCAAGCCCACAACGGCAGTATTTTTCAGAGTTCCCCAAATGAAAATGTGAACTGTGACCCTAAGAAAGACAGAGAATGGCAGGCACCTCGAGCACACGCTTCCCCAAGTGTGACTGGCATTCTGTACTGTGGTCTGCTTGGAACCCGTAATTAAGGGCACTATTGAGTCAGTCCCTCTCGACCCACCCACCGGTGGCAAGGGGGAGGAGGCAGGTCAACAACAGGAAAGAAACGACTTCATTCCCTAAACAATCTGCACTACTTCCAGAGAGCTACAGGGTAGTCACTTTGTTCTCCCGGAGGCAGAACCTGGAGTCCACCACGCACAGAGGAATTGCTCTTCCACTGAGCTCTCCCCTCCAGCCTCCTTCCGACTTTTACCCAAAATGGCCTTAAATTTCCCTTCCCTGCCACCAGTCCTTGGAGTTACTCGCCTGCTGTTGCTAGGTCTGGTGAGGGTATCCTAAGTAATCTTGGCACAACCGAGTGTGAAGACTAGATGTGGAGCACAGGACAGCAACCCCACACTACCGTCTTGAGCTATCCCCCATCTCCTTTGAACACCAAAAGTGGAATCAGACAAGGTCTACAAATCAGTTAAAGTATTTTTTAACAATCTTAAGCGGGGCTCAGCGGTTAAGCGCGCACTCACTGGCTCTTCCAAAGGACCCAGGTTTGATTCCCAGCACCCAGATGGCACTCAGCTGTTAACTTCAGTCCCAGGGGATCAGAGCCCTCTACTGGCCTCCCTGGGCACCAGGCATACATGCAGTACACAAAACAAATATGCAGACAAAGCACCCATTCACATATATTTCAAAATCCCTAAGCATAAAAATATGGTCCCTCATGACAGTGCGGCTTGTACTCCCAGCCAAGACAGGATATTGAGTTTAAGTCTTCAGTCTAGAGTACAAGAGACTTCATACAAATTAATTTAGCTTGAAATCCCTTTCGCTTGATCCATTTCATAGGCATTTTAGTAAGATTTTAAGCTAATTTCATTTTACTTATTGTAAGAAACACTACACATTTTTATAACTATATTAGGTAACGTTAACTGTTATCAAACCTATTAATGAACATCCTATAAATCAGACATCGATTTTTTCCGGTGAATGCTAAAGGGATGAAAAAGAAGGCTAAAAACAAGCCTCTTCGCCTCTATCCAAAATTTCACCACCTCAAAAGTATGCTCAGGATATGTAGGTAAAAACGACTAAGATCGGGTTTCATTTTCCACAGCCTAACAAAAGCTACGCAGAAGGCAATTACTCTCCATCAATCCTCTCAGGCTGCAGTTTCTTCCAGAAAATTCCAAGCAAAGTTACTGAGGCATTCGCATTTCGGTACGGATCCCATCTTCCGCACTAGACACATTGAAATCCTTTACACTTAAACGTACCTTGTACGGCTTGTGGACGCACACGATGATAAATAAACCTTTAAAAGCCAGGAGTAAGATTTCAAACAGAATAACCCTTACAAAACCCGAAACCCAATTCGCTGATTATAAAAACCAAATCAATATAAAAACAATTGCGTAAACAAACTTTGTGATGCGCAGGCAACGACGTGGTAGACTGAAGCCATTTCTCAACCCCACACCCCCTCCTCCCGGAAAGGCCCAGAACGTACCAGCCGTGCAGGAAGCCACCAGGGACCGCGACCCCCAGCGCTGCGCAGTACCCGCAACGCGTCGCGCTTCGCCCAGGCGCTGACGGGGAGGCAAACCCAAGGTCACGCGGGCCCCAGCCCTGAGCCCCCCAGGCAGGGCGTCACCAGGGTGACCCGCCGCGGGGGTCCCGCCACGCCCCTCCCCCGCCCGGTTACGCAATGCCGCCGCCCCCGCCCCCCCGTACGGCGCGGAACAAAGCGCGCGGGAAGCGGTCGCCGGGCAGGGGCAGGGACCCCACCAGCGCCATGTTGGCGGGGGCGGCGGGGACCGGGCGGGGGCGACGAACAAAGGAACTCGCGCACGCCCCGGCCCTAGCCCGCCGCGCCCCGGCCCCGCCGAGCCCGGCCGGCAGGGGGCGCTGAGGGGCGCCGCCCGCGGACAATGCGCCCGGGGCCCGCGGGCTGCGCTCACCTGGGTCTGCGCGCCGCAAGGCCCACCCGGTCTCCCCTCACAGTCCTGCGCCAGGCCCCACGCCCGTCTCACCTGCGGGCCGCCGAGGCTGCCCACGGGGCCGCCGTGGCTCGCTTGTGCTCCCCGCCGGCCCAGCCCGAGCCAGACGGCGCCTCCCCACCCCCGCTCCTCGCCGCGGACGCCGCCCGCCCCCCGGCCGCCACGGCGCACGCGCACTGCGCCCGCCGAACTGCGACGGCCGCGCCGCCCCGGCGCCCGGCGCCGCCGGAGATACTGCGCAGGCGCGGGTAGGAGGCGGGGCTTTGCGGTAAGGGCGGGGTCTGGCGCTGCTCACCTGGAGGGTGGGGCGCGCACCCGTGGCCGCCAGGTGCGCGCCGAGAAACCGCGGGCCGCGCGCAGACCCGGTCTCCCTTAGGAGCGCAGCAGGATCAGGGAGGCGTACGGCGAGCCGCCGGTGTCCGGGCGCCGGCATTTGCACTTGCACAGGCGAACGGGTTTCAGGAACTATCCTTCCTCTTTGTCCTGGGACGTTACATTCGCTGTCTCCCAGTCTGGCTAGCTGCGGAGGTGCAGGGGGTTGGGTCACGTGACCGTGCACAGCGCAGGTGCACCCTCGACCCTGCGGAGCAGCAGCCTTGGATTGCAGGACGCGAGCCCTTTAAAAAATATGGATGGGCTCGCCAAACTCCCTCGAAGACACCGCCTCGCTGCACGCCGCACTGCGCAGAGGCCGGGAAGCTCGGCTCAGCTGCAAAGCCCAGGGTCTCCTTGCGAACACCTGCTGAGAGCACCTGCTACAAACATCTGGCCTGGCCTCGCTGCAGCCACTGGCCTAGAAGTCACCCCGAGCTCCTCACGAGGCAGCAAGCCAAGACTTCGCCCGATCGCACGTGAATCCGTGCGACTTCGGTTCGAGTTAAGACGCCTTTTGAGGATCTGCTTGGCTGTGTGCAGAAAGGGAGAGAGAGGAAACATCCAGGATGGTTTGGTTTGGAGCGGGTGGGGCTCGAGTGCGGGACCTGGTGGTTCATCTGGATCTCACGCAGCCTGGCGTGCTCCTGTCTCCTAACCCCTAGCCGAGTGTCTAGAGCCAGGCGGTCACCGACCTGGTTCCTCGAGTGCTCCTGCACTGCCGCATTGTCATAAGCCAGAGTGTTGTCAGGTCGAATTACAAGACGTTATTGGCAAGCCCTTAGCGCACTACAAACCTGCAGCACGGTTGTTAGTTCGCAGTGCTCTTTTGGGCACCTTTTTTTTTTCTTTAAGATTGATACGTGCCTGCTCAAATTAAGTGTTTGTCTCAGATGACACTCTTGTCAGAAGCAACCTTGTCAACCGACCAACGGGAGGGCTAATTTCAGTCGAGACACAGCCAGCCTTGTGAGCATTGAGAGATGATTACCTTTTGTTGTTGTGTTGAATGTTTGATAGTGAAGGCTGACAGGAGCAAGGAAGAGTGTGATGGGAAGGAGGCTCGAGTGGTTAGTCTGGAACACTTTGTTTCGTTGGTGAAGCTCCTGTGTTTCTGTTGTGTTAGGGTTCTCTAGAGGAACGTGTGTGTGTGTGTGTGTGTGTGTGTGTGTATACATATATATGCTTTATGAGAATAGCTTGCAGACTGTGGTCCAGCTAGTCCTGCAATCCACTAGTTGTTCAGTCCACAAGGCTGATGGTCGTCAGTATACACTGATAGCCCAAAGAAGTAGGATCTAATGTCAGTGAAGCAATGGACTTGCTAGTGAGAGCAAGAATAAGCATACAAAGACGACAAGCTTCCTTCTTCCGTGTACTTTAAATAGAGTGCTGGCAGGTGTGCCCCCAGATTAAAGATTTATCTCCCTACCTCAAAAGATCCAGATTGTATCTTCTCACCTCAAAGATCTCAATCAAATGATGTAATTAAGCAAGAATCCCTCGTGGGTGTGCCCAGCCATTTGGGGGCTTTTAGTTTTAGATGTAGTCAAGTTGACAACCAAGAATAGACATCACATCTGCCTAGCAGTATTGATTATTTGGGACCTGGTTATTGGGAAGAATAGAGTTTTGGGGTTGCTTTGTTTGAAACAGGGCCTCGCTGTCTAGCTGACCTAGGATGTGTTAGGTAAAGCCTAGGTAGGCCTTAACTTAAGGTCTTCCTGTGTAAGCCTCCCCAATGCCTGACTGGATGACAGGGTTTAAGGATGATTGCCCTGTGCTCTGTAGGATGGCATCATCCCTGGCTTCTACCCATCTGAGGCCACTAGCAGACACGCTCCTCAATACTGGCCAACCAAACTTCTCCCCTGTTTTCCCAACCCCTGATTTAAATTTGCCTCTACTGATGATCTACAGCAAACTGTCAAAAATATATAAGCCACACCCTAGAGCTGTGGGTGCCTAAATTGGATCTGGGGACAAGGTTAGTTTGTTGTTTTTTGTTTTGTTTTGTTTTGTTTTGTTTTTTTGTTGGTTGGTTGGTTGGTTGGTTTTTGATGTTTGGTTGTTTGGGACAAGATCTCATATAGCCCAGGCTGGCCTGAACTTTAGCCAAAGACCATCTTGAACTCCTTCCTCATCCACTTGCTTCCTCCTCCTAAGAGCTTGGATAACAAGCATATGCCACCACATCCAACTCAACTTGAACTTTCCTGGGTAGTGGTGGCACATGCCTTTAACAGCAGCACTCAGGAGGTGGAGGCAGCCTGAGTTTGATCTGGAACCCACATGCTGAAAAGAAAAAAACAGCTTCTGAGGGTTGTCACCTGACCGCCACACCTGCACTCCGCCACTCACACCAACCCAAATAAAACAGAATCTAAAATGTTTTATTAAAAATCTAATAAACTCTAGCTTTGCTTCCTACTGACTCTTCTTAAAATTCTCTTCTGCAGTGAAGTCAAGGATCCTGCTTTATATTCCTGAGGGCCTCTTGAGGATTAGTGAACTCCTCGGGCTGCTGGCAGCCATTCTGGGCTGTTTTGCCTGCTGACAAGGATTCTCACAGTTAAATGATGACCTACAGTAAAGTTCCTGCTAACTGCACGACTGGCACCAGCAACTACAGGTGTACTGATCTGCTGGTCAGGCCCCTCTCACTAGAGGATCCTGGTATAGCTGGTCTCACAAGGACAGAGACAGTTCTGTTGGGCCTGCACAGATACTAGGGACAGAATTCTTAGAGCCCACAATCAATACACTTTTGTTGAATTGGGCTTGGCCTAAAACTACCTCTCTACTAAGGATAAATAAAGCTTGGCCTAAAGCAGCCTCCAAAATAGTCAACTGCACCCTTGCTTGCTGTGTGAACAAGGTCTATCCTAACATGAGCACGCTCCTGTTTTCAAGCGAATCTCAGCCGCATCCCAGCTGAGCCTCTGCTGGTTGCAGATCACTGAGTGCACAAGCTCTATAAAGCAAATGTGGACTCTGAGTTACTAAGGTATTTTCTGTCTATCATTGCCTTTTCTCTAGCCACAGGCATAACGTGGATATATGGTAGGGCCAGGCATACTAAAGCAACTTTGGTTCAGAGTGGTGCTTGGTTCTAGAACTTCTGCCATGCTCATTGACCGCTTGCTTGATTGCTTAACTATGTCATAGTCTAAGGCTATGCCTCCAACTCATTATGTAACCAAGGAAGACCTTGAATTTCTATTGCAAATGCTTCTACTCTCAAGAGTGTTGGGATTACAGATATACAATACCACAGCAAGTGTGTTCACTATTGGGGATGGATCCCAGGACTGTCAGCTTAGCTGTTGACTTTTAGCAACTCAAGTTTTCTCTAACACTCCATTACAAGGGCACCATGGGAGGTGGGGGGTCTGTGAAAGTCATTAGATCTCAGATCAGAAGGCTGCAGTGTAAGAAAATGAGGTCAAACATAGTTGGGCATAGCCACCCCTAGCAGTATCTCTCCAGGTGCCTGTCACTCTTCGTATCATAGGAAGCTGGAGGAGGTTAGGATGTGTACCCAAGGCTAAAGTTATGTTTCATGTTTCAGTTACTGCTCTTAAAAGAAATATAAAACAGAAATGCCTCTAGCCTGGAAGCACCACCACTTGCCCAAGAAAGGTAACATCCTGGAATGTGGGGGCTGTTTACATAAGGTAACAAAAAGTCACCTGTTTTTCCTTCTGTAAAGAGCTCGGTTGCCACAACTACACAGAATGTTCTTGATCATATGTGGTGGGAGGTATGTCAGGATGTGTTTGCCCCTGATTGGACAAAGGCAGGAAGTGCGTAGCCTTGTGAGCTTTGCCTTTATAAGCCTAATGTAAGTTAGTGCCATTCTCTAGGAATCCCGAGTGTGGACCTGGCCAGTGTCCACCATCATGGCCAGTATTTAATAAAGCTTGCTTCAAATTCGGTTCAAAAATCGTGGTAGTGGTCTTATTCTCACCCAGTGGGATCAACAGCCTCTGTCTCCCAGGTCTTTTCCTGTAAGCACCCTTGTTTCTGTCCTCTGCGATGTCTCCAGTGTCCAGACCAAAGCTGTGCTGAGAGCAGGTGCTAACCCTGAATCCCCCCACCAGCAGCCGTCTTACTCTTCTGTTGCTATAATAAAACATCCCAGCAAAAGCAATCGAAGAAAGTGAGGGTTTGTTTTGTTCACAGTTTGAGGTGCAGTTCCACCATGATGGGGAAATCAGAGTGGAGGGAACTTGAAGCTGGTGGTCACAGTCAGGAATAGAGAGAGCCGTGACCCACGGAGGGCAAATCTTCCCAGACTCCACAGCCTTTCAGTTGACAGCAGCACTATCCAGCCCTGATCTTACACATCCTTGAGAACAGGATGCCTGTGAGCCCAAGTTCCTCTTCAAGTAGGCTGACTGAAACTAGTTTCAGCCTAAGATGGCTGCCAGGGTGACGTCATGAAACTTCTAACTTCATTATAACCCCGTCTGCATGCAGACAACTTACCTCCAAAGCCACACCAGTCAACAATTGCCATGACAACAAGGAAGGAACTACAAGGAGAGAAAAAAAAAAAAAAAAAGAACAGGGTTTGAATGCTAGGAAAATGTCCCCCCATCTCCAGAAAGATAACTGTTCCTCCCCTTACTAGCCTATCACCCCAAGGGTTGAGAACTTGATGTGTGAGACAGTCTCTCTGCTACTCAGTTGATCTTGATCCACCTCTCCAATCAAAGGGGACAAAACTGGGTAACGAATGGGTTCACTGTCGACTACTGAAGGCCAGCTAGAATCTGTAGATGGATCCTCAGGTATATCCCACAGAGGCAGAGGCAAGTTAGAAAATAAGGAACCATAGCGAAGGACATGGGAAGGAAATGGAGCCTCTTTCCCCTGCCTGCTGGAAACATAGCGAATGTCATAAGGGCCAATATTCCATAAATCTCTCCCCATTTTGTAAAGCTTGTTTTAGGCCTGCCATATCCCTGGAATTTAATGGTCTCCCCAGTTTCCTTCATATCCTTTCTGCTGCTGCTTTTAAAGCTATCTGGTCATTAAAGATTGGGAGACCAGACCCCAGTCTATAGGAAACAGATACAACCTTCACCTGCATTAGAATAAAAGCCAGGCTAGCTTTCTGCCCCAGTGTGCCTGCTAGCATGGTTTGGGCTATGGAGGGAGTTGGATCACAGGCGTGTTCCACCATGCCTGGTGCATGCAGTGCAGAAGTGAACCCAGGGTTTCTTGCATGCAGTACAGAAGTGAACCCGGGGTTTCTTGCATGCAGTTCACACCCTGACTATATCCCCAGCCCAAAACAGTCATTTTCTATCAATGCTCAAATGTCTGGCTATTAGACATTGTGCAGACACAGATACAATTCCCAACCCCTCCAGGATTCCCTTCTGCGGTGGTTTGGATGGGAATGGCCCCATAGACTTGTGTTTGAATGCTTAGTCACTCAGGAGAGGCACTCTTAATTGATGTGGCCTTATTGGAGGAAGTGTGTCACTGAGAGTGGGCTCCAAGGTCTCAGAAGCTCAAGCCAGGCCTAGTGACTCAATTCTCTTCCCGCTGCCTATGGATCAAGATGCAAAATTTTCAGCTCCTTCTCCAGCACCACATCTGCCTGCATGCTACCAGGCTTCCTGTCGTAACAATGAACTAAACCTCTAAACCAGTCCCAGTTAAATGTTTTCCTTTCTAAGAGTCGCCATTGTTTTGGTGTCCCTTTACAACAACAGAAACCCTAACTAAGATGTCCCAGCGTCACTGCTGAATAAAGAAAGCCACAGCCCTTCCACATCCTGGCCAAACGTATGTCAAGTGAACCACAAGAGATCTGGAGGCACCATCCCTGGTAGGGGACACTACATGTGCATGTTCAGACATGTTTCTGCTGTGTTCAGGGACTATCCCATGGTGGTGGGGATGTTTACTGAGTGGAGGAGAACTCTAGGATGTACTTAGCAATAGCATGGTCCAGCCCTTCCCACAGCGAGCTGACTTCCTTCCGTGTCCTCTGATACACTGCCACCACCCAGGCTGCTTCTACACAGCACACACACAAATGCTTTTAAGTGCTCTCCATAGAGAAGCTTCCCCTGACAGCACACGATTGGCTCACCCTCCCCACTTCTCTCACCTATATTGGATGGCACTGATCCCATCTGTTATGCTAGCGCTGGGTTTTTTGCTTTTCTATTTCCTGGGCCTTCACCCCATTATAAAGGCCAAAGGACCGGCATGAAATCCGGTTTTACTGCCAGTCCACTCCCTAGACAGCAGTTGGGAATCAACCCTTTTGTCATAGATGCCTGGGAATACCCAGTCACATGGGTGTGTTAGGCCATGGAGCCTAAGAAAATAGTGGACATTGGGTTAAGCTTTTCTTATTCACTCTTAAGGAGTTACATCAAATATCAAAAGTTCACATGGTTAGTGAGACGGTTCAGTGGCTAAAGCACCCGCTGCACAGGTGGGAGGACCAGAGTTCGGGTCCTCAGCACCCAAGTGCAAGCTGGTGGGCATGGTCATTGTCACCACTGTTTGTGCTCACTGAGAAGTTCACCGTTCCAGAATTTTAAGCGGGTTGGACTGAAAGCATCCTCAAGGCCACTTGTCCAGGGCTAGGCTGGCCAACCTGAGAAAGAAGAGCAAAACAGTCCAAAACTAAAAACATTATGTCCTTGAGAAGAGATAGAAAGTGAACCCTCCAACAGAGGTTACTATTGTTTAGCATAGGTTACAAACACACTTGCAGGGAGGACGGGGCAGAAATCTGCCCCTGGGAAGCCCAGCCACTGAGGGGAAAACTCAATTAGAAACTCAGGTGACTGCCTCAGCTTCCCCAGTCAGCTTCTACTGTGAGAGGTGAGCACAGGGTTTGAGATTATATCTGTCTAGTGCTGGCTGTTCTTTTCCTTGGAAGCTTCCCTGCAGGGACACTGCTCTGCCGGGGGATTCTCTACTGTGAACTCCAGCTGACAGTCCCCATGAGGATTCCTCTGTTGATGTCTGTGGGATGTTCTTAACGCCCAATCTGTCTGTCTACCTAGCTATCTCCCCAGCTCTTTTATTTACTCTCTTGCTTCAGCTTGTTGTACACCTAATAAACTCATTCAAAAACACAAAGTATGGCTGTTGTAGGTCATTCTCCACACCGTACAGAACACCCTTTGTGTTTCTGCTCACAGTGCCTACTGTTTTATATGTGTGCATACGCTTCAGGCCCAAAGGAAACTGCTTTTCCCCAAATTCCAAAAGGCCGAAGGGACAAATGGATAGCGGTGGTGCCTATTAGCAGAGCAAAGCCCATGCTGGCCCCCAGGCTCCCTCAGTATCACAAGTACTATTCCAGGGTTCGGCCCCTACCCTAAACTTGACCAGATCAAGGGTTCCCCTTCCTCACAACTACTCAACCTCTTTTTACTGCTATTATAGACACATTCTCTTGGCTTACTTTGCCTCTCTCCTATCCGATCATATCAATTGAGATTAAGGGGACTGAGGAGCTGGCTCAGATGATAACACGTGTGTCCCACGTGTATGAGGACCCAAGTACAATTCCTAACATCCATGTAAACAAATCTGGGCACGGCACAGGCTTGTAGTTCTAGGGCTTGGGAGGTGGAGCCAGGAGGATCCTGGAGATTCCTGGCCAGCCAGCCTGGCCTAATCAGCAAGCCCCAGGTCCGGGTGAGAAACTATGTCTCAAACAATGAGGTGGGTGGCTTTCCAGAAGAATGACACCCAACGTTGACCTTTGACACCCCTGCCTCCCCAGGTGCGCGCACACACACGCACACAAATATAAGAAATACAAGATCAGGTTTGTTTGTGAACAATTTTCCTTTGAGCTTTGTAATATCTGAAGGTAGCCAGGATTTGAGAACTGTTAAAAAGTCAGGCAAGAGAGCCAAGACAGGCCCTGATATGCTAATGAATTAACCTAAGGTGGCTATGACATGCTTGTTAGTCAACCAACCCAACGCTGGCTGTGAACCCTTACAGCACAAAGCTACTGCCCAATGAAAGGATACCAACATTAGAACTTTGGAAATGGTCTCTAGGATCACACACTACCACACTCCCAAGACAAGGCTCCTCTATCCTCTGTGGTCACACCCATTGGCAAGAGGACTTGCGATTGGCCTCTTTATGTGGTCATGGCAGCGACCACTGAAGTTCCAGCATCTTCACTGGCCTTACATATGCTGCCCTGTCAGCACTAGCAACTTTTGGATCACCATCAGTATGCCATCTTCCCATCCTGCCACAGCTCACAGATGTTACAGCAGACATAGGCCAAGCCTGCAAGCTTCTGAAGTGTTCTCACCAAAGACTTGTTAATCCCGCCGGGCGAGACTAAGACCAGTACCACAAGTTTTGAGCCAAATTTGAAGCAAGCTTTATTAAATACTAGCCAGTTCCCCCGATACTGGTTAGCGCCATACCCAGGATTCCCAGAGTATGGCACCAAATTTCATTAAACAGAGCTTATAAAGGCAAGACCCACAAGGCTATGTACTTCCCTCCATTGTCCAGTAAGGGTAAACATACATCCTGACGTACTTCCCGCCTGTGTGTGATCCAGCACATCCTGTACAGTTCGGATGATCAACCTTGTTTACAGAAGGGGAAAGGTGACTTTATTTTATGTGAACAGAAGCCCCCAGTATTCCAGGAAGTTACCTGTCCTTGGGTTAGTGGGGCTTACAGGTTAGAGACATTTTTGTTTTATAGATCTCTTAAGTGAAGCATGATTAATAAAAACTTAGAGACAGATACTGGGGTTCAACCTGAAAACCAGAAAAGCAAACCAGCCGGCCACTGGCTTTTACCTCAAAGTCAGTTCAAAAATGATGATCCTGAGGCTGGAGAGATGGCTCAGTGGTTAAGAGCATTGCCTGTTCTTCCAAAGGTCCTGAGTTCAATTCCCGGCAACCACATGGTGGCTCACAACCATCTGGAATGAGGCCTGATGCCCTCTCCTGCCTGCAGACATACACACAGACAGAATATTGTATATATAATAAATAAATAAATTTAAAAAAAATGATGATCCTGCCTCCAGGAAACCTCAGAATGAAACTGAGATTGAGAGCTGTCTCCTCCTTTTTTATAATGCTCTCTAGATCTGGGATTAAGGGCGGCGTGCACTACTACTGCCTGGTTTCTATGGCGAGTTAGTATGGCTACTGGGATTAAAGGTGTGTGTCATTGCTGTCTTGTCTATAAGGCGGGCCAGTGTGACTGTTTTTCTTTTCTGATCCTCAGATAAGCTTTATGTATTAAAATACAGATGAAATGTCACCAGAGGTAAGCACAGTAATTTAAACCTGATACATAATTTTTAGCCCACCCCCTCCCCTTAAGTTGTATTCTGAGTCAAATCCTTGATTGTGTGGTAGGACCCTGTTTACAGTGGGATCTAATAATCATCAGCTCAGTGCACCTAGACAGGATTTATCTATCCAGTTAAGGCATCAATGACGCAACGGCCAACAGTAATTAACAGAAACAGAAGGGTCAAAGTCCCTGCCATGGCTGATGTTAGACTTACCCTCCAGGAGGAGCCTGAAAATGAGAATGGAGAACAGTCATTTATTTAATATCAGATCCTGTTTTAGCAATTTTATTTTTTTTAACTACAGCTAAATTATCACTAATGATTCCCAGGTGGTTTACATAGAAATGGCAATTTTTTTCTTAAAACCACATAACCTCCTTGTTCTGCAAAGAGCAGGTCAAGTTCTCTATCGTATTATAGAACTACTTCAGCTAATGAATCTACCTGTTGATAGGTCTGGGTTCTATTTGTTTGTAACAGGTACCTTTCTCTGATAATCAGCCTAGAGGCCAACATGAGTCCTGCTATGCCAATAGGCACTGTAGGTAGGCATTTTCTCCCCTTTGCCAGGGAGTTTCCTTTGGACCTATAATTCAAGCTTTAGTTGAGGATACAGGGCAATGTACTCTCTTCTGTAACTACATCCTGCTGAAATTAGGACAGGGCCCAGGAAGTCTGGAATGCTAGTCAAAAGTCAGGAGGGGATTCAGGCAGTGAGGCATTCATCAGCAGCATCTGGTTCACTGACCCAGATGAAGAGACCGAGCATTCACATCAGCTTTCAGCAAGTCCAGGGGTCACAGTGATCTGGAGCAGTTTGTAGTCTGCATCTGTCTCCTGGATGGTGTCTGTCATGTTCCAGGTAGAATCTGCTGGACCAGATATAGACTAGGGACAGAAGTTAAAGTTTAGGAACTTAAGGAAATCTTACATTTGGCGCTTCCAGGCCCATACTCCTGGTAATTGGGGGAGGGGAGGAATCCCAAGACCAGGAGAGAGAGAGAGATCCTACACTTAGGAATAGGAATATGGGGAAACTTAGGCTGCTCACTTGTGAAAGGTAGTACCAGGTCTTAAAACTCCCTTGACTTCTTAAAACTTACATGATTTTTTAAGTTTACAAAAAGAGGTAGAAGTTTTAGGTATATTATCATTGCCACTTTTTATAATCTGTACTGAAATCCACATTATAGAAAAAGCAGCTGTCTTTTAACCAGTTGGAAGAGACTCAAGTATGAACATTCTTTCCTCTGTCCAGACGACTGGATATATAAACAGGACAGAGATTTTTTTAGCCCAGTGAGAAGCACCTTTAAGTTTATACTTAGAAAACAACTAAAGGAAATTTGAACTTTTGAGCATTTGACTATCATATAGTCAGTGATCTACTAGGGTTAGATTAATAGCTTATCATAACTCCACTGATTAATGTTAAAACTGAACTTTTGAAGTCTTAGTATAGAAATATCATGGGGGCGGGATCTGAAACATTTTTATTACCTTAAATCACTTTCTTATACCTTCAAAGCTTGCATTTACATACCTTAAAAGGCATAGAACCTCAGAACTTATATAAACTTAAAACTTGTTTCATACAATATTTACTATGAGACACGGGTGGTTGATTATTGAGAGCAATAATTGCAAAGCAAGTTTCTTTAAATAAAGTACTAAAAAAGGAAAGTTGAAACCTATTTATCCTTTAATATGAAGCCTATTAGCAAGGCAAACTTGTCTGTCTTTCTCAGGAGGAGACCTAGTCCCTTTAGAAAAGCAAGCCCTGATTTTTTTTTTTTTTACTTTTTTTGCATTTTATTTATTTGGTTTTTTTTTCGAGACAGGGTTTCTCTGTAGCTTTGGGGCCTGTCCTGGAACTAGCTCTGTAGACCAGGCTGGCTTTGAACTCAGAGATCCGCCTGCCTCTGCCTCCTCCCAGGTCCTGGGATTTAAAGGCATGTACCACCACCGCCTGGTTTGCAAGCCCTGATTTTTACATATGACATGAACTAACAAGGTAGCTGCAGTCTCGGGGAAGGAGCTAGGTGCCTTCCACTGCCAAACTGACAAAACTACAGTTAGCCATCAACACCGTCAGAGATCTGAGAAGGATGGCTCATAGCAGGAAAAACCCAACCAACCAATTAAACAAACGAACAACAAAAACAAATGGTCTCTGTATCAATTAAAATGATAGAGACTTATCATCTACCTGGATGATTACCCAATGAGGATCAAGTATTAAGTATGTATGATTTTAAACAACCTACCTTCACTTGTTTTTTATTGTTGTTGATGTTGCTGCTGTTTACTTCAGCCATAACCTGGAAAACATACAGGGGGTTAAATAAAGCTTACTCCCATAAGTAATTACATTTGTACTCCACATAACTACAAATATAATTCCGAGAACATCAAAGAATTTGATCCTACTGGGCGGTGGTGGTGCACACTTTTAATCCCTGCACTTGGGAGGCAAAGGCAAGTGGATCACGATGAGTTCAAGTCCAGCCTGGTTTGCAAAGTGAGCTCCAGGAGAGGCCCCAAAGCTACAGAGAAACCCTGTCTTGGAAAGAATGTGGTCCTGTATGAAGTGACTGATCATGAGCTTGCATGTCTTCATCATCTTTAGCAGTTTATAAGTTAGTATCTTTAAGAAAATTAACCATTTTTGAGTTGAAGCTCTTTTAGTATCAAAATAAAACTGTAAATTGTGAACACTGTCCCTAGGGAAACAGACTTAATCTTTCATAGTGTGCCAGTACAGAATATTCCAGTTTCTGGTGTCTAATGTTTGGTGCTTATAGTTGTGGACCTAACTCTCCAGCCTTTTGTTTATTTTTTAAGATTACAGATTAATAAAGACATCATAATATAAAACATTTTATAAATAAAAATGTCCCGTAGCCTTTAGATTTAAATATTTAAAGAAAATATACAGTTTGTTAATTTAAATTTTTATAAAACTCTAAAATTCTTTTTAAAAACTGTTTCAAGTCAGCCAGGCAGTGGTGATGCCTGCCTTTAATTCCAGCATTTGTGAGGCAGAGACAGGTGGATCTTTGTGAGTTCAAGGTCAGTTTGATCTACAGAGCTAGTTCCAGGACAAGCACCAAAGCTGCAGAGAAACCCTGTCTCAAAAAACAGAGACAAACAAACAAACAAATTTTAGAGTCTCTCAACTGTGGGCTCCTACAGTATCAAAAAAAATTAATTAAGTACCTTTTTTACTACAGGAGGGAAGAAACAGGGCACATCTATAGTCTGGACAAGGCAAAACAAAAATCCAGTAGTGCAAATAACTCAATGCTCAACATCTGAGATTCACTCATGATGCACTGGGCTGCCCCAGGGGGCTCAGGTCACCTCTCAGACCCTACCCTCAGCAGCACATACCACCTGACTTCCAGACCCCAACCTGCTCCATTTCACAGTGTCTTGTTCCTGGTGGCCATCACGTGGCACCAGCATCTCCAAAATGGATGGGGTCCCTCTACTGGGCTCTTTTTAGGAACATCAGCCCTTCTGTACAGTGTCGAGCCTCAGCTGCTCTCCATGACCCTTCATGCCTTTGAAACCAATACTACCCGGGTGACTCTTGTAGCAGGTCTTTTTTTGAACTGCCAGCTCCAAAACAATGACACAGAGACTTCTTATTAATTATGAAAGCTTGGTCTTAACTTATGGTTGCTCCCAAATAGCTCTTAAAACTTGAATTCACCCATTTATATTAATCTACATTCTGCTATGTGGCTTGTTACTTCTCAGTTGCATACATCTGACTTCCTTCACGTCTTGCTGGCAAATTTCCTGCTTCTCAAATTCTTCCCAAAGTGTAAGCATAGAGCGCTCATTCGTTTCCCGATTGCCCAGATTCAAATAATCACACAGATATATTAATTACAACATTTTTGGCCAATAGCTTAGGTTTCTTATTAACTAACTCTTACATCTTAAATTAACCCATTTCTATTAATCTGTGTAAGAGCATGAGGCTGTGGCTTACTGGTAAGGATTCGGCGTCTGTCTCCTTCGGCATCTCTCTGACTCAGCTTACTCTATATATCTCTGTCCAGATTTCCCACCTGGATTTCCTCTGTTAAGCCTTTGGCCAAAAAAGCTTTATTCACCAACCAATAAAAGTAATACATATACAGAAGGGCATCCAACATCATCTTTCCTTTTCTGTCTAAATAAAAAGGAAGGTCTATTCACCACTAAACAATTAGTAGCAAGCAGTTCACAAACCCCATTTAAGTGCAGGACTTCCTGAAATGCCAGAGTTTTGTGCTACCAGCACAAACCAGGAAGCCAGATCTTAAAGAAGCCATGCGTTGTGTTTTTTTTTTTCTTAACCACAAACACTGAGACAAAAAGATTTCTCTTAGAGTAGCTGTGCCTCTGCTTGCCTCTAGCAAAGAGTCTATCTAAAAAAAAAAATGCAGCTACCAAGAAGCTGTGCTTAACTCTATTCTTTTGTTTCTAGCCTACTTCATAAGGATGATGGGCATTGAAGAGGCTCCTTATGGAGTTAGTTGTTAGCCTTTTGGGCAAGAAACTGCTCTTGCCTGGACTGCTTCACTGGACATGCAGTAGCCACAGAGAGATGACTGCTGAAGTTGCCTAAAGGTAACATGATCCTTCAGGGTTCTTGCTTCATGAAAGAGTCTGTGAGACATTTTGCAGGATACAGAAGAAAATGCCTGGCTAACTGCCAATATAGATGGAACTGTCTGTGAAATTTCCTGTTTCATGGAAAAGTCTGCTAGATACTATGGGCCTGTAGGCTGAAGATGGATGCCCCAACTCTACAGAAAAACTTTAGGTGACTGTCTAGGCAGCAAGATGTCTCTGTCAATTCTAGAATTTTGGAAGTTGCTTACAATACACTTCCTGTTTACTTAGGTAATATTATATCCTTCTGGGGTTTTGGTGGAGTTGAAGAATAGTTATTATTATAGTTTTCCTCAGTTATGATAAAAGATAAAGTAGATATAAATATTTATACCTATTTTGTTATATGTAATTTTACTATGTTAAAGTTAAAGCCTTCCTTTTTGTTTAAACAGGAAAGGGGAAATGGTATAGGAGTTCTTTCTGTTTGTGTGTTGCTTTTGTTGGTTAATGAATAAAGAAACTGCTTTGGGCCCTTGGGAAAAAAAAACTCTATTCTTTTGTGTCTAGGATTCCTTCCCACACTCTCTCAGTTTGTATGTGAATGTAGTGGCCCCACACAGGGTACCATTTCATAAGCGTAGACTGCTCATTTGTTTCCTGGCCGCCCAAGCCCAAATAATCACACAGAAATTATATTAATTACAGCATTTCTAGGCCCATAGCTTAGGCCTCTTATTAACTAACTCTTACATCTTAAATTAACCCATTTCCATTAATCTGTATATTGGCATGAGGCTGTGGCTTACTGGTAAGAATTCAGAGTCTGTCTCCTTTGTCAGCTATGTGGCATCTCTCTGACTCTGCCTACTTGAGCTACGTATCTCTGTTCAGATTTTCCACCTGGCTTTGCTCTGCTAAGCCATTGGTTAGCCCTCACAGATTCTCCAGTGGAAATGCCGAACAGCATTTTTCCCGCTCAATCATCTGTCACTGGCTTGGTGAGATGCTTGCATAGCTTCTATGGTAGAACAGCATGGTAAGGAATGTTTGTATGAATAACCTGAGCATATTCGAAGGACAAATCTTCTGTGGACATCCTAATTGCCCACGGCCCATGCTCTCTTGACTGACACTGGAAGTGGAGTTTCTCAGGTAGTATTTGCTTTAATAGGGGCCTGTACAATGCTAGCAAAATGTCAGTTCTCCGTCAGTGGCTAGGTGAGTTTTTTTGTGGAGTGTGATGGTGCATGTCTATAATTCCAGGACTTAAGATGTGGAGACAGGAAGAGCAAAAGGTCAGGGTCATCCTGGGCTATATAGCTATATCAGCTATATAGCCCCAGGGGCTATATCAGATCCTGTCCAACCCATCCCCAAAGAGGTGAGGGTGAGGAATAGGGCTGGGGATTGCGGCTGGTGGCAAAGCCTGGTACGTGTACATGTAAAGCTTCCATCCTTCCCACACAACACCACCAACCACAAAATCTGTTGAGGTTAGTGCTACATCGCTGTAATCCCAACCATTGGGAGGCAGAAGTGGGAGGATCAGGAATTCATGGCACAGTGAGTTTGAGGTTAGTCTGGACTACTTGAGTAGCTGTCCTAAAAAAAAAAAAAATCTACAATAAAAAGCCACATTCTTTTCACGCTTAAAAGTGAAAGTTGACCAACATGGTGGTGCTCAACTTTAACCCAGCACTCAGAAGTCAGAGACAAAGGGATTTCTGTGAGCTTGAGGTCAACCTGGACTATGGAGGAAGTTCTGGGATAGCCAGAACTACATAGTGAGACCTTGTCTCAAACAAGCAAACAAAAAATAAAAGCGGAAGTCATTTGATCCTAAGGAATCCAATAAAAGCCATTAGAACTATTAAATGAGTTCAGCAAAGTTGAGCTGTTTAATATATATATAACAATCCATTTCAGAACACCCCTTGCCCCCAGAAAGCAGGCTGTGAGCCTATAATCCTAGCACTCAAGAGGCAGAGGTAGTAGGATTAACCACAAACTTGAGGCCAACTTGGACTTCACAGTTAGATCCTGTGTTTTTTTTAAAAAGACAAAACAGACACACACACATACACACAGAAAAAAAAATCAATTCTACACAGTAGCAATGAGCAAGTTGAAAATTAAATTATAAGATAGCTCCATTCACTAATAAATTCCAAAGTAATAAAATTATGCACCAATAAATTAAACAGATGAAAGACAAGCATGACAACTCATGTCTGTAATCCCACACCTAAGGAATGAAGGCAGGAGACTTGCTTTTGTGTCAGAAACACACCCACACACATCATCAAAGAAAGTACAAATTCTTGAAAACTCTGAAACATTACAAGGAGTTAAAAAACCTGAATAAGCTTGGAAATCATCCAGGTAGCTGAGGAAGTCAGGGTAGGACACTTGTCTATTGCCTGCAAATCTTAGATTCTGTTTATAAAATTATAAAAAAAATAAAAGGAGAGAGAGAGAGAGAGAGAGAGAGAGAGAGAGAGAGAGAGAGAGAGAGAGAGAGAGAGAGAGTTCATTCCTGAATCAGAAGAGAACTGCACAGAGGCTGAAAACAGACTCATAGATGATGATTGATTGTGGAGCAGGATGGGGAGAGGCAGAGACGCTTTTTGCATAGGATGGGACTCTTGGAGTCATGGTTTTGTGCTGTTACAACTAGTTTTTCATTCAGCTGTGACCTTGGCAAATATGGGATTGTAACAGAGAGATTTATAAATTTTCTTGCAGCAGTAGACTTGAACTGGGTGTAACTGGACCTGGTGGTGCAGTCCTGGGATTCTACCTACTTAGAAGGCTGAATCAGGAAGAGCTCAAGGCCAGCCTAAGCAACATAGTTATTTTTGTCTCAACATTTTAAAAAATAAAAAGACTAGCTAGACCTCACTGGTAATTGATACTCTTGAGGCCCTAGGCTCAATACCAGTACTGCCAAAGCCATTATACAGATATGTCAACAACCACTGCATAGTGTACTATAAGTGGGTGCAGTGTACAGTACAGAAATATCCTTTAATAGAGACCAAAGCATCAGAAGTTCAAAGTCATCCTCAGCTACATAATGAGTTTGGGGCCAGTTTGGGGCTACCTGGTGTTGGGGACAGAGACAGGGGCTCCCTAAGGCTCACTGGCCAGTGGTGAGCTCAGTGAGAGACTCTGCCTCAAACATAAGGAGAGCAATGGAGGAAGACCCAGTCAAACTCACTTGCACATAACAAGCAAGTGTGTGTTTTTGCTTGTTACACACACACTCCATGCCAGCTACAGTACAGCATTCTTCTCCTGCAACACTGGCCAATCCTCACTTCCCTGAGGCGATGCACCTCTGCACATGCCTATGAGAGTGCTTCCACAGATTAACTGAGATGGGAAAGCCCGACCCTGCGTGTTGGGTGGCATCATGGACCGGAGGCTCAGGAGGAGCAAGGGCACCAGCACTCACCTCTCTGCTTCCTGACTCTGGATAAAGGGTGACGGCTGCCTCAGCTCCTGCTGCCATGCCTTCCCCACTACCGTGAACTAGACCATGAACTGGGAGCCAAATAAACCCTTCCTAGAGTTGCTTTCATCTGGAATTTTGTCACAGCGACGAGAAAAGGAACTAATAAGGCACCTCTAGTTTCTTGTACATTTTCTGTAAGGCTAAGGAAAGAGAACCTTGTAAAGTAATTTTCAATGTAAAAACGGCCAGTGTTTCCAACAAAAGACTATTTATTCTTCACTAAAAGAAAGCAAGCTATGGAGTGGTGAGACACCGAGGAGCCCCTGCCCTACTGTGGAGGTTTGACTAGGAATAGCCTCCATAGGCTCTTATATGTGAATACTTGGTCATTAGGGAGTGGAGATCCTTGACAGGGACTAGGAGGTATGGACTTGATGAAAGATGTGTGTCCTTGGTGTTGTGGAAAAATTAAAAATGCTGCAGGATCCCCAGCAGCAGTAGGCAGCAGAAATGCTGTAGGTCCCCAAGCGCTGGTAGCGGGCCATGTGGCAGCAGGCAGCGGACACTGAGAGCAGCCAGTCCCAGGCAGAGATGGCTGCCGGTCCCTGAGCGGTAGCTGGTCCTAGGCAGGGAGACGTGTGGCGGGCAGGCAAGAGACAGAGACATGGATAGACACAACCTGCAGAGTGAGGTTGAATATTTATTCAGGGGGTTATGGAGGGGGGAGGGAGAAGGGAAGAAAAGCAGAGAGAGAGAGAGAGAGGAATAGAGGAGAGAGGGACAGAAAAGGGGGGAAACGGAGAAGTGGGGAGAGGGGCAAACGCTGCCTCTCCAAGAGGAAGATGGAAAAGAAAGCAAGCTCAGGCAGGAAGCTGAAAATCAGCCTGCCTCAGCGGATGGAGGAGGGAGTGGGCGTGGCTTGTCTCTTAAAGAGATAGAGTAATCATTACAATTGGGCTTTGGGGCTTAAAAAGCCCAAGCCAAGCTCAGTGTTCCTGTCGTGCTGCTTGCCTGTCCAGAGATAGAACTGTCAGCCCCTCCTCTAGCACCATGTCTATCTGCATGCAGCCATGCTTCCCACCATGATGATAATGGACTAAACCTCTGAACCTATACTCCAACTCCAATTAAATGGTTTCCTTTATAAGAGTTGCTGTGGTCATGGTGTCTCTTCACAGCAATAGAGACCCAAGCTAAGACACCAGCTATGCTGTTTTGAAAACGACCTATTCCAAAATCCATGAAAAGCATAAACAGGGTCACTACTTGCTAAGCATAGACATCTCTGTTTAAATTTCTAGTGAAACTGTTTCTCTAAAGTTAGATATCCAGAGGGCTAGATCAAAAGTCAAAGAGTTGGAACTTACCTCTAGTCCTTCAAGGTTATTGTGTTTCAAAGGTCCCACCTAGATTTACAACAGAGATTCCGCTATCTCGAGGTTATTGTCAACAGGTGTGGCTAATAGCCAGCCCTTGTGCTCTAGGAATAGAGAAGGAGATTGTTCCTACCTCAAATAAAAGTCTACGGATCCAACTAAGTTCTAGTTTCCTTAAGGAGATAACAATGGATTCCATCCAGGGAGTGGTTACCCTGCAGAATGTTTTGGTCTAGGGTGTAAGTGTGACTTGTTTTGTTCTAGCAACAGAATGTTTAGCTATGGGTGGGTGCAGCCTGCAACATTCAATTGGTCTCTTTATTTTTTTGTATCATGTTAATGCAGTTTTTATCTTACTCCTACCTTTTGTGACCAGGAGTATTTTAAGCCATTGGAAATTAAACAGGGGTGAATTTCAGTACTCCCTGGAATTTCCTCCTGATACTATTCTGAGTTTTTCCATTTTATTATTTCCATTCCTGTCTTCTGATACTTTGCTATATTTCTAAATTCCCATGTCTCTACCCTGGCAAGAGGTATCTTTTTGGAGGCCGGTTCCCGACACATCCCTCCCTCCTCTATGCTTGGCTGGCTTGATCTTGCACAAGTCTTGTATATACAATCACAGCCACTGTGAATTTGTGATGTGCAATGGTCCTAGTAGGCCCAGAAAATTCTGTTTTGTAGAAGTCCTCCATAACCTCTGGCCCTTACAATCATTTTGAAAAAAATATCTTAAGAGTTATTTGAGAATGCTATTATGTGTGTTTAGGTTTGGGATTTTTCACTCTTGAAACAAAGTCCTGGCTGTCTTGGATCTCACTATGTAGATCAGGTCTCGAACTCATATAGAGATTCACCGGCCTCTGTCTCCTGAGTACGGGGATTAAAAGCGTCCTACCATGCCAGATACATACAATTAATTTTCTTCATACTCACCCTCCTCTAGTTCATTTACTCCTCCCAGGCCCATCCCTATCTCCTTACTCTTCTCAATTTTATGTCCTCTGTTTACATTACTATTTAATAACTCATCAACTCTAGTTTTTACTGTCCATATGCTTTGGGTGTGGGGACTGTCCTCTGGGGCATGACTGACCTATCAGGACCTTAAAGAAAACCAACTCTTGGGGGGGCTGGAGAGATGGCTCAGTGGTTAAGAGCTCTGGCTGTTCTTCCAGAGGTCCTGAGTTCGATTCCCAGCAACCACATGGTGGCTGACAACCATCTGTAATGAGGTCTGGTGCCCTCCTCTGGTGTGCGGGCATACATAGAGGCAGAATGTTGTATACATAATAAATAAATAAATCTTTAAAAAAAAAAAAAAGAAAAAGAAAACCAACTCTAGCAGGGCAATGGTGGTGCACGCCTTTAATTCCAGCACTTGGGAGGCAGAGGCAGGTGGATCTCTGTGAGTTTGAGGTCAGCCTAGTCTACAAGGGCTAGTTCCAGGACTCCAAAGCTACAGGGAAGCCTCCTCTCGGAGGAAAAAAAGGAAGGAAGGAAGGAAGGAAGGAAGGAAGGAAGGAAGGAAGGAAGGAAGGAAGGAAGGGAGAGAGGGAGGGAAAGAAGGAGAGAGGGAGAGAGGGAGGGAGGGAGGGAGGAAGGAAGGAAGCCAACTCTGCTTCCTCCAGAAGCCATAAATTGTTCAAAGCCCCTCAGTTAGAGGTGGGACCCAGGAATTCCTTTGTGATCCCATGTGGGTCCTGTGCAGGCATTCACAGCACTCTGAGTCCATGGCTGCTGCAGCTGTTCCATGTCTAGAAGACACTGTCCTGCTGTTCCCTGGACCTCCCTGATCTCCGGTTCTTAGTCTTTCTACCTTCTCTTCTACAATGGTCCCTGAGCTTGGGGAGTGACGTCATGCGGATGTCCCACTTGTGACCGAGCACTCTACAGTCACTCATTTTTGCACCTTAGCCAGTTAACCACCATTCGCTACACAAAGCAACCTTTCTGATGAGGTCTGAGAGCTGCGCTAATCTATGGTGTAGAGATATGGAGTTAGAGGGCAGTGGTACTATGTCTGTTAGGCATAACAAAAGTATATTCACCCCAGGGGACCATGAGCTCCCTAGCCATATGCTTTTTGCCTGATTTTCCACACATATAATGAAATACCTGAAGCTGGATAACTTATGAAAAAGATAAATTTTCTTAGACCGTAGTTCTGGAGGCTCAAGGATGTGACATAGGCATTGGTTCAGCTCTATTGGGAATCTCATGGTGGATGAACTCACAGGAGTACATCAGAAAGGGAGAGAGCACATAGTGAGACAGAGGTCAGGGAGGCCAGGGAGGGCCAGGGAGGACCAGGGAGGGCCAGGGAGGGCCAGGGAGAGCCAGGGAGGACCAGGGAGAGCCAGGGAGGCCAACGAGGCCAGTGAGGCAGGGAGGCCAGGGAGAGCCAGGGAGTCCAGGAAGAGCCAGGGAGGCCAGGGAGGACCAGGGAGAGCCAGGGAGGCCAACAAGGTCAGGGAGGTTAAGGAGGCCAGTGAGGCAGGAAGGCCAGGGAGGGCCAGGGAGGCCAGGGAGGGCCAGGGAAGCCAGGGAGAGCCAGGGAGGCCAACGAGGTCAGGGAGGTCAAGGAGGCCAGTGAGGCAGGAAGGCCAGGGAGGGCCAGGGAGGGCCGGTCTTGATCCTCTAAGCCTACAGCCTTTTCCAGGACTGAGCAGGGGCCTATCAGAGCCACATCAGTTCCTTCCATTGTCTGATTACTTTTCCCAAGGACTAGTCTCTTAACAAGCTCAGGCTACCTGCATACTTCACACAAGTCTTTGTTCAACCGACACCAACGTCCTGATGAAATGGACCCATGGTGCAGGGATTGTGGGTACACATTCTCGAAAAGCTGGCCAATCACTGAACCTGGGGGTTTTAGGCCAGCCTGGCCAATAGAGAGAGATCTTGTTTCGAAAATGAGAGAGAGGGCTGGAGAGATGCCTGCTCTTCCAAAGATCCCGAGTTCAATTTCCAGCAACCACATGGTGGCTCACAACCATCTGTAATGAGATCTGGTGTTGTCTTCTGGCCGGCAGGCATGCTTGCAGGCAGAGTACTGAGAATACTGTATACATAATAAATAAATATTTTTTAAAAAAAGAGAGAAAGCCAAGAACATCACCTTAGCAAGAATCCTTCCACTCCGACAGCTAGCTGATCAAGCCTCCAAGTCCCACCTTGAGCGAAGTGGTATCTCTAGGTCTAAGTTCTTGGCCTGACTTTGGCAAGATTCCTTTTGGACCAGTGTGTTATGTCAGTTTTGAAAAAACACCCAAGATAGCTAGACATGGTGGTATATGCCTGTGATTGTGATAGTCAGAGGCAGGGGGATTGTAAATTCAAGGCCAACCTGAGGTTTATGCTAGATCCTGTATTAAAAACCAGAGTGGGACCCATGAGATGGCTCAGTTGATAAAGGGGCTTGCTGTGTGCACAAGCCTGGTAAACTGAGTCCAGTCTACAGAATCCACATTAAGGTAGAAGGGGGATAACCGAATCCACAATGTTGTCCTCACACACTAACAACAAGCTACAATTATTGTTGTCATTCTTATTAAAATAAAAAGGGCCTAAAGAGGTGACTCAGTGGTTAGAAACACTAGCCGTTCTTCCAGGGACTCAGGATCGACTCCCAACATCCATATGAAGACTCACAGCCATCTGTAACTCCAGTTCTGGGGCATTTGATGCCCTCCTCTGACCTCCACGAGCACCAGGCATACGTGTGTTTCACGTACAAACGCTACAAACGCACAGGCTCTAAGTGCCGGCACAGTGAAACCAGAGCTAGACCACTCTGGGCAGAAAGACAGGTTTGTTAGGGACCAAACTGCCAAGGCTATCTCTGGTGTGTGATGTTAGGAATAATCATAAGATGAGTCTCTCCGCCGACGCAAATAATTCCTATCAGACCAAATTAGACCGAATAAAAGATGCCCACATTTACTGCAGTGCTCCAGGGTGGCCGGGAGAGCATGGAGGGGCGGGGGTCCACTAAAACCCAAAGACCACGGGTTCCTTTTTTGGGCAGCAGCCTAAATAGCCAGTGGGAGTGGTCCTGACCCTCCCTGGGAGGGGTCAATGCTTGGCGGGGTTTTTGGAGGTGGAGTCTGGACCAAGGCAACTCCCCGGGGAGGGGACTTCCAAAAATGGACGCTGGGTAGGTATTACAGGGAGGCGAAAATTTTGGGGAGTCCACTTTGGAGCTAACACAGGCAAAACATGAACATACATAAAATAAAAATAAATATAAAAACACATAAGTAAAAAAAAATATTAAAAGTTGGTTTGGGCAGGCAAGATGTCTCAGTGGGTAGAGGTATTTACTACACAATCCTGAGGACCTGGATTGCATCCCTGGGATCCACAGGTAGAAGGAGAGAAGCAATCTCTGTAAGTTGTCTTTTGATCTCCATGTTTTCTCTGTGGAATGTGACACACACACACACACACACACACACGATAAATAAAATGCAATAAATATATTTTAAATTAAGTCCTTATTAAAAAATAACGAAAAATACATATGCAAGAGCTGACAGTGTAGAATCCTTGCCAGAGATTCAGAAAGCCCCGGATTAATCCATAAAACCACCACGGACAAGCAAACAACCGCCTCCAATAAAAGCAATGTAATCAACTTGCAGAGAGAAAGGCTTGTTTTGACTCATGGGGTCAGAGGTGCAGTTCGCGGTCTCTTGGCTCCGCGTCTTCGGACCGGTGGCATGGCAGCACGTGGAGGAGGGCGCGGTGGAGGAGGCTGCTCTCCTCAGGGCAGCTGAGAGGAAGCAAAGGGAGGAAGAGTCACCGGTCCCCAAGTTCCCCTCAGGGCTCAGCTCCAACGACCTAGTTTTCTCTGACTAGGCCAGGTATCCTAAGGGGTCCCTCGCTCCCAGCAGCCCCACAGACTGGAGAACAAACTTGTAACTTGCCGGTCTTAGGAGCACCAAGTCGTAGCAGCGCAGCGCAGCTGAGCAGAAGCCTCCCACACTTGAGGGCTCTTCTTAGGAATTTTCCATTCTCCTCCCCTACCCTGAGCTTTGGCTATAAATCCCCAGAGCTCTCTGTTTCACTGGGAATTGAGCCCATTCTTTCTTCCTTATTGCAATACTCTTAAATAACGATTCCATATTTGGGACGGGGGAGATGGCTCATCAGTTAAAGCTCTTGCTGCGGTGTAAGAACTGGAGTTCTGACCCCACCCCCACTCCATCCCAAAAATCCACGTAAATGCCAGGTGGGCTTGGCTGTCTGCCTGTCATTCCCAGTCTTGGAAGGCAGAGAAGGGGATCCCCGGAGCAAGCTGGCAAGCCAGAACTCTGCGTTTGGTTGAGAGCGCCTACCTCGATTACCTCAACAAATAATGTGAAGGCTATAAGGGTTCCAGACATCGACCACGCTCGTACACATGCTTACACACATGCACCCATGAAATACACACACACACAAACTGTAAAAAAGAAAAGTAAGTTTTCCTTATTCACATGAAATCCAAAAATACCTAAGAGGGCTGAGGCAGGATTCTTGAGTGTGAATCCAGTTTGGGTTGATAGAGGGACTCTGGCGTGCACATGTGCACAGGCACACATGTGCACACACACATTCTCTCTCCCTCTCACAACCCACACAAACACACACTTTTCTCTCCCCCTCTCTCTTTCATATGTGTGTGTGTGTGTGTACCATATATGTGTATATGTATACCTCTTACATACCGGAATAATGTTCCTTTCACAAGGCTGAGAAGGAAGTGGGAAACGGCTGCTTGTGTTCCTGGTTCTGTTCATCCCCTTGACTGACCACCAGCAATGTGACTTTGGGGAGAAAGCTGCCTGTTTCTTTACTCAGTAAGTGAGCATGGGTCTTGGATTCTTATGTTTTTCTATGCCCTGTCCCAGGAGTGAGTGGGCAAAGAATGCGTTTAGGAGGGCAGATGTAGTTATCCCCAAAGGGGTTGGTAGGAGAGCAGGAAGTTCAAATTGAAGTGTTTACTTCTTCATTCTGAGTCAGAGGTGAAGCCTGGGGTGCTGGAGAGAGAGGCGGTGGGGGAGACTCGAGGCTGGGGAAAGCGGTGTGTGTGCACGTGTGAGTCCACGCGTGTGTGTGCATGTGCACTGCACAGCAAGTCCCCGGGTTTATGCTGCCAGCATGTGGACATGAAGAGATTTATTCCATCCGACTCAGCTGCTCTCCATGTTTGAGATTTATTACATGGGGAAGAGTTTTCCAACTGCTCCCCCTTGGAAAAAAAATTCAACAACTCTTTTGCAAAGTAAAAGACAAGAAAGAAATAAAAAAAAATGGATTCATTACTGTACAGACACAAGTCAGGTATAGATATGTCAATGTTACCTTCATAATCCACCATCCAAATGGTGCTCAGTAATGCAGATCAGTCAATTAAGCGAAGCTGTGTGTATCAGATGCAAATATTGACACTGACTTAAGTCTCTCTGAAGTCCGGCACTCAGTGCTCACAGCTAAGGAAGATTGATCCTCTGTGCAAGCAAATTATACTGTGTACTGATCATGAACATTCTTCTCTGGGTGGCTTCTCAGCCTGTCTTCAACGTGCACAATCTCCATTACCAGAGTATAAATGTCTGAACTGAAACTTAATGTATGCATGTGCAGATGGATGAACATATGTATGGGTAGATGGATTTCATGTGCTGCTAAGATGGAACCCAGGGGCTCGTGCATGCTAGGCCAGTGTTATTTTATATTTCGGTGAGTGTCACTTCTTCTTGACCCAGAGACTGGGAGAGAGATCCTAACTGTCAAGGAAAAGCAAGAAAAAGGGAAGTAGAGGCAGCTACAGAAGAGGTACAGATTTCATTTTAAAACCACAGTCTTTGTCGGGGGGAAAAGGCAAAGCTATAAATATCAGATTGGTTGAAAGAAAACAAAGTACAGTCAAGCATCCAGATGTTTCTCTCCTGGACAAAGACCCTCTTGCAGTTACTCAGAAAAGATTTCTAGGCAACTGGGTTTTCTAGCCAAGCATGGATGTGAGCTCCTGAAACCTTGATAAATGTTTAGTTTTTATAGGTCCAAGTGGTTTAGGATATTGGGACTCAAACCCAGGACTTTCTGTATGCTAGACCCATCTTCTGCCACTGAGCTATACCCAACTTCTCTCCATTTCCCAAATCCTGGTCTCAGAAATGTGGAGGACAGCTAATAGAATAGAAGGCTCACACTTTGACAGCTGGTACAGTGTATGGCTATTAAATCTCTCTCTCTCTCTCGCTCTCTCTCTGAGTGTGTGTGTGTGTGTGTGTATGTGTGTGTGTGTGTGTGGCCATGCACGTGGAACAGTATGTGTGCAGAGGTCAGAGAAGCATGAAGCAGCTGGTTACGCTGGGTCAGCATTAGAAAGCAGAGAACAGAAGGAAGCAGGCCTAGGCTAACAAATCTCAAAGCGCAAATCCCTAACCCACTTCCTCCAGTGAAACGCCCCCTTCGGAAGGTTCCACAATCTTCCCAAACCCTGGTGACTAAGTATTCAAACATATGAGCCTGTGGGGGACATTTTAAATCCAAAGCACAATAGAAGGGTCCAGAAGGGTTGGCTCTTAGACATCTGAAATCCTCCTTGGGCCTGTTTTCTTTTGCTGGTCTTTAAAGAGCAACCAACCCAAGACTGGAGAGACAGTTCACTGGTTAAGAGAGTTACTGCTCTGCCCTTCTAGCGAGGATCCCAGTTCTGTTCCCAGCAGCCATGGTGGGCATTTCACAGTGGCCTTTAACTCCAGCTCCAGGTATCCTACACCTCTTCTGGCCTCAGAGGGCACCTGTACTCACATGTACGCACACAGAAAGAAACACACACTTAAATGTAACCAGCTAACTAAATAACCTTGAGAATAGTCTGAGCATGTTACAAGTGATTGACAGCAGTGTTCTGCTAAGGTGTTTTTGAAGTGCTGCTGGGAAAACCTAAGGTGCAGGTGTGGGATAACAGGCATGCATCTAGATACCGATACCAGCATGCTCAAAGGTGACAGAGACACCCAAAAGAAGTTAGGGAAGGCTGGGCAAGGTGTTACACACCTTTATTCCTAAATCTTGGGAGGCAAAGGCAAGCAGATCTCTATGGATTTGGGGCCTTCCTGGTCTACACAGAAAGGTGCAGGAAAGCCAGGACTACACAGTAAGACGCTGTCTGAAAAAAACAAAAGTTAGGATAACGTGTTTGGTAGAGGTTCTCAGCTCAGCACCATGGTTATGGCTTCTGCTTTACTATTGCTTCCTCGGGTCCCCCATAGCTGTTGAAACCACCTGCAGAAGACACAGGGAGGAGCTGATTTTTTGGTTGGTTGGTTGGCTTTTGTTTTGTTTTGAGATAGGTTCTTATATGACCTTAGCTAGCTTCAGACTTGCAGTATAGCCCAAGATGGTCTTGAACTTCTTGCTCCTGTCTCCACCTATAGAATTGCAGAATGCACCAAACCTTGTTTCTGCCACAAGCACCCTACTAACTGAGTTACATCCCCACTGTACCATTTTAAAGTATATATTTATCTGTCTTTTTGCAGTGTTGGAGACTTTTGTACACTAAGCAAGCTCTCTATTGCTGAGCTATAATTCCCAGGGCCATAACCTGTTTTGTTTTAAATTAATTTAATATTAAAAACACATGTAATATAAATGGAACCACTGTCGCCATTGTTGACAGGTAGTTCAGTGGCCTCTCCATTTGCAGTGTGAAGGAAGAGAAAGGCCTTTCCCTTCAGCCTTTGCTGTGGGACAGTGGTCTTGTACCCTGTCACTTATATTGTATTGTTTTAATAAAACGCTGATTGGCCAGTAGCCAGATTGGAAGTATAGGCGTGGTGACGAGGACAGGAGATTTCTGGGAAGAAGAAAGGCTCAGTTTGCAGTCCTCACAGAGGAAGCAAGATGGGAACACCTCACTGATAAAAGGTACCAAGCCATGTGGCTAGCACAGGCAAGAATTATGGGCTAATTTAAGATGTAAGAATTAGTGGTTTTTTTTGTTTTTTTTTTTGTTTTGTTTTGTTTTGTTTTTGTTTTTCGAGACAGGGTTTCTCTGTAGCTTTGGAGCCTGTCCTGGAACTAGCTCTTGTAGACCAGGCTGGCCTCGAACTCACAGAGATCCGCCTGCCTCTGCCTCCCGAGTGCTGGGATTAAAGGCGTGCGCCACCGCCGCAAAGAACTAGTTAATAAGAAGCCTGAGCTAATAGGCCAACCAGTTTAGGATTAATGTTGGACCTCTGTATGTTTCTTTGGGACTGAACAGCTGCAGGACCGGGTGGGACAGAAACTTCAGTCAACAAGGTTGACTCTTTGGTTTTTTCACTTGGGGCCTTGCAAATTAACCTGACAAAATACTGACTAGCAGTAGAAAAACAAGGACATTAACACACGAAATGCGCATGCCCATTGGGAGTGTGCAAGAACTCTGTGATTAGAAATCAGGCCTATACGTTATCTTATCAAAGATAGCTGCGCGAGAGGAAGGGGGACAGGGAGAGTTTCTGCTGTCACCCGTGTTCTGGGAGGGCAGATACAAAGCAGAAATGGACAGCACAGAAGGGTTGTTTCCATGAGGTCCCACGTCCTCTGCAGTTCTGTCTCCATGCTGAGGCCTCGGGAGAAGAGAGGTTTCAGGCAAATAAAGACATTTGGCATATGCTGCCACCCGTGTCTTCTGGAGATGTCGTAGTCTTATCCACCCCCCCCCCCAATAAAACATTATCCTTATTAAATAGAAACTGCTCAGTTACCCTGGCTTTATCTTATGATGATAAATCTGATACGCGTTCAGAGATTTTTTTTTTAAATATTTATTTATTATGTATACAATATTCTATCTGTGTGTATGTCTGCAGGCCAGAATAGGGCACCAGACCTCTTTACAGATGGTTGTGAGCCACCATGTGGTTGCTGGGAATTGAACTCATGACCTTTGGAAGAGCAAGCAATGCTCTTAACCACTGAGCCATCTCTCCAGCCCCCACATTCAGAGATTCTTAAACCCACCTGTTCTCCAAGTTCGCCTGTGTTCTCTTCTCCTCCCTGCCCCCATTTCTTGGTACACACCTCTCGATCTTTTGTGTGTGGTGATCCTTGGTTGCTTGTTAAAAGTGGGCTCAGGAGTTTATGGAATTGTTTGTAAGAAGTTCATGCTCCATCTTTGCAGAGGGGGCTCAGGGAGCCATACACTAACTGGTGGGGCAGACTTCACCAAAGGGTGTGTGACAGGGCCCGTACGAATAGAGTCCATTCTACCTTGAGGTCAGAGAGTTGGAACTTACTTCAGTCCCTTCAAGGTATTTGTCAACAGTTCAGACAACAGGTGTGGCTAATATCCAGACCTGGTATTTCCGGTATGAAAAAGTAGCTCTGTTTCTACCTCAAACAAAAATCCAAGGATACAACTAGGTTCCTACCCCCTTACTGAGATAACAATGAACTCCACCCAGGGAGCCCTTTGCCTACAGAATGTTTTGGTCTAAGGTGAGAGGTTACTTGTCTTGTTTTGGCAACAGATTTTTTTTTAAATGTTTATTTATTTATTTAGTACACAGTGTTAGTTTCCATGTCTGCCTACAGGACAGAATAGGGCACCAGATCGCATTATAGATGGCTGTGAGCCACCATGTGGTTGCTGGGAATTGAACTCAGGACCTCTGGAAGAACAGTCAGTGTTCTTAACCTCTGAGCCATCTCTCCAGCTCTGGCAACAGATTGTTTAACTAAGAATATAGCCCATAATCCTTCAACTGGTCTGCTTAATTCCTTGTATCATGTTAATGCAGTTTTTTTTTTATCTTACTCCTACCTTTTGGGGTGGGGGTGTTTAAGCAAAGGGAAGTTAACTGCCAGCGATGTTTTCAGTATTCACTGGATCTCCCTCCTGATATTATCCTATGCTTCTGTTTTATTATTTTCACTCGTGTTTTCGTCCTCTTTACTTGTTTTTCTAATCCCCATGCACCTACCCTGGTAAGTGGTATCCTTGTTAAAGTTGGTCTCCAACAGGCGTGTTCCTAGGGGGTCACAAATGAAGCGGTATTTCCCTGACCAACACCACCTGAATTTGTAGTCCTGATTTTGCCTGTTACTAAATGTCTGTTTTTAAAAACTGTTGTGTGTGTGAGCACGTGAGTGTGACTGTGGGCACACATGTGTGAAGGTCAGAGGTCAATGTATTGGCGTTGGTTCTCTCCTTTTACTGTTGGGTTCCAGGGATGGAAATCAGGTCATCAGGCTTGGGGGCAAGCATCTTGCCAGCCCATACTCAAAGGTTCCAGAGGACTGTCTGGCCAGGAATGATGGCAAACTCCTGTATCCTGCATGCAGGAGGCTGAGGCAGGGGAACAGTGAGTCCAAAGCCCGTGCAAATTAAAGAGCAAGTCCCAGGTAACCCAAGTGAAATGCTAAAACCCCAATGCCAACTTCTTTCCTGCTCCTGAAGAGACAACATCCATCATACATCATGTTTCTTACCGGGGTAGGAAGAGAAGCAATTGAGAGACTCAGCCAGAGCAGCTGACTCTCCTACCCAGTTTCCTGCACCCTGCATCCTGTCTCTCACTCTGAGATCACCTCACTAAAACTTGAGTCATGGACCCCATAGTGGCTTAGTCAACCGCAGACCCACACATGAGATTACTAGAATAGAGCTGGAAATTCCCACTATCCAGAAATCTGGAGCCACCTGAGTCTGTGGAAGCACACAGTAGGTTCATAGAATAATGAATCAACCAATGATGTTCCTCAGCCATACCCCATCACCGAGTCGTACCCAGCTGTCAGTCACAGCATCTTTGTATCCAGTTGCAAATCCTTGCAGTTCTTCAGTTTCCCAGTTTTGCTCATCCCTCCTCTGTGTCCTGACACTTCATTCTTGTTTCAATATCATAGAGACAAAGAGGCAAGAACAAAAGGACCTAAAAGCAAAATTCCTTACTGCCTAGTGCCAACCCCTCATGCTCAGAGCCTGACCCGGTGACTTGTAAAGCCTGACTCCTAATGGCGCCTAATGCCTCACCCCAAATGGCTGCAGTCAAGGAGGACAAGTGGCCATTAGAAAGATTTACTGCCTCGAGATATTGAGTGCCCCTCCTGAACTCTTCTCACCACGCAGCCTCTCTCAAATGGTCCAGAGGTGGGGCTGGGTCACTTTGCTTAACCGCTGTGAAAGGACCCATCCCCCCATCCCTATCTTTCTCAAAAGTCATCCACTGCGTTTTTATCTGTGGTGTATATTCAATATTAACTAAAGTTTTTTATAGCAATACTGGTTTGGTAAGCACCTTTACCCCCATGCCTTGGGCTTGTTGCTCCTGCCGTGACTTAGAACCCTCAGTTTTGTGTTTAAAGCCTCAGGAAGACGAAAGATGAGGACATGATATTTTCTTTCCTCAATTAGAATTCTTTCTTTTTAAACCTATGTGTGTGTGCATGCATATGTGCGTGCATGTGTGTGTGTGTTTGAGACAGTATCTCCTTATTACTTGCTGCTGTGAATGAAATCGTTGGTCTACTAGAGTCTGGGGATTCTCCTGTCTCTCCTCTCTCCTCACCCAGGAGCCTGGGGCACAGATATGTACTACTGTGCCTGGCTTTGTGTTGGTTCCCATCCTTGAACTTGGGTCCTTATCCTTGTGTGGCAGGTGCTTTATCCACTGAGCCATTGCCCCAGCCCACAAGTCAGAACTCGACATATCCTTTTAAACCACCCCACAGTTTGCCATACTCTGAAGATGCCATAGCTTATTTAAAGGTTCAGTGTGTGTTCTCGAATGTATGTACATGCGTGTACCTGCGTGTATGTGAATGTGCAGGCACGTGCGTGTGTCGCCAGAGGTTGACACGAGATGGTTTCCTCAGTGGCTTTCTACCTTGTTCTTTACGACACGGTCTCTCAGTGAATCTCCGCTCCTTGGCTGGATAGCACACTCCAGGGACTCACCTGCCTCTGCCCAAGATTATAGCCACTCTGCCTGGCTTTTTACATAGGCACTGTGAATCTGAACTCAGGTCCCCACGCTTGTGCAGCAAACAGTTTGGCATCTGAGCCAGCTTTCCAGTCCTTGGGCATCCTTTTTGATAAGTGGTATTCTTTTTTAAACATATAAGGTGGAAAGGCTGGTCCCACGAGGGGTGGCAGTCCCACGGGCGGGTGACCCGAGGCCTTGCAGGAGGGAGATCGCAGTGGATGAGAGACAGATACATCATGCAGAGAGAGTTTGAGTATAGAGTTTAGTCAGTGGGTTATGGAAAGGAAAGGGAAAAGGGAGGGAGGGAGAGAGGGAGGAAGAGGAGGAGGAGGAGGAGGAGGAGGAGGAGGAGGAAGAGGGGGAGAGAGAGAGAGAGAGAGAGAGAGAGAGAGAGAGAGAGAGAGAGAGAGAGAGAGCACAGGCTGGAGGAGGCTGGATATCTGCTTCCCTTGGTGGAAGGGGAGGGGTTGGGAGAGGGCGGGGCTTGTCTCTTAAAGGGACAGGGTACCCAGGTGACAGACCAGAGCATCAGGTTATAACAATAAGTATTAAGGTTTAATTCACATGGTTATGTGCTGGGGATGTAATTCAGGGTCCTGCTAATGCTATGCATGCCATCAACTGAAACAGTCATTACAAGCTGCATTTGCTAAAAACCATCGACTCCTCACTTGAGTCCACGAGGTGTCGAACAGCAGATGAAAGCTTGCATAGACAGTTCATTGATGGTTCATTTCATGTCTGTTTTTTGATCGAGGATGCAGAGACAAACAATGTACCCTCAGCAATTAATACAATAACAATTTAACTCCTCCGGCCACGTGGCAGGATAGAGCGGAGCCAAGGTCAACCATGGGCTGCACCATCACCTGGCCAGGGCTGGACGCTTGTGCGGACCGCATGCTCTCTGTTTAAACCGAAGCTTCCTCTGGGCTTGTGGCTCCGAACTAGAGTGCTAACCTGGTACACAAGCCTGGGTGTGATCCTCGGCACCACAAAAGTATTTAACCAAATCTGTCAGTGCCTCGAATATGATCTTGGGGTCCCTCTTATCAGGGTGGTCACACTGGATAATTTTCCTCTCAGCTTTCCCCCGTTATTCGTTTCTTTAATTGATGTCCTAGAGACTAGTCGCTGATTGCTTCCCTCGTCCTACGACATGAACACTATTTCTTTTTTTTATTATTATTTATTATGTATACAATATTCTGTCTGTGTGTATGTCTGCAGGCCAGAAGAGGGCACCAGACCTCATTACAGATGGTTGTGAGCCACCATGTGGTTGCCGGGAATTGAACTCAGGACCTTGGGAAGAGCAGGCAATGCTCTTAACCACTGAGCCATCTCTCCAGCCCCATGAACACTATTTCTACAGTCACCTGTGATATGCAGATGGATGTTTCTATGTGACACCTCTGCAGAAATAGAATTGCTTTCATTAAATATATTCATATGAAGCTAATACCTCCAAATAATTTTGCTAACGAATCTATATTCATTCCTATCAAAATTGTGTGAGCATATATGGTCCTTTCCCCCATGCAAGACTGTGAACTCAAGTTCCTTGAAGAAAGCCACTGAGGTGGAGTCTAGAAGATTGACCAATTAGAAAGTAAGTGATTGTGCAGAGTTGGAATGTTACAGATCCAGTCTGGGGCTATTTTAAATCTCCTCAACGGACGGTGGTGGCACACGCCTTTAATCCCAGCACTTACGTGGGAGGCTGAGGCAGGCAGATCTCTGTGAGTTCGAAACCAACCTGGTCTACAAGAGCTAGTTCCAGGAAAGGCTCCAAAACCACAGAGAAACCTTGTCTCGAAAAAGCAAAATCAATCAATCAATCAATCAATCAATCTCCTTAACAGCTCCTCTTAGTTGTCTTCCTCTGTGTCTGGTCTAGTACCTTTGTGACTGTCAGATAAGATCTTTCCAACCGGAGGTGTCGTAACAGACAACAAGCCCTAAAGCTATGCTGTCCTAAAGGAACTTCCTGGGATAGCCTCTAAGGCCCCCAAGCCAGAGATTTCCCCAGTTTGCTGGAACTTGCTGGCCTGTTATCTCCACCAATACACTTGGATACTGTTACACACTTCACATAGCTTTGGGCTGTCACTGTAAAGTTCTCCCTAACCAGCTTCCTCATTGCAACACGTATTTGGGTCAGCTTGAATCTGTGCTCCCTGACTGTGATCACTTGTAGCATCTCAGGAATAAACTCTGTCTTGTTCTCTTTGAGGTGAGACCTGTGTTTGGCAGGGATAAGTTAGATACACTTGCCCATGCCAACAATGCGTTTGCGATCATTTTCAGTGTTTAGTCCTTTTAATTAGTTGAAACAATGCTCACTGTTTTAATGCACATTTCTCCCGTGGCGATTAAGGCGCGCCCACCCGTGGGCCTTTTGTAGCTTTCTGTCATCTGAGCTGTTTCCTCGCTTCCTAGGGTGTCAATTCCTACCGGGCTGTGCTTTTCCGTTGTTGCTAAGCTTTATTTTATTTTTAATTAGGCGAGTGTAGTGCATATGTGGATGTAGGTACGGGTCCCGGTAGAGGACCCAAGAGGGCATCAGATTACCCAGAACTGGGCTTACAGAGGGTTGTGAGCAGCCATGTGGGTGTTGAGAATCAAACCCTGGTCCTCTCAGTGTCTTAAAACCTGAGTTATCTCTCCAGCCCCTGTAACTTACTTTTAAATTAATATATTTTAGGACTTTGATCAACACAATTTTTAAAAGATTTATTTTTATTTTTTATGTACATATGCATTTGTGTGAGTGAGCACCATGTTCGTGGGTGCCCAAGAGGCCAGAAGACAGTGTCAGTGGGATCCCTTGAGTATGGAATAATAGGCGGTTGTGAGCTGTCCAATATGGATGTTAGGAGTTGAACTCAGGTGTTCTAGATGAATAGCAGTCAGCACTCTTAACCACTGAGCTATCTCTTCAAGTCCGCAATAAAAGCTTTAAGGGCACTAGGTGTAGAGCTCAGTGGTGGCACGGGCTTAGCATGTACCAGGTCCTGGGTTTAATGCCCAGCACCAAACAAAAACAAAACAAAAACAAACAAACAAAATGCTGTAAATTTTGTTTTGTTTCCAAATGGACAGACCGTTGTCTCAATACAGTTTTTGGCTCTGATTCTGTTTTTCTCTCCTTTTTAATATGTTTTTTATTAGAATTCTATTGGTTCTGTTTTTTGTAGAGAACCCTGGAAAACAGATGTAAACACAGACAGTTGCCAGCTTCTGGTGGTTTAAGGTACAATGCTTCAGCTCTAAGACGGTGGAAGTGGCGTGCTCTAAATAGAAACTGGACTTCTGATTTTAGGGTTTGTTTTCAGCACAAAGGTCCTTGAGCCCATAGATCACTAGGGCAACCAGGAATGTTAAACACACAGGGGCCTCTTCTCAATGGAGGAGATAAAATACCCACTTTCCCGACCTGAAGACTGAAGGCTGAGAGTGAATTTTGTTACCGACCTGGTGACCTTTTGGCTGTCTGTGATTATAGAGGCAGACCTCACCCAAATTCCCCAGAACGATTGTCCCAGACTCTTCCCTCTCTAAACCATTACCCATCCTTAGGGGAGATGTCACGTGTGCTCTATGCCCCGCTGACCTCTATGCTATCAGTCAGAGATCACCCTAGATTCTAGGCCTTTTAGCTACAGAGCCCACCCTCGTGGTCACATGCACTGTGCAGAGAGTCTCGATGTAGTCACGCCTCAAGCTTTATTTGTGAACCTAGAATTGAACTGATTGGACTGATGGTTGCCTGGAAACCTTTCCTTCCCCAAATTGTACTATGTTTTAAATACGGCAACAAGGAGCCACCTGGCATTAAACTCCTCAAAGTCTGATCCAGGCTGATGAAGTCGATCTGCACTGGGATTTTCATTCTCTTCAGAGGTTAGCTTCCTGTGTGACATCCGCAGGTCCCCTCAGGGTTTTGATTTGTCTAGGTTTATGATAGACTTATGACACTCTTCATGTGCTCTGAAGCAGCCGTGTGGTCACAGAGGTTAACAGTGACCAATATTCCACCCCTGCTCCCTGTTGCTACGCTAGGATACGTGTTAGGCCAGGTAGACTCAATGCATTTCCAAAGAATGGTGTTTACAACTCAGTAAAGATTTACTGGGACAAGACTTTTTCATAAATGAAAGACTAAGTTCGGGGACTGGAGCTCAGAGGTTAAGAGCACTGGCTGCTCTTCCAGAGGTCCTGAGTTCAATTTCCAGCAACCACATGGTGGTTCACAACCATCTGTACTGAGATCTGGAGCCCTCCTCTGGCGTGCAGGTATACATAGGGGCAGAATGTTGTATACATAATAAATAAATAAATCTTAAAAAAAGAAAAAGACTAAGTTCTTGTGGGGAAACTAAAAGACAATAAGGTTGGTGCTCGGTGATGAGCCAGAGAGTGGGCTGGTGTTAGTCGTGTTTTTAGTTTTGAATGGGTTTATTAAATATATAGCAAGCCAAAGTAAAAGAATAGATAACAAATAAGTAAACAGATAGATGGATGATAGTGATAAATAGGTAGATGGATGGATGGATGAACAGGTGATGATAGATAGATGATAGATAGATGAATAGACAGACGGGTGAAGAGATGATAGGTGATAAATAGGTAGATAGATGGATGATAGATAGATGGATGGATAGATAGATAGATAGATAGATAGATAGATAGATAGATAGATGAATAGACAGACAGATAGATGGATGAATAGATGATGTTGGGGAATGTGGACTACCAGACCCTGAATTTCCTGTAAACAACTTGTTTTCCTCAGCTGCTCTGAGCACGAGACCCTGATGGCAGGGGGCTGGGTTCTGATGAGTCTGCAGCTGAAAGATCCAAAGAGCTGGGGTGTGGCCAGAGCCCTATATAAGCTGCCCCTGAGCACAATAAAGTGGGCATTCTTGTATCAAGGATGACCCATGTCCCCATCTGTCTGTCTGTCTCTGTCTGTGTGTGTCTGTATGATTTTAAGTCTCCAGCCTAATTCCTGTAGTGCTAGCGAGTAGAGCGTGGAATGGAACTGGTGTAGTTTTACAAGATGATAGACAGACAGATGGATGAATAGATGATAGATAGATAGATAGATAGATAGATAGATAGATAGATAGATAGATAGACAGACAGACAGGTCTACAAAATATCATCAAATCAGATGTTCAAACATTCAGCAGAAATGGACTACAGGAGCCCCTTTAAGTCAACCATCTTGAGTTCTCTACTTAGAGTCCCTGGCAGAGCAGAGTGTCCCACTTAGGTGAGGTTTCCAAGTAAAGCAAATTACAGTAGAAAAAAATTCCAAGAAAACAAATTACGTCATCCATTTACGCCAGCAGATACTAACTGGGGAAGTTGAGGCAGTCAGACAAAGTACACATTTGAGCTTTCTCCTGATGGCTGAGTCTCCCATGGCTGAGCTTCAGGCTCATCTCTCTCACTGCACACGCGTTCACACCACGAGATAAACCAGAGCGATTTGTTGGGAACAGATCATTTCTCAGCTGTTCTCAAGGGTGCACTGTCACAGAACTAGGGGGACCAACTCATCTCCAGATAATCTTGAGGACACTTTGAGACAAACATGCTTAGTGTAAAGTGTCAGCAAGAGAAGGGGCCCCCTGCTTCCAGAGCCAGCTTCTCAGTGAACTCAGACAGCACAGGACAATTTACAGCTAAGAAGATTCGCTGTGTACGGCTCCCTAATGCTATCTACAGCTGTCTGGGATGAGCTTGTCCTTCTTAGAGAAGGGAAAGAACAAGTTTATGTCCTACTTCCAGTCGACAAGGAGGAGGCAGAGAGCCTCTCCTGTCTCTGTCTCTGTCTCTGTCTCTCTTTCTCTCTCTCTTCTCTCAGTTGTGTTCAGCTCAAAACATCTTTCACATCAAAGCAGCATATTCTAGGGCAACACTTTTATTTATATATTTTTTGGTTTTTCCAGACAGGGTTCTCTGTGTAACAGTCCTAGCTGTCCTGGAACTAGCTCTTGTAGACCAGGCTGGCCTCGAACTCACAGAGGTCCTCCTGCCTCTGCCTCCCGAGTGCTGGGATTAAAGGCGTGCGCCACCACTACCCGGCTAGGTCAATATTTTTTGAGTTCCTTCTCCAGAATGGTCTGCAAATATCCATCGTGGATCACGCCCATCTTGTAGTCCAAGTCCACCCTCAGCAGTTCAATAATGGTGCCAGGTCATGGGACCTCCTGTGAGGCTTTCAGTTCAAACAGTGCATAACCGTTTACCAACATAAATATACTGCCACACAAAATAAATAGATAAACATAAGAAAAATAAAAAAAAAAGATGTGTCACTTAATACAGGAGAAAAGGTGTAGGATAGAAGATTCAAGAACAACACAGAGCCGGGCGGTGGTGGCACACGCCTTTAATCCCAGCACTCGGGAGGCAGAGGCAGGCGGATCTCTGTGAGTTCGAGACCAGCCTGGTCTACAGAGCTAGTTCCAGGACAGGCTCCAAAACCACAGAGAAACCCTGTCTCGAAAAACCAAAAAAAAAAAAAAAAAAAAAAAAAAAAAAAAAGAACAACACAGAAAACAAGAGAGGCTAAAGTAGGGGAGCCCAGTGTAGGAGGGTTCCTCTCAAGAAATGACAAAGAAGAAGGGAGAAGGGGGAGAGAAGGAGAAGGAAGGCAAAACCCTAAGTCTCCATCATGCGCGGGACATTGGGATGGTGTGGACACTCAGATCTCAGTAGTGCAATGTTAAACTCACCCACATGACCATCCTGAGGCCACACCACTGTTTCAGACTATGTAATGACGCCACATTTTCTGGGGTATAAGTGATCCCCAAAGGATGAAATAGGAGGATTCTAAGTTTGAGGCCTACCTGGGAAACAGTGAGACCATGTGTCCAAAATAAAACAAAATTTAGAACAGTGAAGTAAAGTAGACAGTGACTAAATTGAGCAGTGCCATGGAACTGCAATCCCAGCTCTTCCCAAAGGTCCTGAGTTCAATTCCCGGCAACCACATGGTGGCTCACAACCATCTGTAATAAGGTCTGGTGCCCTCTTCTGGCCTGCAGGCATACACTCAGACAGAACATTGTCTGCATAATAAATAAATAAATAAATATTTTTAAAAAATCAGGGTGAAACAGGGCAGAGGAAGGGATGGGGAGGGAACTGAAGCAGCAAGCTGGTTGGTGTTTTACAGACACAGTCATCCAGTTCTTCCTAAATGCTATGGCTTCCTAAACCCAATCAATAGCTGTTATTTACCGATGATGCTCCCCACCTTATCGGATGTAGAAATACTGCTGAGCTGGCAGGTCCTGCTCCCCTGAGAGCCGGAGCTGCCTCTGGAAGTTATTTAATTCAGGCTAAACATAAGCCATCAATCAGGGGAGGCTGGTTCAGAAACACTTTGAACCAAGAGAGTCCTTCTGGGTTTCAGTGGAATCTCTGAGATGTCCTCACATGGGTTCTTTCTTAGGGGTTCCTCACACATTTTCCTGAATGTTTGAAACACCACCCCCAAGAGATGCCTTTAAAAAGAGAGAAAGAAAAAAGAAAGAGAATTGAGTATAAAAATGTAGTCAGGTCAGGAACCGAAGAGGTTAAGAGCAAGTACTGTTTTGCAGAGGACCCGAGTTCAGTTCCCAACACCCAGTTTAGACACCTCACTAATCTATAAACTGATGACATGACTGCCCTATGGTATGGCTAGGGGTAAGGTTTTTAATTATAGATATGAGAGCGAGAACAGCCGAAGGCATCGGAATGAGACGGCTCAGCCATTAAAGGTTCACAACCAGAAATATAAGAGAACTCAACACTGTCAAACAGGCAGGCCTTTCTAGTCAATGGAAGGGATGAGCAGGCCTGTTTTCCTTCTGGAAACCTGCTAACGGAAGTGCTAACACCTGGTGATCTCTGCTCTCCTGTAAAGCCAGGCTTCATCGAACCCCCCAGAATCCTGAGCATTGTCTGCCAGTCAATCGACCCCATCTTATGCTTATTACAAATCCTTCCCCTTTAGGCCCAGACTCCTGAGCTTGGTTGCTTGGTCAAGAGAATCAACCCAGCCTCAGGGTAAAGGTCACAAGGGCTTTGCTAAAGAGATGTGAGGCAGGGAGGGATTGCATGGGAGCTTTGATGTAGCCACACCTAAAGCTTTGCTGTGATAATTGTCACATGGCTACTCCTTACCAAGTTTTATTGTGTGTGTGTGTATATATATATATATATGCCTCTTGATCAGAATCCAGAGCTTTTTGGCCCATTACCATCAGTGGCAGTTTGAAGGTAATTGGTTCCCATACTCTCATAGGGAGTGTCACTATTAGGAGATATGACTTTGTTGGAGTAGGTACGGCCTTGTTGGGGGGCAGGCTTTGAAGTTTCCTATGCTCAGGATAGCACACAGTGTCTTAGTCAACTTTCTGTCACCTGCAGACACAGGACTTTCAGCTCCAGTACCACGTCTGCCTTCATGCTGCCATGCTCCCTGCCATGATGATAATGGACTGAACCTCTGAACTGTAAACAAGCCTCAATTAAATGGTTTTTTTTTTATATATAATAGTTGCCGCGGTCATGGTGTCTCTTCATAGCAATAAAAACCTTAATTAAGACACCAGCTAAAGATTTGCTGGCTCTAGATTCATTCTTAACCTCACCCAGATGTTTTAGGCTATGATGTTTGCAGGGACCCAAGTCATTTAAGTTTCACATGCCCCTCACATATGTACCTGAAGGTGTTCCTTGTTACGATTTTGTTCATGAAAAAGAAATTATGTGTGTTGAATCACAGGATCTGTGGTTTTGTGTCTGTACTGAAAACATGTCAGAGTGAGAACATTCTGGATATTTGGTTTGGGGGCTGGGAATGTTTCAGCTGTGGGGGAAGAAGCAGGAGTGGACTCTGCTGGAGCAGCTGAGACCCCTCCTTGTCCTAGGGACACAAAGAAAAGAAACTGGCTTGGCTGCTAGTCCCCAAACAAAGCTTTTCCAGGGATCTAGGATCCCTGGCCCTTTTGACTTCTGTGTTTTGTCTATATATAAAAATTGATTAAGAGATGCAGTTCAAAGGCTCTGGGTGCTGTGACTTCAGATAGGTACTATGGGGGAGTATCTGGAATGCTGGGGAAGGGTTGGGATGTAGTTCATTTAGTAGAGTACTTGCCTAGCTCTTACTCCCCAGCGCCAGGGGTTTGATGATTTGATCTACAGTCCCAGCATTTGGGAGGTAGAGGAAGGAAAATCAGAAATTCAGGTCAGCTACATATGGAGGTCAAGGCCAGCCTAAGCTACAACAAGACCCTATCTCAAAATAAAATTAAATAAATAAATAAATAAATAAATAAATAAATAAATAAGACAGAATGCTGGGAGGGAAGAGGTGCGTCTGTCTCTGTCAGTCCCTATGGAGATTTCTCCTGGACTTCTACTCTGGGCTCTTGTCCTTCCCACCAACCTCACTTCTCCTGTGAGATGGAGGCTTCAGAGAATGCCTTTTTCACCCCTGAGATCATCATCAGTGTGGAACAGCTCACCAGCAGCCTTCAGAAGGATGACCCCGAGCTTCAGGAAGGACCAGAAATGTCTAATGGAACCAGTCGCCCCTTTTTAAGTGTTTCTGTGCCCAACACCAGACCTCTCCGTCTTCTCTGTATCTGCTTAGAAAAGAGACTGTCAACAAGAGGTCATTGTTCATCTCTCTGACGGCTGTATCCTGTGATGTGAATGTATTTCCCCCGATTTCATGTGTGGGATGCCAAATGTTGGTGGTGTTTGTTGAGACTGTGCCCTTGGGGAGTAACTAGTGTTGGAATGGGCCCTCTGTGTTGCATTATGGCTTCAGAAGAAAAGGAAGGGACTTGGGGTGGTGGTCCCTCCCTTTCTCCCCTTGGGATGCCCATCCCATGTTCGGATACAGTGAGAATACCCTCTCCACATGCCAGTATCTCAGACTTCTCAGCCACTGGGAACATGAGCACACAAACCTTTCTTCTCTGTAAAACAATAGGTCCCAAACATTTGGGTATACCAACTGAAAACAGACAGTGACAGCATGCTTCATGCTGTCCCGTGGCTCTGAATAATTTAATAGTTTTGAGTTCTTAAGCATCCCCTGTGTTGACGGAAATGTCAGCTTTATTAGTGTGTGATGTCTTACTTCAATAAAGTCTCATCACTGTGTATCCCAGGGATGTTTTTTTTTTTTCATGTGCGGGAATCTATTGTAGTCAGGCCTCCTCTTGTTTGGGAAAGATAATGTATAACGAGGATAATTAAATTAGATTCTGAATGCTATGACTTTCACTGTGAATATTCTAGCAGGATTTTTTTTTTTTGGTTTTAGCTTAATGCTAAAATCGCTTAGACATGGTAATGAAATTGGTCCCCAAAATGGGAAAGTGTGGAAACCATGGAAATGAAAGGTGTGACGGGACACACAGGTATATTGCTTGGAGACCACCTGGCACACTTCAGCTGGCAACCTGCAGGACTAAATTTAGATTGCAGGAGCAAAGCCTAAATGTTACTGGCTGCTGTTTCTTCTCTGGATCTCTGGGATCGGACAATTTGGGTGTGAAATAACCAGAACTGCAGATGGGAGTCTGCAGGGAGAAGAAAAAGCCTGCTTACTATTTGACACTGGGCTTGTCCTAAGCCCAGAGCCTCCCCACAGTCAGTCTCAGATCCATAAATTGAGGCATGCACAAGAGTGTGTTACATCCAAGAATTCCCAGAAACCAGAGAATCAGAATGTTTGACAAGCTACTGAAACGGGCAGAAGCTCCATTAATATGTTTTGAGGGTGGTAGAGCCAGCATTCCCCCTTGACCTCCAGTCCCCATCCTATGTGGTCCCAGGAGCAGGATAGATTCCAATAGAATCCCTATATCACAATATGCAAACAGCTCTAGGTGGAGGAAGGAGACTGGGTCCTCCTAGATCCTCTGGGTTGTGTGTTCCAAAGCTTAATGTTCATGCTGACAACCCCAGACATGGCTGACTTGCCAAACTCAGAGGAAGTTCCCCCTTCTATGGTCCTTCTTTGAAGCTTGCGGCCCCTCTCCCATGAGTTCTGATGGTCAATGTGTCCTCAACTCACATGCTCTGGTGCCCAACCATAATGGTTTACCTATAGGTCAGCTGCATGGCAGCTCTTGCCTTGTAGCTGGGAGTGTTCTGTGCAAATCTGGACACCCAGGAAAACAGACGTCCTCCCTCCCCCGTTTCATTGAGACAGTCTCATGTAGGCCAGTCTGGCATCAAGTTTTCTATGTAGCCCAGGGAGGCCTTGAGTTTCTGCTTCTACTGTCTCTTCCTCCCGTGTACTGATACTGCAGCTATGTACATACCCAGTGTAAGCAGGGCTGGAGGTGTATGCTAGGCAAGTGTGCTAACAATGGACCTGCATATCCAGACCCAGACAGGAGTGACCAGTGGGGGGATTTCTGTAGCTGTCCTTGGAAAGCACAGCCCACCCCTTACCTCATGAGTGGAAAGAGTCAACATAGGAAGGTGTGAAGGCCTGGGTTCTTGCCAGGCTCCCAAAAGGGTTCCGGTTACTCCCAGAGGTACAGATAGAAGTCATGCTTGTTCCGGACAGCTATACTAAAAACCATTCTGAGCCGGGCGGTAGTGGCGCACACTTTCAATCCCATCCCTCAGGAAGCAGAGGCAGGCGGATCTCTGTGAGTTTGAGACCAGCCTGGTCTACAAGAGCTAGTTCCAAGACAAGCTCCAAAGCTACAGAGGAACCCTGTCTCAAAAAAAAAAAAAAATCTGGTTGGGAGTGATTATGATCTACACCTGTTATCCCAGGATCTGAGAGGCTGAGGCAGGAGGATCCCTGAAAATTTAAGGCTGGCCTAGGCTATACAGTGAGTTCTAATTCACTCAGAGCTAAGAGTAAAGCCTGATCTCAAAACCAAAAACTCCAACCTAAACAAAGGGCTGTTTTAAACCAAGTATGGTAGAACATGTCTACAATTTGGACACTTGGAGGCAAAAGGGTTAGCAAGTTTGGTACCAACCTGGGCTATAGAGGACCTGAGCCAAAACAAACAGACAAACAAACCAAACCATGCTCCAATGGAACTGTAAATTTTTTGTCTATACTATCATAGACACAATTGAATACCTTTTGACACCTACACAGTGCCAGAGAGGTTTCCTAGGTGCCTAAGTCAACTGTATGGTTTACCTCAGCAGTACAGCTGCTCCAGGTCACACAGCTCCTTCAGCTAATCCTTGACAGCATCTCTTTAAGGGAGAGAAAGCAGGTGATCCAAACCTGTAATCTCAGTACTTAAGACACTGAGGCAGGAGGAGTGTCTTGAGTTTGAGACCAGCCTTGTCTACATACCGAGTTCCAGGCCAGTCTGGTCTCTAACCGTGTAAAACTCTGTCTTGAATAAAAGAACAAAGGAGAAAAGAGTGCAAGGGGAGAAGGAAAGGGAATAAGGGAAGAGAAGAAGGAATTGATGGGAGGGAGGGGTTTAACAAACCCTTAAAACCCAAACAGACCTGCCGTCCATTTCTGGGTGTAGTCAAAGGGAGTGAAGTCTATAAAGGAAAGACGACTGTGGCTTGGCGTTTACTGGGAGACTGTTCATAATATCCGACAAACGGAGTCAACCTTGGTGTCCATCAGTGGATGAACAGATGAAGAAAACGGGCTATACTTATACAATAAAATATTATTTTCCCGCAAAAAGAATGAAACTCAGGGACAGAGAGATAGCTCAGCTGTTAAGAGCACTGGCTGCTCTTGAAGAGGACCCCGGGGTTGATTCCCAAGATCCGCATGGCAGCCCATAACTGTAAGCTTAGTTCCAGGTACTCTGATGCCTTCTTCGGGCCCGGATGGGTACCAGACACATATGCGGTACACATATATAATGCAGGCTACACACTGATACGCATAAAATAGGAATACATAAATCTTAGACGAAGAAGAAGAAGGAAACTGACATTGCAGCGGAATATGTGGGACTGGAATGCTAAGTGAAACAAGCCAGTCACAAAGAGACAAATACCACACATTCTTCCCTATGCAGAAACTAAAAGAAGCCTACCCAAGTGTAGGAGACTAGTTAGTAGGGGCTGGGAGGGGTAGGGGCCAAGGAAAAGCACATGCCATCACAGCATGTTACCAGAGTTTTAGGGTGAAATCTCTGGCTACTAAACTTCCACAAACTAGGCTCAGCCACCTGTCCCAACACACTGGTTAAAGCAAGTAGACACAAGAAAAGGCAGAGAAAGGAGATTGAATCAGTGAGACTGGACAAAAAACAGATCAGGTGTTCTGTGGCCCCAGACCTATCTTCAAACTACTGCCACGAGCTTCAGTTTGGCCAAGTCTTGCTTTCTCATGCAGCTGGGGCTCTGAGCCAGGGCCTTGTATATACCAGGCAAGTGCTCTGCCCCTGGGCTATGTCCTCAGCCCTGCTCCAGGTTAGCTAGAAGCAGAAAGAGGCAGATGCAAGAGGTATGCAGAATTCAGCAAGCCTGGGCAAACTGTAGTCTGCTTGAACCTTGTAGCGTGAATTCCAATTGGTTTTAATAATAAAAATTCAGAGTCAGCTATTAGGGGGTGAAAGCTGAGAGATCAGAGAGGCAGAGGTTAGCCACTAGAGAGTTTTCACCTCTACCAATGCCCGACTGAAAGGGCTATCCTGTCCTCAGATTGCATCTGTCTCCATCAAACCTCAGACTGCCTTGAGCTCCTGTCTCCTCCCACCTTATAATTCTCTCTCTGCCCAGCCATATCCCTCCTGTCTCCACCTCCCTAGTACCGGGGTTAAATGTATGATCCCAAGTGCTGGGATCACCCTTGTGTGAGCACTGTTTCTCTTTTAGACATATTCAATCTTGTGTAGCCCAGGGTGGTCTTGAACTAACAGAGATTTGCCTCTGTCTCCTGAGTCCTGGAATTAAAGGTGTGTGCCACCCCTCCCAGCCTCTACTGGCTTAGCTCTGTAGGCTGATCTTCAGGCAAGCTTTCCTTCTTAGATCACAAACAAAATATCACTACAGATCCTTGTCTTGGTTCTGATTCTGGTGGGTCCAAGAAGTCCTTATAAACTGAGTGCTATGAGACAATTGTCCTGCTGGAGCGGTCTCATCAGAGGGTAATCTGTCTTCAAGACTCTGGAATCCAAGGGGACTGTAGGCTTAAGACAATGACCATAGACTCTTGGGGTATGGAAAGGGGTGTTGCAAAAACCAATGTAACAGGCCTCCAGCCCTTAGCAGGTCCCTAGACATTAGTACAGCTGATGCCCCAATGGAGGTTCCATTCAGGCTGTAACACTCAGCACGTAGACAGCACCACCTGCCAAAATGAAAACAAAGACCTCATCCATCAATGTCCATGGTTCTGGGAAAGTCCCTACGTGTACTAACCTTGCTTTTTGGCATCTGCAGTTCTGCTTTTGTCTAACTGATCTTGTTAACTGAAGTATGTCAACCCAGGATGTGGTTTTGTGCTTAAAAGTTCACCCTGAGAAGGGCTTGGAGGTTATACTGGGATCTTAAATACCCAGTGTAGTTGCCGGCTGGTTAATAAAGACTTTCTATTGGCTCAAACCTGTGCCTGCGTGGTCCTGTCTGATGGGTTTTCCCACAACACCAATATTGAGATATCTCAGCTTCTCTTCCCTTAATGTCTTGTGGCTTGAAAGACAATGCAACAGGTATCACACAAATGTACGTACACACAAATAACACACATATGCATGCACACACACTATACACACACGCATGCACACACCTGACACAATACTACACACATACATGCATGCGCACACTACACACATAACATACTCAATGCCCATACACACAAAACCAGGAGAACTCCATGCTGCTTCCCAGGTCCCACTGGCAGGATGATGGAGCCCCGTGCTCTAACCCTCACAGAAAGCAGCCCAGCATTTCCCACCTGGCTGTTTTTCTCTTGTACTCTCCATCTCTGGCATGGAAGGAAAGTCATTTTGGAACTTTAAAGTGACCGGCCTCCTTTTTTGCCCTCGCCTGGCTACACAGCCAGTAGAAGCTTGGTCGTATTTTATGAGTCAGAATGTTGCTTAATTTTGTAATCAAAAGCCAGTGAGCATCTTTGAACTAGTCATTTTGCTCTTTGACATACGAAAATGTAAGTAAAACGGTTCTTCATGGCAGCAAGTTATCCAAACCGAGGAGGTGGTTGTGAGAAGCACAAAGTTGCCATCTGGTTGGAAGTGTGTGTGCTCCGTGGGACCTGCAACTGGTGTCTGTGATGACGTAGTCTCGTGAGCTGGACGCTTAGCCTGTGGTCCCGGGCGTCAGAACACTAGCTGCAATCAGAAAGTGCCTTTGCTGGTGGTAAGAGGCAGAGATAGTGGTCCCCAAAAGGAGATTGGAAGTATGCAGGGGGTAGGACCTCCACCATGAAGGTATGTGCCAGGGCAGGGTAAGTGCACCCGCAGAGCAAGCAGAGGGCTTGGGTGTTCACGATCTCTTCTCTGACCTGTGGGCTAGAAGCGTTTCACTACTGTGTAGCTTTCAGATTTCAGGAACACAGTGAGTAGCGGGTCTCATTAAATTAAATACTCACACGGGGTCTGGACAACACAGGGTCTGAGTCAAATGGAATATTTGTCTTCTGAGAAACACAAAGATTTCATATCAATTGAGATAAAGAAAAAAAGGGGCTGAGGAGCTGGCTCAGATGATATAACACGTGTGTCCCACGAGTATGAGGACCCAAGTACAATCCCTAACATCCATGTAAACAAATCTGGGCACGGCACAGGCTTGTAGTTCTAGGGCTTGGGAGGTGGAGACAGGAGGATTCCTGGCCAGCCAGCCTGGCCTAGTTGGCAAGTCTCAGGTTCCAGTGAGAAACTACATCTCAAACATGACACCCAAGGTTGGCCTTTGACCCCTCCCTCCCACAAACAAACGAATGTAAGAAATCCTAGATCAGGCTTAGCTGTGAACAAGATGTTACTTAGCTCAGTAACATCTAGGGTAGCCTGAATTGGAGAACTGCTAAGAAGTCAGCAAAGGGAGCCCTCCTGAAGGGAGGCTTGGGTCCCCTTGGCGACCAGGAGGCCAGTCCAGCAGAGACAGAGCAAAGAGGAGCAGCAGGCAGAGTGAGCATCACAGCGTGTCCGGGCTGGTGGAAGTCCAGGGCAGCAGCAGCCTCCACACTTCCGTGGCTGGAAGACATCCAGCAATTTTGCTTTGCATTCCTGTGGTCTTTTCTGGTCTATCTTGTTGTAGTTTTATTTACTCCACAAAGCACACTGGCTTTGAGCAACCGGAGAACTCATGCTTTGTACTAGGCTCTTCAGCTAAGAGCTCTCTCTCTCTCTCTCTCTCTCTCTCTCTCTCTCTCTCTCTCTCTCTCTCCCCCCCCCTTCTCCCGCCCCGCCCCACTGTGTGTGAGTGTCTTCTCTGTTGTAGCCCTGGCTGTCCGTCCTGGAACTCTCTCTGTAGACCAGGCTGGCCTTGAACTCAGAGATCCCCTGCCTCTGCCTCCCAAGTGCCGGTATGAAAGGCGTGCACCACCAGTACCTGGACCGAGAGGCTTCTCCTTGAAGTAAGGTTTCAGAGCCAAATTGACTCTTGACCATTACCGCTCTCCAGGTTTGTTGTCTACCACTCCATAAATTCTGGCAATAGCCCAGAAGTGTAACATCATGTGATCACAGAGTTTTGTACTGGAATGATGCATGTCCACGTTGGAAAGGAAAAATGAAAAGTTCTGTATTTCCAGCTGCTGTGTATTAGCGGTTTCACTTTGCCGAAGTGAAGTCTGAGAATAAAGTGTTGCTTTCAAAAGGACAGGACCCAATGAGCTACTGTATGCACTCTGAAGCTCTTCTTGGGGGCACTTCCTTTATGAAACAAAAGGTTTGTTAGTCATACAAGTCCGCTGGGAAATGGACTATGCAATGGCAGGCAGTAGGGGCCAGCCAGTCTTGAATTTCCTCATCGCTTTTGGTTCCGCTTAGCTTGTGAACTACAGCCAAGGCAAGAGTTCCGGCCACCGAAACATGTAGTGACATTCACCAGGACAGTGTCAAGGCTTGAACAATCTGCAGAGCTCTTTTCAAGCTAATGCTAACCGCCTGTTGTAAGCTGCAAGGGTTCTTTAGAGCTTGGAAGGTCCCCCAGCACAGCCTTCATTGCCAGCGACCATGTGGTGCATGAACTGCACAGGAGGCTGCCCACACAGGCGCTTCTGAACACCCTGAGAGGCAGGAGGTGAGCCAGGTGAGAGGAGAAGCTAGGGAAGCGGCATAGCTGGGGTAGAGGCACACGCTAGACAAAGGCGAGTATCTTGGTTTGGCTGAGGTGAGAATATTCACCTCTGTACTGTGTTGGCCGACAGGTGAGGTGCGGATCCCAGAAAGCACCATGGGTTTCAGTAGCATGGCTGAGTTGGGACCCTAACCAAGGGGTTAGAGAGAGTTACTAGAAAACTGTGGGGCAATAGAAGGCACTATTTCAGGCCAGTTTGGTCTAAGAATTATTTTGAGTTAAAGACAACTAGAATACAGATGCATAAGAGCTCTGCCCATGCTTGTGTTCCTAAACTCAGATGACCACGGGCAGAGTTGGCCTTCTTTCTTTACCAGCAGGTGCAGAGGAAACTGCCAATCATTGAGACAATGCAGGTCTTTACCACCCTCGGGAGTCACCAAAGGGCCCCACCCACCCCGCTAACTCACCTGGGTTTCTGGTTACCCCTTCTGTCTACCTATAATTTGCTGTCCCTGAAGCTCAAGATGCCTTCCCTTTGTCATGTTATTCCTTGACAAATTTATGCTCTTTGTTGCAATGTTCAATAAACACAAATTCTAAGTATGCTCTCCCTCTGAACGCTCCTGTGTGTGTGCCCAGTGCACCCGTTAATAAACTTGTGCTTGCCTTTCTCTAGCTACTCTGTCTTTCGCTAGTCTAATTTTACAGTCACAGTCAGTGTACGTAGGAGGGTGAGGGGGAAAGAATTCATTCCCCTCCTACAACCCATGAAGACCTGAACGTAGACAGACGCTGAAAATAACACGGGTGTAGGGTCACAGACAGTTGTTAGAAGCCAAGAGAGTAATCAGGCTAGGCCCTCAGCAGGGCTCTGACCCCAGGCGAGGGAACTAGTGGGTCAGGAGAGGGGGGTGCCTTGGACAGGAGGGGTGGCTTCTGTTTTTTTCTTGGAACATGAAGAAAATCTAGAACATAACACTTAACACTTCCTTCACTGGGGAGCTGAGGTTTAGCCTCAGTTCCAAACCCTTGCTGTCCATATTCCCAGGGGACTGGGGAGAACGTTTCATCCTGTGCTCCCAGCAAACACAGCCGAATTGTAATGATGTCATTCTTTATTGCAGAGTGGAGGTATGCAACGTACCTGTCCACTTTCCGGCAGGGTAACAAGAGACCGAACATAATCACTTTATGAAAAGAAAAGGTTTACACTTCTTCATCTAATGGTTTTGGAGATTTCCATCCATCCATGACCCAGCGCTGCTCTGAGCCTTTGGCACGGCAGCGCACTACAGTAGAAGTGCCTAAAAACTGCACCCCATGGGGTGGGGGGTGGGGGGAAGTAAAGGACAGGGAGGTTGGCGGTCCCTGATTCTCTTTTGTGAGGACATCAACTATATCACCGCTACCCTTGCTTAAAGTTGCCACCACCTCCTATTGTTACCACTCCAGAGACTAAGCCTTTCACACGCCGGTTTGCAGTCACCTTACCTATAACAGGGTGCCATGGGAAAGCATTGGGTGATACAATTGCACATGCACAAACCTCTCTTCCCCTCTCTCTCCACATGCTAGCAATCTGCAAATTCGGAAATCACGGAGGTAGCAGAGAGCTATTTAAGAGAAACGTACGACATGGCCGAGAACCTCATGGGTGAGGAGAAACCCATGTTAGCGGCATCAGCTGTGTCACTATGAACTGCAGAGTCAAGAATGATCTCAGCAGGCAAACCGTGCTCATAAGCACAAGGGAGCTAATTAGTAATTATGAGAGAAGATACTCTTACTAAACTGATATGTGGTGTGGCTGGAGAAACGGCTCAGCAGTTAAGAGCACTTGCTGCTCCTACAGATGATCAGAGTTCTGTTCCTACCACCCAAAACAAGTGACTCACTGCCACCCTGGGGGACCTGATATTCTCTTCTGACTTCCACAGGTACCTGCACACATGTGCACACACACTCAGACCCACACACATAAATAAAAAAAAAATCTTAAAAAAATTGATGCATGAAGCCCGGCGGTGGTGGCCCACGCCTTTAATCCCAGCACTCTGAAGGCAAAGGCAGGTGGATCTCTGTGAGTTCAAGGCCAGCCTGGTCTACGTGATGATTTCCAGGACAGTCAGGGCTGCACGGAGAAACCCTAACTCAGAAAATAAAAAAGAAATAATTGATGCATGAATCAGAAAGCAGGAAGTTAGGTATCCCCCAGTCACACACAGTAACATCTGTAACCAATAAGAATAAAAATATGAAGGAGAAGCTGAAAGGATGAAAACTAGGCATGTGGAAACATTCCGAGCCCAGATGAAGCCGTAAGTACTCTGCATACGCCCACACTGGGAACCCTGCAGCATCCTTGCGAGATGAATGACTTTCAAATTGATTCAAGAAAAAGAAATGTTTGTATACTGTAATAAAAGGGAGAAAAGGAGAGAGTTCCCAAAACTTCCTTTTAAAAATGAGTGGTTTCATCCTTGGATGCTTTTACCCACAGTGATGTGAGAGTCTGGAAGACTGAAAATGCTTTAGTATGGAAAAATACTTTTCAAAACTCCCCAATTCAAAGGAGGACTACACCCAAGGTACAGTATAAGTATGAAACTTAAAAAAAAAAGTTTAAACTTAGAAAACCTCCCTGTGAGCCAGCTGAGTTATGCCACCTAGCCAGTGACGGCGTGGGCTTCATTCTGAGTGCTCTGGTAAAATCAGGGAAGGAGTCAGCCGAGTCTCACTTTGTCCACTTTCCCTTTTGAAAAGACTTTTTTTTTCTTTTTCTTTTTTTTTTTTTTTTTTTTGGTTTTTCGAGACAGGGTTTCTCTGTGGCTTTGGAGCCTGTCCTGGAACTAGCTCTGTAGACCAGGCTGGTCTCGAACTCACAGAGATCCGCCTGCCTCTGCCTCGTGAGTGCTGGGATTAAAGGCGTGCGACACCATCGCCCGGCTTTTTTGAAAAGACTTTTAAAAACCTTTTAGAGTGTATGTGTGTGTGCACATACATGTGTGTGCACGCGCTCACAAATGCATTGTTAAGAAATACAAAAGAGGGCGTCAGATCCCCTGAATCTGGAGTTACAGCTGAGACACCCCACATGGGTGCTAGGAGTAGAACTCCGGTCCTCTGTAAGAGCAATAATTGCCGCCCCCTCCCCCCCCAGTAGTCTCTCCAGCCCTGTCCTTTTTGGCTTTTCATTTGTTTTGCTTAAGGAAGCGTGTGAGGGCTGAGATGGTCGGAAATGCTGGGAACAAAAACTAACAAACTTTTCTGTCTCCACGCTCCAGAGTTATGGAATCTGAACAAGACAAATAGCTCACTCAGGGGTGGGCTGCCTGTTTGAAAATCTAGCTCATTGGCTGGGCCAGTTTCATGGCTGACGGACTCCCCAGGTTCATGGGGCTGGTGGCCTCATGCTCTGTTTATTTTAATTCTGTGGCTGGCCTGAAATTCTCAGTGATTTTTGAGCAAGGAGCCCATGTTTTCATCTCCCATTGGGCCATACAAATTACATATGGTCTCAAAAAGGCAATGTACCTCTGAGAAACTGTTGAAGGAAAGATGCCCTCTGGGGCAGCTACTGGCTGATTCCCAGTCTGTGACTTTCTGGAAAACAGAGAGTAGAAAGATAAGTAAGTGGTTTGTCAAGAGGTGGAAGTACACAGTATTGTGATTTTCCCTGAGGGAGTGAGCCAACACCTGTTCACCCAGGTATGGCAACAGGGAAACAGTCTTACTCAAGTCTAGTTTATGAGCCAGAGAATTTATCAGGGTTCCTTAGAGGAGCATGAGAAACCCAAAAGCTGCTGTGCCTCAGGGCAGCTCATCCTAGCGCTGAGAAACTCAGCAAAGGTGTGTCCCTCCCTGGAGCGGCTGGGACAACTGGCCGGCAGCCTCACCTAGCCAAACAGTAGGCTCTCCGAAGCCAACAATTGGCTGCTGTTTTTTTTACAGCCATTGACTTTGGCAAGGACCTTGTGAATCTTGAAACCGTCCCCTCAGTTTTCTGAGTTTCAGGAACCTCCTTCCTCCCTCTATGAGGGGGTGGCTGTGTGGGGGAGGCTGGGGATTGACAGGGGTGGGGAAATAGGCCCTGAGGATCTTTGGGGACACGAAACCATTGTTTAACAACAGGGTTCTGAGTTGGGCGATGGTGGCGCACGCCTTTAATCCCAGCACTCGGGAGGCAGAGGCAGGAGGATCTCTGTGAGTTCGAGACCAGCCTGGTCTACAGAGCTAGTTCCAGGACAGGCTCCAAAGCCACAGAGAAACCCTGTCTCGAAAAAAAAAAAAAAAGAAAAAGAAAAAGAAAAACAACAACAACAACAAAAAACAGGGTTATGGCCACAGAAACCCACCTGTTGCTTTGCAGCGTTCTCCTAACCGAAGCGTTCCCTCCAGGAGGGAGGGAGGTTCCAGAGACTCGGAGCTGAACAAAATGTTACACGTCTAGGAAGATGGAAGCCAGGAAGATTCTCAAGGCTCCTCCCAGCTTTATAGGAGGAGAGAAAAGCTGATGGAGCCAGCGCCTCTGCCTAGCCAAGCTGCAGAGAGATTTTTCAGACTGTCAAGTTGTCTGCAGGAAACTCCAAAGACACAGTTTTGTGAATCGTCGCCTGGGCTTTTTGTCAGTGCAGCTGCTTTTGAGTTATCCCTGTCCCAGAAAGCAACCATCACCTGTATGCCTGCTCCAGCTGTGGGAAAAAACTCATTGGTCCACCAAGCTGAACTTAGGGGCAATCGTTACTTTTATCTGTTGTGGGTTCTCTTTCTGGGATGAGTAAAGTGTGTGTATATGTGTATCTGTGTGTGCATGCATGTGTGTGTGTGCGTGTGTGTGCATGTGTTTGTGTGTTTTGTCTCCCCAGAAAAAGCAAGTTCTAATGTAAGTTATTGATTTGTGTGGTAAGGTTCATCAGCTGTATCAAGTGCTCCACACTGGCGGAGACATCAGGAGTGGGGGAGGCTGTGGGTAAAGTTATAGTTTAAGGAGAGCTCTGTACTTTGTTTCACTTTGTTACCTAAACCTAAAACTGCTCAAAAAATACAATCTAAAACTTAAAAAAAGAAAAGAATAAAAACTGTACTCTGTGATGCCCAGAACTCACACAAAAGCGGGATGCAGTGAAGTGTACCACTCCTATGGCCAGATGGGAGGTCAAGACAAGGTAAAAAATGAGAAGCTTGCAGGCCAGCTAGCCTGAAGTAGGCAGTGCGGCAAAAACAGCCACAACAAACCACAGAGTCCCCGTCTAGTCTCAACAGGGTGGAAGGAGAGAACCAAGGCCAAGCCGGTGGTCCTTTGACACCGCCCACATGCCAGGTGGTCCGTGTGTGCCTGCATTCATTCACACACACACACACACACACACACACACACACACACGAATAATAAATCAAAATGTAAGCACAATGCACCGCTGAGGACCAGGGATGGTACTGTCAAGACACTTGCCAGAGAGGACCTAGGGGGCAGAGGGCAGAGGGCTGTCCCTGTGCTGGCCACCCTCTCACTGCCTCTCCAGCTCTCAGCAATGATAAGCTGTCTTCCTAGAAAGGCTGTTCTGCGTCATGCTGACAGAGAAGCACCAAGTCTGTGCCTGCACCATGCCACTGTCTCTTCTCTCTCGTTCCTGAGTGCTGGGCCAGGCCTCACTGAGCTATGATGGCTCCATCAGGGACAATGAAGATTCAGCCTTCAGAAGGCTCATTGAGACAGAGACGCATTTTAGCTTAGGCTGGCCTGGAACTGGCCATGTAGTCCAAGATGGCCTTGAATATCTATCAACAGATTTTGTTACTGTTGTTTTTATACAAAATTACCAAAGAGAAGCATGATTTAAATGGTTCTTTTCTTTAGCATTTCCTTCTCATGGCTCTCATTACCAAGACTGGGCGGGCGTGCTTGGTATTCTCATTGACAAGCGAAATTTATGCTTTAAAACTGAGATTAAATTCAGAAACCACACCATGGGAACTCACCAGTGTCTAAACATGAACGACTGATTTAAGGCCTCTGATTAAAACCTGGCTTCCACAGCATTTTCTCATAGCTGAGTGGTTGGTCTCAGTTTCTAGAAGGCTGCATTTCCCCACCACTCAATCACAGCAATGACCTCATCCTTTCCCTTGCCAGAGAAGGGAAACAAGCTTAGGCTAAAGGAGCAGGGAGGCTGGCTCCCATTTCCTGACTTTCAGGGAATCCACTGCTAAGCCTGGATTCTGGGCGTCCCTGAAAGCTGGTGGAGCTCAATCTCAGCAGGAAATTTAGAATCGGCATGAAAAACGTGAAAGTTCCCCAATTCCCAACGGGAAGGCCCCTGCCAAGGTTGCAGAGCTACTCAGTAGTCCTTCCTAAGAAAGCAAGCCAGCCACAGAGACAGCGACAGGAGGTGTTTTCAATCTGAGGGCTACGTTATGCTAAAAGCTGCCTGAGAACGTGATTGTTCTGGTAATTTAGGAAACATCCCGAGTGACTCAAGCTGTCTGACTGTACTTGCTGAGGACCTGGGTCTTTACATGTCTTAATTGTGTTCTGTGCACACTAAAGAAAAATCTGGGCTTGATTTCTTTGTGTATTGTGATTCTGAACCCACTGGAGGGGCCATTATGCCATGGGTCCTTTGGGGCAGGGGGTGGGCACACCTGAACTGCGTGCTGATGGGGACCCTCTTAATCTCCATCCACACTTCCCACTTTGGGTCCCCAGCACCCTCCTGTCCCCCCAACCTCTCTTGGTTGGATGCTGTTTCCCAGACAGTGCAGACAATGTGCAGGAATCGTAAGAATTGCAGACTTGCCCACCTCCTACATCAGAAGACACTGAGATGCTCAGGTCATCAGGTGGGAGCAAGGACGGTTCCTGGGGGATCCATAGACTCCACATGGGATTTGCTGAGTGAGGCTTGCTGGTGGAGCTGATCACCTGGGGCTGCTGCAGGCTTTCCCTGAGGACAGTCCTCCCCTCTCTCCTGTTTGTTTTCTCAGCTTTACAGCCCACACCATTCAGAGTACTCCTCAACCTATTATTTCCTTTAAATCGCAAACATTTCCATATTGAACGTTGCACCCAAGGGAGGGGATTTTCGATCGGCCGAGTAGGCAGACTCTCATTTAATATCCAAGCAGGCAGGCTCTGATGTAATAAACACAGGAGAGTTTGGAGGTACAAGTTGGGGGATTGAGCCCAGAAGTCAGGCAGCCGGGCTTCGATGCCAGTGATTGCCACCACTGCCTCCGGGGTTATTTTCTTTGTCTCTCCTTTTCCTTTCCTGTGAAATAGAAACCTTTTTATAGGGTGCCCAGAAGCTCCTTTAGGTGGTGAGCATGTTTGATCCTGACAGTTTCCTCCCTTCTCCCTCCCTCCCTCCCTCCCTCCCTCCCTCCCTCCCTCCCTCCCTCTTCCTCCAATTCTCTAGGATAAAAGCTCAAACATACAATGGCTGAGTCACAAGGTATAGGAGGCTTAGTTTGTAGGGATCTGAAAGTCACTTTACAGAGCACGTGTTTTATTTTCTATCATCAACATGGATATATGAAAGGCCCAGGTTCCTTGGAACTCTGCCAATATCTGGTATTATGGTTATTTTTAATTTTAACCATTCCAATATAAGTTTGTGGTGAAATTTGACTGTGGTTTGAATGGCAAATGCTTTGAACATCTTTCCATGTGCTTGCTTGCCGTCCTCACGTTCTCTTTGGTTAAATACCTGAACGTGATTTCATCTCCTAAGTCATCTTTTGAAACTGTTGGATTTAGTGCTCTGTGTATTCTGGATACAAGGCCTTGGTTGGGTGGATGATTGCAGGCATTTCACATCTGTAAGCAACTGTTTATCTTTTCTTTTTTTAAGGTCTCACATATCTTATGATGGTCTTGATATATATATATCCATATATATGGATATATGTCATTCATACACACACACACACACACACACACTGCTGGTTGATGGCAAAAACTGCAGCTCCCCACCAGCCCGAGGATGAGGTGGACTACAAGGAACACTCCACAGTGTGCTGTGTGGCAGCTTTTGAAGGCACAAATCTTAGATACATTGCCTGAGTTATTCAGGCCTTGTTTTGCATGCTTTTGTCCAACTATAAATTGACTTCCATGTTCAGAACTCATTAATTAGGAATATTACATGCATTTTCAGCTTGGGATGTTTTCATCTTAGAGTGTGCTTATGGGGGAATCAAACCCATCATATGTCAAGGAATAACTGTACTGAGGAAATCCACAGGGCGGGAACGTGATTCAGTCAGTAAATAGCCTTGCAAGCATGGGGACCTGAGTTCAATCCCTGTGCTGGATGTGAGAGACTGGAGAGATGGTTCAGCAGTTGAGACCACTGAACTGCTCTTGCACAGGACAATCCCTGGATACCCTGGCGACTTACAGCTACCAGTAACTCCAGTTCTGATCTCTGAAGGTAGCAGGCACACATGTGGTTTATGCATACATGTGCATCTCTGTAGGCAAACACTCGTGCCTATGAAACAAAAATAAACAAAACTTTAAAAATTTCTTGCTGTGGTATTATGTACTTCTAATCCTAGTACCTGAAGGCAGAGGGAACACAGGAGAATCCCTGGAGTCCCCTGGCCAGTTCTTCTAGCGTAAATGGTGAGTTGCAGGCCAATAAGAGACCCTGTCTCAAAAGAGGTGGACAGTATTCCTGAGGAGGATCCCTGTTCTTCAGCCTCTGCATGTGTGATATACACACGCGGACTCTGCCCACCCAGAGGAACAGCCATCTTATTGAAAATCACTACTAGAACATATATTATGTTCATCATGTGACCATATATGCATCTTCTTGTTACCTGATTATGTGTGTAGTATGCACGTGTGTATGTGTGTACACATTTTCTCATTGGTGTAGACACACAAATGTGGGTATGCGTGCACACAGGTTCATGCACATGGAGGCCCGATACCCAGTTTGCTCCGGGGAAAGCCTCCCTTTGCCTTCAGAGGCTGCAATTACAGAGGGACCACCACGCCAGCACTTAACTGCAGGGCCATCTTCCCGGCCCACATGTGTGTTTCTTGACTAGCTCAGTGAATAGCCCGTCATAGCTGTCTGCGGCTGGCTGTAATTATGATGTCATCGTGACTGTACACACCACTTCAAAGAATGACAGACAACTGCGATCTCTTCCACTGGCAAAGCCACAGTGTAGCAATGATATGACTGTGACATGTCACCCACGTTTGCAGTAGAAAGAAATGCTCAGTTGTAGTTAGAAACTGGTGAAAATAGAAACATGGTTGTTTTTGTCTTCATTCGAGTTTTTGGGGACTCAGAATTCATCCACTAAACCTCAAGACAAGAAGCTCCAAGCCATGCACTGACATGGGAAACACAGATTAACATTCAAGTAAAGGCCATACAGTCCGCAGCATGCATTTCTCTCCCCATGGAAGGTTTCCCTGGAACCCTCAGTCTCTTTCTGTGGCCACATTGGGGATCACCTCTCCCGACATTGGTCTGGGCCTTTTTCCTTTTTCAACTGTCTCTGACTATTTTTTAAAAATGGCTTGTTTTTACTTCTAAATGTGTATGTGTGTGTTTGTGTGCGCTCACACATGAGTGTAGGTGCCCACAGAGGCCAGGGGGGTCAGTCTCAGGAAGCCGGGGTTGGCAGGACTGTGAGTCACTAGACAGGTGCTGGGAACCAAACCCAGGTCCTTGCAAGAACTACTGTTCCAAATATCAGGGCTCTGTCTCCATCCCCTCCAGCCTTGATCAAGCAAGCAGACACCCGGGGCGGAGAAATGCGGAGGGGGTGGTTGCAAGGCGCTGATACATGCTGCCCAGCACGTCCAAGGGAGAAGGAGCCCCCAAGCCCCACCTAGCTATAACTCTGACCGATTGGAAACAGCTGGTTGGAACAGTATGAAAAGTACCAGGCCCCTTGGTTGGCTTCCCACGCAGATGCATACATAATCAAGAATTCAGAACTGTGGGAAACCCTCCCTGTCCAGGAAAGACACATGTGGCAGCTGAGCATCCGACCGGCTAAAAAGGCTTGGGGAAGAGAGGGATGTGACTGCCCAGCTGAGGAGTCAGTCCCTATTGCATCCCAGCTGCACTCACGGGGTACGCTGGTGGTACAAAAGCATCAGGTAGGAAACGTTCTGGAACCCCCACTTCTCTCTAATAGGCTGGAGCTGAATAGCAGGGTCGGAAGGAGGAGCCTCAGAGCAGCCCCCAAATGAGGGGGCCCAAATGAGCTTTCAGATGGTACCTTGATTGATGGCTGACATCCCGCCCTCTGCATTTCTAGCAGTTCACACATACACATGGATATGAAGTGAGTTAATAGAGAACAGATTGAGAGTGGGCCAGGGAGGAGGGGGAGCATTGCAGAGGTCAGAGTTCACGCAGTTTTTTTTTTTTTTTTTTTTTTTGGAAAGAGAATACAGCGCTTACTTCTCAGTTCTGAGTTTCACAGGCCTGAACTATGTAAGCGGAGAAGTATTTATGGCTGCCCTCCAGCCAGGCAGATCCAGTCATGGGAGCCCACGGAGGAATGTTTCTGCATACCAGTTTGCTGCCACCTCCAATTACCCTCAGATTCACCTTGGCTGGGGAGAGGGAGAGGGAAAAGGCAGACAAAGGGGAAAGGGGGGCAGGGAAGGGTTTCCGTATCCTGAAGGGTCTTCAGTGCAGTCTCCTGGTTGCCTCCCTGCTGTGTTCATGTCCCACCACTGAGGGCGCCTCAATTTTGTTCATAGCTATTGGGGTGGGGTGAGGTGGGGACTACCGGGTTCCTGGGATAGGACATATCAAGTCTGGTCTTTGGGCACTGACTCTACCCTGATGGAAGAAACTTCACGTATCTGTGTTCCAAGGCTCCCCACAAATGATTGTTGAAGACTAGGGGTGTAGCTCAGCTGGGAGAGCCTAGTGTGCAGAACATCATGGCTTTGACCTCAGCACCATATAAACCAGATGTGACAGTGTATACCTGTAATCCCAGCACTTGTGAGTTGGAAAAATGAGGATCGGAAAGTTCAAGGCTCATCCTTGCCTGCATAGTGTGGTGTAGGAGGTTCTTCTGTCGATGTGTTGCTTTCATTGGTTGAATAAAGAAACTGCCTTTTGATAGGGCAGAACTTAGATAGGTGGAGTAGACCGAACTGAATGCTGGGAAGATGGGCAGTATGGCAGACACCATGAAGCGCCTGCCTGAGACTGATGCTGGTTAGAATCTTTCTTGGTAAGCCACGACCTTGTGGTGTTTCACAGATTGGTAGAAATGGGTTAAATCAAGACGTGAGAGTTAGCCAATAAGAGGCTAGAGATAATGGGCCAGGCAGTAAGTTAATTAATACAATTTCTGTGTAATTATTTCGGGTGTAAGCTAGCAGGGCAGCCAGAACAAACAAGGGGCCCGGCTCCCTACTACATAGTGAGTTATAAATAATCTGGACAACATGAGACTGTTGAATAATGCCTGCAAGTGCTTCTAAAGTGCACATCAGAGTGTCTCATTAGGCCTTGAATTCCCTTTACCAATTCACACAGTGCTTATCCTCTATTCCATACTTTCCCTGAGGTTCTCAAGGGCTTTAACCGGAAATTCAGCTAAGGCGCATTGTCCAGGGGAAAGAATCCCATGAGCCTTCATATGTGTACAAGCCCACCCACTATGCCAGACCTCTGCTGCCTCACTTTCTCTTTCATTCTGCAAGCCAGGGAGGGTCTGGGGATTACCATAGGCTCTGTTTCTCCCGTGTACTCAACAGTCCGCACAGTTTTCTGGTGTTGCTGTCTTCTTGCTGTGATAAAACACCGTACAAAAGTGTTTTCAGGAAGGGGAGGTTTCTTTTCGCTTATAGTCCAGGGTACAATCCATCACCGTGGGAAGTCACAGTCACATTTGTGTGAGGTGGTTGGTCACACTGTGTCCACAGTATAGAACCTGAGAGAAAGAGGTGACTTCTGGTTCTCAGTTTGCTTTCTCCTCTTTTCTTTCAGAAGCCTCGCCATGGAACCGTACCATCCACAGTTAGCCTGGGTCTTCCACTTCAGTTAACCCAGTCTAGAAAACCCCTCACAGACCTGGGCAGAGGTTTGTAGGATAATAGTCTTTTGTTGGACAGTAACCTCAGGTCATGAGGACTTAAGTCAGGCAGTACTGGGCCATAGCCTCTAGCTATAAAGAATTGCTTAACCTCAGCCTGACAGATCTGCTTCTCCTCCAGAAAACAATATGCCTGGGTATCAAAACAACCCACCCTGTTCCCAGCCAAATCACACACACACACACACACACACACACACACACACACACACACACGAGTTATACCTTCCTGGTAGCCGTGCGTGTCTGTGTCCTGGCCCCTCTAAATGCACTCAACCCTCATCCCGTGAAAAAGTTGGGGTCCCTCACCGTATCAGTAAAGCATGCTCAGTGTGTTGGGAGTGAGTCTGATTTAGGTCTTGCACCGAAGGAGCTGATTGGACGAGGCCCAGCCGTGTCATGGAAGGTCAGCTGCTTTGCTTGCAATCTACTGTTAAGGCTAGCATGAAGAATTGCCCGGCATGCATAGCCCTATAGCCAGTCACCAGTACCATACAGTAAACAAACCAATATTGTCAGAGCCATGTCTAGACGCAGGATTCCGTCAAGCCATGGAGCACCGTGATCTAATGAAGTTGACAGACATAGTTGATCATCACAGACTGTGACATCTCCAAGCCTCAATTTCCTAAACATTCAATGGTATTGATCATAAATCGGTCACAGATGCATAACGCAGCAAGACCGCTCCAAGGTATGGCTAAGGGGAAGATATTCTACTGTAGACATGAGAGGGAGAGGGAGTGGGGAGGGAGAGAGAGAGAAAACAGCCAGAGGTTTCTCAAATAGTCCAGAGCTAAGAGAGGAAATAGCAGATTGGACACTGCCAGCAGAGTCAACCTGGCTGTGAGAGAAGGAGGAACAGAACAGAGGTAGAAGGGGTGGGTGATGAGTGAGAGACAAGATGAAAAGAGAGTGAGGGCAAAAGAGGAAGACAAAGAGAGCGAGCTTAGCAGAATAGCAGGGTTATAAGGAGACTGTGTAGCTGGGGGCAAGGAAGCCCGTGAGCTGGAGAAGTTTAGGTGGGGAAAGAGGGGGAAGAGCTGAAAAGAGCCAGCATGGCCTCTGCAATGGGGAACAGGTGCTTGTGATGCTGAGGGAGCCTGGGGGCCACCATGGGCTTCTGTGTGCTAATAGGCACCACAGCTAACCATTTGTCCCTTCTGCCCAGCATAAGGGCTCCTTTTGATAGAGGGGAACCGGTTGCACACATTCCTGAGGAATGTTGGCTTTTGTCTAACCACTAGATTCTGGAGAGATGGAGTTTCCTTTGGATCCGACAACAACACATAGACAAAAAAGTCCAACAACTAATTTTCAACATCCTCTGCATTCCAGAAGATGCTCTTGGTGGTTGGGATGCAATGGTGAGCATCTGCTGTTACCACACAGGAAAATGTAGTCATGCTGAGGTCTCTCCCACAGACAGCCCCAGTCAGGCCGTTCAGTCTTGGGAGTGTGTCTTGCTACGCTTAGCCAGGGTCACGAAGTCACTCTGTCCCTCATCTTTGGTCTGCATGGTCTTTTGGGAATGGTGGTGAGTGTTGAATGAGAGACTTTTCCTGAATAGACGCAACACACAGGTACTCACCCTAGAAAGGGACCAATGCCAGATGAAATAATGGTCACACCGCAGTCCAGCTGGGTGAACCAATGAGTTTTGTATTTTGGGGGTTGGCAGTTGTTACTAAATATAGGAGTATGGGTGAGTTACTCACAGGAGCAGGGATGACTCGAAAACAGCTGCCTCACAGAAAAGCCCACAAGAACTTGGTGAGGACCCATGACAGCTGCGCTCCTGCAGCTCCCCGCCTCTCTGCACATCACGTCACTGCACCCCGACTTCTCTGCAACGACATACAGGCAGTCAGACAGGCCTGAGACTCTCCTCTTCAAAGCTCAGTTCTCCTGAAGCTCAAACACCACTCAGGGCCTCTTCCCAGGCAGTTACTTACTGCTTCGTGATTCTCCTACTCCCTCCCGAAGGAAAATTTCCGTTTGGTGTAGTCTCCCAAACATGGCTCTCCCCTCAAAGGGAGTAAGAGATAGCTCATTCTAGAGCTGGATATGAGTGATTAAACCCCAGGAACATCCATTCAGATTTCCCCAAATTCTGTGTTCCACTGTGGATGTAGTTACACAACCTTTTACAAGATTAATTACAAAACAAAGCAAATTACAAATCAATGTATTTACCAAATACATGGATGAAACTGCTGTACCACAGGAGCTTATGGCCAGAGCTGGGGAGAGGCTGCCTAGTAACTAAAGCTGTCAGGTATTGGTACGAGCCAGGAAGGAAACACAGAGGCTCTGATGTTAGAGGGTCAGCTGAAGTGAAGTGATGCTTGTTAGGGGCCTAGTTTAGGAGTAAGCATACAGCAGGTGCTAAATAAATGTTATCTGCCTCCCTGCCTTCTCCTCTCAAGAATAAAATACAACAAACAACTTTCTTTGCCTTGACAGAAATCACACCCCCACCTGTAGCTACAGGTCATTTGAGCAAGTCTTAGTCATGTATGTGTGTGGTGGGTGGGTATTGACTCTTCTCCGGAATAAAGTGAAGGAACTCCTCCGCTGCCTCCAGCATCTCAGCAAAGTTACTACTACTTTTCATGGGTGTGCTTAAATACTTGACAAGAAGCAACTTCAAGAGAGAAGGGGGTTTGTTGAGGCTTACAGTTCGAGAGGATACAGTCTGTTGCGTTGGAAACAGGGACAGCAGCAGGGACGTGTGTGGTGGTTGGCCCCACTTGAAAGTCTCAGCGATGGCAAACACTTGCAAACTCCCTGTGTTAGCTCCACACCCACTGATGGCTGGTCATACATCCCTAGCTCCCTACCCTACATCTTAACATCTGTGTGTGGTAGTTAATCTTGATTGACAATTTGCTGGGATCTAGGATCAACTGAAAGGCCGTGGAGGCTGAGAAATGCAAGGCTACTGGGCACTCTAGTGGGGGCTTTTCTTGGTGCAAGTGTTTGAAATAGTGAAAGACCTCCAGAGCGGGGAGACTCTCACTCAAGTCTTGGGATAACACGACCCCCCAGGAACTCACAAGAGACCGTCCTTGCTGCAATCACAGGAGGTTTATTGACAGGACAGGAACCAGTGCACTGGGGCCGAAACTCATTTCCCAAGCAGGGGTAGAGAGTTTGACCCTGAATTGGGGGGGGGGGGGCGATATTTAAGGGAAGAAACCACAACCCAGTAATCCAAAAGGGGTAGGGAGGGCGTCATTGGAAAATTCCAAAAATACCAGTGATCATTGAAAAATTCTGAAAATACCAGTGATAATCACAAGGGGTTAACTCCCTGTTTCTCAAGATTATAATCTAACTTTATCTTCAGCTAGTTCCTGAAACAGAGTCACTGAACCAGCTAACCTAGAATTTTGGCTCTTTTCCTGCTAGATTTTTGGCTCTATTTTTCCTGCTAGAGGGGTCTGGATTTATCTGGGTCTTTCAGTAGGGGGATGAAAAGTTTTTTTGCATCCCAATAAACCTCTCCACAGATTAGACCAAATCAAACCGAATTAGAAAAACCTCAGGTTTAATGGATACAAGCACTCCCGGGTGACCCTTCACGCCCTCAGAGAGGAGATAGGAAAGGAAGATCCTGTGTTTGTTCCCTGGGTTACTGTTTCAATACCCTGTGGGAGTGGCCTTGAGCATCTCTGTGGAGGGGTCATCGTTGGCAGGCTTTCTCAGAGGTGGAGTCTGGACCGAGGCAACTCCAAGGGGAGGGGCTTGGGATGAAACTTTCCACCCAAACATTCCAGACTCTTTGGGCAAAAGGGTGCCAGAGGCTGGGGTGACATTTCCAACCAAACAGAGGAACCACTGGATATGTGGGTGGTATCTTCTGGTAGCAGCACAGATTAACGGGGCTAGAAGGACGCTTTGATTTCTTGCCTGCTTGTCTTCACTCGCTCTGGCAATTCTACCTACCCTATTCTGCCTCTGCTGATTCCTTCAGCCTTTCAGACTTCCAAAGTGGGCTGAAGACCAGCAGCTCTCTAGGAACGCTCCGGGCCTTCAGTGCCAGGTTGGGACTCCTGAGGCATCCAGCCTTGCTGACTGTGGAACTACCAAGTTCTTAGCCTCTTCGGGGTGAGGCAGCCATTGTTGGACTGTATTGTGTCTGTCAATCTAACAAATTCTCTCTCTTCCTCTAGAGAACCCTGACTAACACGGTGCGCACTGTGCTCATGCCCTCGTTTGATAATTCTGTGCCTACTGCCGGGGTTAGCACAGACTCATTAAGCCGCGTTAAGAATGGGGGGAATGAAAACTTGGAGGAGGAGACCAGCAAGCACTTCTGTCATTGACTTGCTGTGGGAAGTGGGAGTCGGCAAGACACTCCACCAGGAAATCCTCTTGAGAACTAGAGATCCAATAGGGCAGCTAATTCGGACTTTGAGCTATCCAGACTACTCACATAATTAGCCATCGTCATCTGGAGACCATCTACTTTGTCTAAGAGCAGCAAGAGTTTTCGAGGAGCTGTGGAGGGCCATTGATGTAAACGCTTTATAACTGTAATACAAGCAAAGGCAAGCGCTGTGTAGCTGGGGCCCGGCCCGGCCTAATTAATCACTCTTGTCTGGGAGGCCTGTCCTGGTACTGAGGGGAAACCTAAACAAGCCTGCAAGCTTCCCCAGCTCTCCTAAGGCTCGAAAATGAAGGTCAGACGTGGGCCAGGTGGCAGGAATCTCCTGCCAGCTTGGTTGTGGATTACTCCGCTATCAGCATTATGATGATAATGGTCGCCTAGACTACTTTTCAGAGCCTGGGAGGCTGTTTTTGCTTCAACACTGATTTGAAAACTGTTTTTCCTTGGGCCTGCAGATGTCTTGTGTGACTGAAGTGGGGGTGGGGAGGATGCTTGGTGCCTTTTCTTCGTATTTACGTCTGTCACGATTGCCAACTTAGCCTTGAGGTCGGAGCCTACCGTGTGTAGATGTGGTGGCCATTGAAGGAATGTTTTTCCTCCCCCAAACTGGAATAGAGAGGGTTAACTTGACTTTGATTTGCTTAATCCTTTTCTTTCTCCCTTCAAGGCTCAAGTCACCCTCCAGCACCTATGACCCAAACCTCAGGCTAAGAGAGGAAGGAAAGAGGCAGAGCTTGAGTGCCCGGAAGGTATCTGCTTGTTCCCAGAAAAGAGACTTGAAAATTTCTCCCACTTTTTAGCCCGTCCCTCCTCATTCTCATCATGTATCCGAAACCTCTCAGCCTACCGTGGCGTGGAGGGGCTGGCTTGGGACTCAGTCTCCTTCTTTTCCATTCTCCGACCAGTAGAAAAGTTCTCCTTTCTCTGCCATCCTGCACTTCCCTGCATCCATTTTCTGTAGGATAAGCTTTGAAACTCAGGGCTCCTTACCTGAGGAGTATTTCCTACAACGCCTACAGCTCTAACCATGTGTTAAAAACAACAAAACAGAAAGAAACCACCACCTCCCAAAACAAAAAAACAAAGAACAAGCAAACTTGATTGGTGTCAGGAGCCATTTCCCCCCTATCATTACAGGAACCATCACCCTGGGGAGTCTGCAGGGAACCTCACACCCATAATTATGTTCTATTGACAGAATCTGCTTCTCACCCAATTAACTGTTAATCTATTAGCAGAATACACCTCACATTCCAGCTACCCAGGGAACCAGGTGTGGCAACTCGTGACTTCCTGGCCCTATCTGTCTGTCTGAATGTAACCTAGCCTACGTGACCTGGAACACGCGGCAAGAATCCAGTACCCTGCCCCTCATCCCTTACCATATATAAACTGTAACCCGTCCCTAATAAACGGAGGCTTTGACAAAGTTGCTTGGCCTCGTTCTTCTGTCTTAGCTCATTCCCTTCCAGGTAGCGCCCCTCCGAGACCCTGGAATAACTGGATTGCGGGTGGGTTACTAACCCCTAGACTGAGTAGCCCACCCAAAATGCAATCCACAGATTGGGGTTGGTCTTTCTCACTGTGTGCTCCCATGATCACCTCGGAGGGTTACAGAGCTTCCTTCCAGTCAGGAATCACTAGACACAGGCACCACAGCTGTCCTTTGTTCAGGGGTCTCTGCAGTCACCAGAGCCAGCAGAGTAAAAATCCTGCAGGAGGTAGTTCGGTTCAACATGACTCAGTTGCCAGTGTTGGTTCAAACTTTGGGAGTCAGACTTCAGGTAGTTTATTAAGGCCATGTTGAAGCACAGCACAATTTAGTGAAAACTTTCCTGGTGATAATTAACTCAGTCCCGTGTACACAATAAAGCTCAAGATGTGATGTAGAGACTCTTTGTAAAGTAAACGTGCCATCTTTCATGAGGATGAGTTTTATAGATTGACTACTCCGGACACCTTCCGTAAAAGTCATAGATTGGAAAACTCACAATAAGGTCTGGGGAAGGTCTGGTGTGGTCTCGGCCATACAGATAGTGCAAAAGCTACCATGCTATTAACCATGTCTGCTCCCAGCCTTCTGGGGGGAGAACAGGTCATGCATCCCTTCGTGTGGAAGGACAACCCTGTGTGTTCAACATCCCCGGCTCCTCAGTGCTTATCTGTGTACACAGGGACCCCTGTGCCTCCTACACCTTTGCAAAACATTTGCTTCAAGAAACAGCTCCAGATGCGGTACCATAATTCAAACCTCAGGCACCCCTCAAAGGTTCATGTGTCCCCAACTTGGTAGCAAAAAAGTGGAGCCAAGCTGGAGGCCTTCAGGTTATTAGGGTCAGCCCCTTGTAGTGGAATATGGGTCCTCATCTCTCTGGCTTTCCAGTGAAGGGTTTTATTTCTTGCTGTGGAAAAATTCTCTTGTACACTGTAAAGATTTGTCACTCGAATTGGTTTAATAAAAAGCTGACTGGCTAATAGCCAGGTAGGAAGTATTGGTGGGACAACTAAACTAAGGACACTGGGAAGAAGGAGGGTGGAGTAAGGGGAGTAGAGAGAGAGATGCAGAAAGAAGCAATGAACATCCCCGTGTTGAAAGACAGTCCTGCCATGTGGCAGAGGGTACATAAGAATTATGGGTTAATTTAAAATGTAAGAGTTAGCAAGTAACAAGCCTGAGCTGTTGTCTGAGCATTTATAAGTAATATTAAGTCTCCGTATTGGTTATTTGGGAACTGGCAGGTAGGAAAGAAGAGTCTGCCTACAGTTTGTCCACATAGGCTTGCCATGGTGGGCCTGCCCAGGCTCCAGGGAGACAGATCAATCTGATCATGAATGAGAACCTCTGAAAGGATGAGGGTGAAAAGTCCTTTTCTCTCATAGTTAGGTCATTTCAGACATTTGTCATGGTGACAGAAAGCTGAGAAACGGAAAGCCAAGGCTAAAAGCCCGGTCTCTAAACAGGGTATGTTAAATGGTTAAAGTTCAAAGTTCAGGGGGGTGAGATGAGTTCGTTATTGTTACACATACAGGGACATAAACACTCAAACAAGAAAGCAAGCAGAAAGCTTGGGTCCAGAAGGTGAGGGTCCAGGCCCTGGATGCTCCTTAGCCTGAGGTTCAAGGTCCTACACCATCTCTCTTCCAGTCCCATGTCCCACAGTCTGTGACACTCAGCTCATCAGCTCACCTGTCACCTATCACTGTCACCATGGGAACTCTGCACATGCCTTGGTTCTCCAGGTCCTGTGCCGACATGGTATCTGGAGGGCTTCTGCAGGGCTGCAGTATCAGGCCTGGAGTGACAGAAAAAGACCAGGATGCTGGCACCCCTCCTGCCTGGGTAGCCAATTCTTACCTCTCTTGTTGGGAAGCAGGAATACATAGTGGTGGCCCTGTGGGTGCTGTAGGAACTGCGGAGCAGGGCCCGTCACCAGGAGACCCTGGCTGAATTCCATCCGATGGCCATGCCAGCTTGTCTGTGTGAGAAGGCAGGACCAGACTCGGGGCCAGCTCCAGTGATGGAAAATGTACGGAGAAATTCTACCTCAGAAACGTTACTGACTTCATTCACCACCTCCCAGTGGAATCAGCTGGTGAGGCCTTCGGAGCCTTGTTTTCAGGAAGCCTTTAATTGGATTCAGTGAATTGAGCCCTTTCAATCAGGCTGATTGACTCTACAATGCATTATAGATGAAAAAGAAAAAGAAACAGTAATTGGGACAGGATGGTTGCAAAATCGGTCGACAGAAATGGGGCAGAGAGAGAATTTGGTGTCCTCTGAGGTTCCTGGTGCCACACCCGAGTCTCCTAGCTCAGAGGCCAAGGAGGCTTATTGGGCAAATGTTTTTGGCACAACAGTCTGGAAAGAACAGAATTGGGTACTGTGCTTTATCATCTGCACACATTACAGAAGGCATGCTATAAATAGTGAACTGATAGAATGTGCAAAATAAAATCTGAAAATTCACATGAACTCAAAGATCAGAGAAACACTCCTCCCCATTGTAAGGTGGGTACGTGCTTGGCCACAAAGCTTCAGCTCTACCCAGAAAGATAGCATTTATTCATTTATTCAATATTTATTTTCAATTTTGTGTATGTGTCTGTGTGAGTGTATGCCACACATGTGCAGGTGCTCAGGGTGGCCAGAAGGGGGCGTCAGATTTCCTGGACTGGAGCTACACAGTGTGAGTGCAGGGATCTGGACTCTGGTCTCCTGGCAGGACAGGAAGTACTCCCAACTGCTGGGCCATCTCTCCAGCCTCATTTAGTTTATTTTATTATTTTTGTTGCTGCTTTGTTTTATTTACTTTTTTTTTTTTTTTTTTTTTTTGAGAAAGGTTCTCATGAAGGTCAGGCTGGCTTTGAACTTGCTATGTAGCCAGAGATGACTCTGAACTCTTGGTTCTATTACCTCTACATGGAGTTACAGTGGGCGTCACCATGTCAAGCTCAACTCAAAGTCAAACCTAGAAACCCTAGATAGGAGCAGTGATTTCCTAAGATTTGTATATATAAGTACAATGACATATAAATAAATGACATATAAGCAACCAATCACGACTAGCGTTAAACTGGAAAAGTATTTTCAATGTATGTGAAAGACAATTACTACAATAATATATAAATACTTAAGCAGTCACAAAAACAAAAAGTAAAAGATGGCAAAATAGGGCTGGGGGCATAGCTCAGTGGTAGAGGGCTTCCTTTGCCTGGGAAGCCCTAGGTCCAACCGCTATTACTGCTAAAACTAAGTAACCAACCAAAATACAAAACTAAACAACAACAGAAAATTTAAGGTGGCAGAATATATGAATAGCTTTTAAACAGAGGTTAAATAATCTCAGAGGATATACTAATATTAGGATGCACAAGTTTACAGAAATTACAAATAGTGGTATCTTCCGTTGGTAGTAGACATGTGTAGGAAGGGCTGTCTATTAATTAATGGTTCAACTGTGAATGGTTATAACCCTTTGAGAAGAACATCAATGCTTTAAAATTTAAAACACACACACTATAACATAGCTTTTCCACGTTGGAAAATTAAAGCCTTCCTTCCCCAAGTAGAGGTTTAGATGTTTTACAAAATAGACGAAATGTACCCTATGTCAGCCAGGACTGGCTATCCCAGAATAACAAGCCAGTTCTTTAGTTATCTATTCCCAAACTGGCCCTCCACCCATTTTAAGTTCCCCTCCCTGTCCTGTCTCTAGACCAAGCCTTGGCGAATAGACGGATGGCCTTTCACTTTGCTTCCCAGCTTCTTCTCAGGCAGAATTGACTCCATAATACAAAAATGCATTCATACCATCAGGAGGGAGTATGGTGGTAGGGGAGTCAGAGAGAACATGAACAAAGTACAATAACATACATCCACGAACCCATTAGTTTTTTTTTTACTCTTTCTAAAAAAAATTGATGAATTAATTTAAACATGCATTTATAAAATTTCCTACACACTCACCTGCTCATAGCTTTTCCCATGATGCTTCTCTTCCACCACAAGGCAAACGAATTTTGACCCTAGAGTTCACTTACAAAGCTGGTGATTCTATGAACATCTTCCTGTGCTTGTATATATGGCTTTTCCTGGAGAGATGTGAGCATGTCTATCCACCCCAGATTTAAAAGGAAGGGGTTCTTTCCAAGTTGAGGTTAGTGAACCATGAATTTATTTGGGTTATTTTCAGGAGCATAGGTGACTCAAAGGCCAATGGGGTGACAGCTCACAAAAACTGCATCTCTAGAGCTTGTTGCATGATTTAGGGAGCTCAGCTCATTGGAGTCCCCATGTCCCCAGGCAACCACTACTGTTTGTATACCCTTGGAGAGAGGTCTCCTGTGGCTTGTTAAATTCCAGGAACTTCCTGAAACTTGCAAGTTTTGCCAACTTCCTGAGTCTTTACATATTCCCTCCAGGAAGGAGTGCTTCAATTCAGAGGAAATAACTGTAACACTGAGTTTCTACAAAACATAGAACACCAGAAAAATCAAGCAGCATACAGTCTAGTGCTGTTCCTTTCGGAGACAAGGCTGCACATGCGCAGGATCATTGGCCTACAATTCCCAGGAGCAGCAGAGGACACAGCATCCCATTGGACTACAAATCCCAATTTAACGAAAGCCACGCATGTGCAGGACATTTTCCCAGACTCACCTGGATCCCTTAAAAACGGGGAACGCCATAACTCGCCCCTTTTTTCCCCTTTTCCCTTTCGTCTCTTCACCTCCGTCCCTCACCTGTCGTCACCCCCCCCCCCTTTCTGGAATTGCTGTGTGTGTTTAGCATGGGCTACCGTGCAGAGGAGTCAAGAAACAGGCTTGGCCTCAAGAGCCTGCTACCTTGACTAAGTGCACTGGATACAGTCAGTCCCGAAGTGGAGGATGATATCTGGTAAGCTCCTTTTGCACTTGCAGTTTTTGGTTGCTAATTTTCCTGTCTTAATCCCTCTCCGCCAAGCATAGAGCTGAAACATGGCGAGCATTCCTGAGCACAAGGCAGCTGTGATCGCCTTACAAAGGAAATCTGTATTCGGAGGAAGTGCGTGTGCTCGACGAGCTGCATTCAGGCACGACTTAGATTTAGTGCTATTGGCTATGAGTTCGGTGTTCATGAATCAAAAATATGGCTCATCCGACCAAGAAAGGAAATCATGCAATCTGCTCCAGTCTGGACTGCCTCAGAAAACTCTCGCCGGGGCTATTGTGGAGGATGAGAAAGTGGCTGTATCTGTGGTTATAGAGTGGACGACTCCCTCAAAGGTCCCCTGATCAAACACAGAAACCGTGCACAACACTGCTGCAAAGCAAAAAGGCACAGAATTGACAGGCATGTGAGCCGAGGTCAGAGGGATGTCAGCCCTTTCTTGGGACACGCCGGCCGGCTTACATATTTCAAAAAACAATGTGCTATCGAAACTGCTAAAGATCTTTAGACAAGGAGGCTGCGGTGGAATTGAATTTTGTTTATTTGTTTTGTTTTATATGTACATATGTGTGTATTTATTTGTGTGCGTGTGTATCTATATGACATTGCACCCTTGCAGCAGCCGTCAGAACTTTTGGGAGTCAGTTTTCTCCTTCCACCCTGTGCCCATGTGTGTCCTGGGGATCAAACTGAGATCTTAGGCTTGGTGGCAAATGCCCTTAACCACTGGACCATCTCAATAGTCCTAGAAGGTTTTCTGGGGCGGGGCGGGGGGGGGTGGAGTTGAGAGGACAGGACTTCACTTTGTAGCTCTGGTTGACCTGAAACTCACTACGTAGCCAGACTGGCCTTAGACTCACAGAGATCTGCCTGTGTCGCCTTCACAAGAGATGGGACCGAGGGTACATGCCCTAAAATTTTTAAAAGCTTCTAAGTCACATGGAGGAAAGCTTGTTCTGGAAGAGCACTTTCAGCAAGAGCATGCCAGGCATGCCTCTAACTCCAGAGCTAGAGAAGGAGGCCTGGAGGCAGGAGGATCCTGGAGCTTGCTAGCCGTAGCTACGTGGTGGTGAAATACAGAGATCTCAGTTCAGAAAGAAACCTTGTCTCTTTGACCATTGGAATGTTGCGGACACTCCCCCACCCCATCTCATGTTGCTCAAGCTGTCTTAAAATTCGCCACGTGGCTGAAAATGACTTTGAAGTTACTCATTCTCTAGTCTCTACTTTCCAAGGGCTGGGATTACAGATGTGTGCAACTCTGCCCAGTGTTCTGTTGCACTGGGTGGGAATCAAATCCTGGACTTCGTGTATTCTAGCGAAGAACTCTACTTGCTGAGGCTGGCTTTGAACTTCTGGTCTTCCTGACTCTGCCTCCTGCTTCCATGGTTTTTCAGCTTCTATTGTTGCTGTTGAGAAAGTGTAGGAGCCAGCCATGATAAGCTAGATAGAAACAGACCACCCAAAGGAAGTTCTTTACTTTCAGTCATTATCACCTGCCAGAGTAGGACTCAGCCATGGATAAGTTCAAACTACTGAGTCTCAGTAGTTTACCCTGAAGCAATACCTGGTTCAGGAAGAACCACAAACTGAGATTACCCAGGCACTACCCAGAAACAGATCATCCAAAGGAAATACCTAGCATTCCAACCATTGTAGATAGGATCACCAGCCAGCACACTCACCAGGACACCGCTAAACAAATGTCAGCCAATCAGAGGTCCTAAACCTCAGAAACCCCTCACCCCCACCTTTACTACTATAAAAACATAATTCTTACTGAGCTCGGGGCTCTCTGTTTATTCCAATACATTGGACAAGAGGAGAGACCGAGTTTGCAAACTTGATTAAAATAAAGACTCTTTGCTTTTACATACAGAACTGGGTCTACTTGTTGGCTTTTGGGGGACTTCGCGGATTGGGGCATAACAAAAGGTAATTGTGGATCCTGCTCTTTGTATTTGACCTACTTTTTTCCCCCTTAGGAACTTGTAATTGTTATCTTTTTCTCCCCAGAATCCTGAAATTATGTGATGAACTCTGATGGCAGAATACTCTCATTTAATATGACCCATATTTGTTTGGTACATTGCTTCTATCTGGAAACTCAAATTCTCAGGTTATCAGTTTTTATTAGATAATTTTAATTAATTTTTAAAGTTGATTTAAGCTAGCATGCAGAATGATGGCATCTTCGTGCATTTCTGTCATTATTAATTCATCCCTCTCTCCCATTGTCCCCTCCCTGACCCTTGCTCATAGTGATATTTTGTTTGTGCTCTAACAAAGCTTGCCTGAAGATCAGAGGGCAGAGCTAGCCACTAGTTAACCAGGCTGTGGTGGCACATAGCTTTAAACCCAGCACTTGGGAGGTGGAAGCAGGAAGACCAGGAGTTCAAGGCCACACTGGGTTATAAGAGATTTAACAGAGCTCACACCTTTGACACCAGCACTTGGGAATCTCACATCTTTAGTCCCAGCACTAGGGAGGTGGAGACAGGAAGTGATGTGTCTGGACAGAGAGAGAGAGAGAGAGAGAGAGAGAGAGAGGAATGTAAGGCGGGAGGAGACAGGAGCTCAGTTCTATTCAGTGTGAGGATCTATAGAGACAGGATCTTGCCTATTCGGTTTGAGGATTTGGTAGAGGTAAGAAGTCTCTCTAGTGGCTGTCTCCTTCCTTTACTTCTCTGATCTTTCAGCATTTACCCCGACATCTGACTCCGGGTTTTGATTATTAAGACCAATTAGAATTCCAGCTACACTTGCTGGTTCCTGTCGATTGCGTGTGGGTGGGTTACTCAGTCTAGGGGTTTGTAACCCACCCTGCAATCAGTTATTCCAGGGTCACGGAGGGGCGCTACCTGGAAGGGAATGAGCTAAGACAGAAGAAGGAGGCCAAGCAGATTTGTCAAAGCCTCCGTTTATTAGGGACATGGTTGCTGCTTATATAGACCCGGGATGAGGACTTTGAGGGGCAGGGAAACTGGATTCTTGCCACGTGTTCCAGGTCACGTAGGCCAGGAGGTAGGCCAAGAAGTCACAAGTTGCCACACCTAGTTCCCTGGATAGCTGGAATGTGAGGCGGGTTCCGCTAACAGATTAACAGTTAATTGGGTGAGGGGTAGGTTTTCTCAATAGAACATAATTATTGGTGTGAGGTTCCCTGCAGACTCCCCAGGGTGATGGTTCCTGTAATGATTTTTAGGAGGGAAATGGCTCCTGACAGGTTCCCTTCTGTGGTACAGCAGGTTCCTCTGAATAGAAGCCTTCCTTCCAGGAGGGAGGAGTGAGACTCAGAAGTCTTGGAGGTAAACAAGTATCACATGTCTGAAAAAGCAGAAAGGTGCAAGACTCTCAAGCCCCCTCCCCAGCTTTATAGCAACAGTAAGCAGCTGCTAGATGTGGGGGGTGAGGGGAGGGACTGACCAGCGAGCTGCAGAAAAGAGATTCCCAAACATCTGGAGATTGCCTGCAAGTTGTGCAGAGATCTGGGGACACGATGTTTGTAAGTTGTCACTCGTGCCCAAGTGGGCTTTCCAGTGACCCCATCCCTGCTCCTTTAAGACTCTTAATTTGTATACCTATCAGTAACTGCAATAAAAAGTAATTTGCAATCCAAAATCCTCTGATGCAATCATTGTTTTGGTCTGGCTGGGATTCCTTTCTGGAAACAGACGAGTAGACATGGGTGCACATTCTTGGGAAGAAAGAGTCTCTCACACAGCACCTCCCTACTGCCAAAGAGTCTCTCCTGCTCTCATGTATGTGTTCTGTTACCTTCCGGCCCTCCCTTAAGATGAGTTCCTCCCTTCTCCAGTTTCATGACTTACACACGTGTGTGCGTGCACACACACATGCAACATGTATGAGATAAACACACATGCAACATGCATGCCCACACACAACGCAACATGCATGCACACAGATACACACACGTACACACACATGATACTTTTAGACTAAGGTTCAGCATCTGAGAAGGAACATGATATTTGCCTTCCTACATCTGCCCTGAAAATCCTGCCTAGCCATTGGCCAATCAGCTTTTTATTAACCCAGTCACAGTGACATATATTTACACACTGTAAAGGAATATTCCACATGTTTATGTGTATCTATATGTGTATAATCTACTTCTGGAGTGTAAATACACACATATATATATTTATAAACAAATTCATATATATTCATAAGTAAATTAAGAAATATAGTAAATACTATTTTCCAGCTATTCTTTTCTTTTTTAAATATTTATTTATTATGTATACAATATTCTGTCTGTGTCTGTACGCCTGCAGGCCAGAAGAGGGCACCAGACCCCACTACAGATGGTTGTGAGCCACCATGTGGTTGCTGGGAATTGAACTCAGGACCTTTGGAAGAGCAGGCAATGCTCTTAACCTCTGAGCCATCTCCCCAGCCCCCAGCTATTCTTTTCTGTATTAACAAATTTGAATGGCATTCATATTTCCCCATTCAGGTCAGAGCCACCTCTTCCCTGCTGCACCATGCTCCACTCTGTGGATATAGCATCATTTACTTCATGCACATGTTAACTTGTGACTTCTCCAATTTCCTGCTATTACACCGGTACCATTACCATTCTGAGCATTTACAAGGGAATGAATAGAGCTAAAATCATAAACTTGCTTTATTAGAATTACTGAAGGGTTGGGAATGATTGTATTTTTGAGAAAACATATGGAGAGAGGGGACTTAGAAACACAGATGCTCTCCCGGCTGCGGCACTCTGGGAAAGCAGTCCAGCATTTGTCAAAATTAACCCCCGTTACAGCAGAGCTGTGCACATGCTTGGTCGGCGCTTTACCGCTGAGCCGCTTCGCCAGGAGAATTAATTCTTCATTTGCCCACTTACCTCGGAACCGCATCGATTCCCTGATGTTGCGCAGGTAACCAAGGACTTAACATCTTGGTTGAGAGTTCATTTAGAGGCAGTTGCATCTTCACACTTGCACTGATTTTTTCCATGTGGAACGTTGCATGGCACAATTTTCTATCCCCTCAACTTTCCTTTTTTGATGTTCAGTAAGTGTATCTCTCGAGTTTCTTAGGGTATTTAGAGGTGTTGTATGTATTTTGCCATTATTACCTACACTGTCACTACCCTGAAATTCCTAATGGCTGATGGCGATGTGCAGGAACTTTTTATTCTTCCTCTGCTAAACCACCACTGCACAGAAATAAAATATGATTGCAGTTCCTACTTATTGTTTAGTCATTCATTTAATCCCAGCACTCAGGGGGACAGAGGCAGGCGGATCTCTGTGAGTTCGAGACCAGCCTGGTCTACAAGAGCTAGTTCCAGGACAGGCTCCAAAACCACAGAGAAACCCTGTCTTGAAAAACCAAACCAAACCAAACCAAACAGCAATTATTTTACTCTATTTATTACTATTTTGTTGCTGTTGTTGTATTTTCAGTGCTGGTGACTGAACCCAGGACCATAAGCATGTTCAGCACGTGTTTCTACCGTTCTTCTACCCTCCCACCCCTGCTTCTTTTTCTGTTTGTTTGTTTTAGAATAGAGGTTCGTAGGGGTCAAATACTTAAAATTCTTGTACATCTGAAAATGTCTCTTGTGCTTGGGTAAATGTCAGTCAGGGATATAAATGTAGTTTTACATCCTTTACTTTGGGAGCTAATGTGTTGTTCTACGGGATTCCTAGATTTTCTCTCTGAATGCTGTGAAGACTTACTTTACCCATTCTTTCTCGAGAGTTTGGGAATCTCATCAAGAGGTGCCTAAGATCCCAAGCCTTCAGCCCGGAGACCTGCATAGTTTCTTTTTTTAACCGTTTATTTTAAACAGCAGATTATGATTTCAAAGTACATTCTTTTTTTTTTTAATTAATTGATTTATTCTGTGTCTTTTACATCGTGTGTCTTGATCCCATTCATTTTCTCTTCCTTTCATACCCCCCTCTGTCATGCACCTCCCCCCAAATAAAACAAAATTTAAGAGGAAAAAAATAAAAGAGGAAAAAATTAAAAATCTCGTCATGGAAGTTGCAGTGTGGCACACTGAGTCACGCTGTAAGCGCCTTTATCCATGCATCTTTACTGGCGAGTGTTTACTGTAAAGAGTCATTGGGATGGTTGAAGGCTCTGGTTTCTGCTGTACTGTGGATGGTGGGCCCTCCCTAGGATTCTTTCTGGATGTCTGTCCTGCTGTTGCCCTGCTTCGGGTCTGCGGGTCAGGTCCCTTCACATGCTCCAGCACATCATAGAGGGGGCGAATGACGGGGTGGGCAAAGCCACAATGCTGGGTCTGGGCCTGGGCACCTGAAGGGTTGGTCTGCCGGATGAGGGCAGCTCTCCTATGACTTACAACTTAGGGGCTGGCTCACCCACACCTGCACTAACAAGGTTGGCTCTCCTGCTCTGATGACCACGGGGTCAGTTCTCCCAGCTGCTGCAGACATGGATGCGGGGACGGCAACTCTCCCTGGCTCATGCCGCCACCAGACAGACGGATAATGGAAACAGTTCTCCCATGCTCACAACTGCGGGGCTGGCTCACCCACATCTGTGCCAACAGGATTGGTTCTATTGGACTGCCTTGGCGGGGGTCCAGGGCCTGCTCTCCCCAGGTGTTGCTGCTGATAGAGGTGAGGGATAGCCCTCCTGCTCTTAGGCCTGCAGGGCCAGCTCGCCTACTCGCCCCGGGCAAGATCTGCATAGTTTCTTAACTCATTACTGTGTGCACGCCTTTCTCGCAGTTCTTACCATTTCTCCTCTACAGAGAGGGAGTTCTTTGAGCATTTTGTTTTTGTCTTTGGGTATTCTATAGTCCATGAGAGATTTGGTAAGAAAGGAGGCTGGTGAGATGGCTCGTTGGGTAAAAGTGCTTGCCATACAAACATGATGACCTGAGTCTGATTTTTGTAATCCAGGTGGGAAAAAAAAAAAAAAAACTGGATGGAATGTAATCCCAGTACTCCTACAGTGAGGTGTATGTTGGGGGGAGGGGAGGAGGGAGGCGTAAGTCTGTGGGTCAGCTAGAGCACAGAGCAACAATAGAAGCAAGAGAGAGACTCTGCCTCAACAGGGAGGATGGAGGGAACCAAGTCCCAAAAGTAGTCTTTTGACCTCCAAGAGTATGTTGTGACTTACACACACACACACACACACACACACACACACAGAGGGGGGCTATGATAATAGTAACAAAATAAAAATTTCAAACAAATTCAAAGGGGCTAAGGATGGCAGTGGAGGTAGGAGTCTGAGAAATTCTTAACAAGGAAAGCCTTTATATGTTATTTTAACCCAGTTCCCTCACTGTAACTGACCATGAGCAAAAATCTCAGTATCTTCTGACATTTTACACATCGGTTTGAAGACCCTGTGTTCTATCAGCACCTTTTAGAGCAGCAAAACATTTACTACAGGTTCCCGAACACTTTTAAAGAATAAGGAGAGACAATGACTCTGGTCGTGCCTACAGCCTCATGCCTGGGAAACTGCAGCGGGGGCATCATTTGGGTGAAAGAGTTTGAAACATTTTTTAAAAAGCCTTGTCTTTGAGGCAGGATCAGACCCTGAACCTGGAGCTTGCCAACAGCATAGGATGGCTGTCAAGCCCCAAGGATCCTCTTATCTCTGCCTTCCCCCAAACTGGGATTATATATTCAGCTTTAAGAACACAGAAAAAAACAATAAAACAACCAAACTAGGCAACAAAAAACCCCAAGCCTTGTCTCTGGGGCTTAAACTCAAGTACAACCACTTTACCGACTGAATTATTCCCCAGCCCCTGTACTTCCCACTCTCAATTTCCCATGTTCCCTAAAAAGAAGGTGGATGGCTCCTAAGGAACAGTCCCCAGGGTTGCTCCTGGACTCTCCGCGTGTGTAAATGCATTCAAGGATATCCACCTGCATACACGTGTGGAGGAGGGGAGGGAGGGGGGAGAGGAGGGAGGG